>NW_012104365.1:5967705-5971089 GCF_000951045.1 Mandrillus leucophaeus | reverse complement strand
GGGGTTTCACCATGTTGGCCAGGCTGGTCTCAACTCCTGACCTCAGGTGATCTGCCCACCTCAGCCTCCCAAAGTGCTGGGATTACAGGCATGAGCCACTGAGCCTGGCCTATTTTATGTTTTAATTTTAGTTATTTATTTATTTATTTTGAGACAGAGTTTGTTCTGTTGCCCAGGCTGGAGTACAGTGGCGCGATCTCCGCTCATTGCAACCTCTGCTTCCTGGATTCAAGCAATTCTCCTGCCTCAGCCTCCCGAGTAGTTGAGATTACAGACTCGTGCCACCAACTCCTGACCTCAGGTGATTCTCCCACCTCAGCCTCCCAAAGTATTGGGATTACAGCCATGAGCCACCATGCCTGGCCTAATTTTTGTATTTTTGGTAGTGATGGGGTTTCACCATATTGGCCCTGGTTGCCCAGGCTGGTCTCAAACTCCTGACTTCAGGTGATCCACCCACCTTGGCCTCCCAAAGTGCTGGGACTACAAGTGTGAGCCATCACACCCAGCCTAATTTTTGTATTTTCAGTAGAGACGGGGTTTCACCATGTTGGCCAGGCTGGTCTTGAACTCCTGACCTCAGGTGATCCGCCTGCCTCAGCCTCCCAAAGTGCTGGGGTTATAGGCATGAGCCAGTGCTCCCGGTCAAGAAAGGTTTTGCAAGAAGCAAACACCAGCAGCTGCCATTCTGGAGGGGAGGTGGATCAGGAGCTGAGACCAGAGCGATGGGTAGGAATTCGCCCTGTGAATTAGGCTGTGGATTTGGGCTGACCCTGGGAGAGGCCCTAGTGCTGAAGGAATAAGAACAGAGGCCAGAGTGGCTGGGACCTTAGGGGCCAAGAGGAATGAGGCTAGGGATGGGGAGTGGGAAGATAGGTAGGGCTTTGCAAACTGGGGCAAGGAGTTGGAAAGGAAGCCAGTTTTTGGGGGGTTTTTTGTTTGTTTGTTTTTTGAGACAGAGTCTTGCTCTGTCGCCAGGCTGGAGTACAGTGGTGCGATCTCAGCTCACTGCAACCTCTGTCTCCCTCGTTTAAGCGATTCTCCTGCCTCAGCCTCCCGAGTGGCTGGGACTACAGGCGTGTGCCACCACGCCCAGCTAATTTTTGTATTTTTAGTAGAGACAGGGTTTCACCATGTTGGCCAGGCTGGTATCAATCTCTTGACCTCGTGATCTACCCGCCTCGGCCTCCCAAAGTGCTGGGATTACAGGCTTGAGCCACCGCGCCCGGCTGAAAGGAAGCCACTTCTAAGAAGCTCCTGAAAATTTCTCTCCGGAACATTTCTGGGCTCCTGTCTGTGTGTCAGAGATAATGGGTGGTAAATGCTGGTGGGAAGGCTGTAGGGCAGGGAATAGCTTAACATACAAGACCGTCCAGAGACCAAGTCCAGAGTGCTTGGGAAAGGCCAGGGCGTGCAGTGGGTGGGGACTGAGCAGACAGACGTCTCCGTTTCCCAGGCGTGGACCCCCAGGAGTGGGTGCAGCAGAGCGCCCAGACGTGGGTTTCGGGTGGCCCCCATCTTCCTGGCTTGACTTTCCTACAATGGGCAGCGGTTTAGGTGCTGGCAAGGCTGAAGTTCTCAGAAGGTGCCACGAAAGGAGGCACGCAGGGAGACTTCCCACGTTTTCGAGAGAGTGACTAAGAGTGGACCACAAAATCTGAACTGGATAAGAAGGAAGCCCAAGAAAGGGGAAGGCCGCCTGTTCTGGAGAAAGGAGGGTTGTCCTGGAGCGAAGCGCTTAGTGAGGTGTGACAGCCGGGGAGGGGGCAGTTGTGCCACAGACGGGGAAACTGGAAGCAGTCATTTCGGAGCGTGTGGGTTTTGGTGACAGCCGGCTCCAAGGTGTGAGTGAGCCTGGGTGCCTGAAGTGGGGGGAAGTGGAGGAACCACAAGACATCTCCCCAGGTGAGTTCAGTTTCAAGGAGGGATGAAGGAGGCATCTCCAGGCTGTGTGAGGTCTTCCCCTTTACAAACAGCCACCCACAGCTGCGTCACTGCTGCCAGCCACTGTTGCTGCAGCCTCATTGACCGCAGCCACCGTCAGCATCTTCGGTGGTACCTCCAGCCCGTCGCCACTTCCCCATTAGCCTCACTAGGACCCACCCTGGCACCGCTGCCGTTCACCCAGTGGGCGAATGTCTGTTCAGAAGTCCCTCTGGGCACGGCGTCGTGTTGAGCTCTGGTCAGCGCAGCAAGCAGCACAGGCAAGGCCCTTGCAAGGGATGCAGTCATGGGGTGACCAAAACATATAAAGAGATTCAGAGGCTGGGCGCGGTGGCTCATGCCTGTAATCCCAGCACTTCTGGAGGCCGAGGTGGGCGGATCACAAGGTCAGGAGTTCGAGACCAGCCTGACCAGTATGGTGAAGCCCTGTCTCTACTAAAAATACAAAAAAATTAGCCAGGCATGGCGGCGGGCACCTGTAATCCCAGCTACTCGGGAGGCTGAGGCAGGAGAATTGCTTGAACCCGGCAGGAGGAGGTTGCACTGAGCCGAGATCAAGCCATTGCATTGCAGCCTGGGCAACAGAGACAGACTGTCTCAAAGAAAAAAAAATAGGCCGGGCGCAGTGGCTCACGCCTGTAATCCCAGCACTTTGGGAGGCCGAGGCAGGCAGATCACGAGGTCAGGAGATGGAGACCATCCTGGCTAACACGGTGAAACCCCATCTCTACTGAAAATACAAAAAACTAGCCAGGCGAGGTGGCAGGCGCCTGTAGTCCCAGCTACTCAGGAGGCTGAGGCAGGAGAATGGCGGGAACCCGGGAGGCGGAGCTTGCAGTGAGCTGAGATCCGGCCACTGCACTCCAGCTTGGGCGACAGAGTGAGACTCAGTCTCAAAAAAAAAAAGGAGACAGAGCGTGACTGAGCGTCCACTCCCAGGTATTTATCCAAAAGAGATGACACACGTCGCAGGAAGACTGGCCTCAAACCTTTGCAGCAGCAGCGTTTGCAAAACTGGGAAAACCAAGTATCCATCAGCTGGCGAGTGGATAAGCGGACTGTGGCTCATCCCTATGCTGGGAAGGCAAGGCTGCCGCTACAGGGTGAATCCCCAAAACAGGATGCTAAGTGAGAGAAGCCACACAAAAAAGACCACGTGCTTAGGGCCTCCTTGCAGAAAGCAGATGCATGGTTGGTGGGGTGGGGACCCTGGGGCAGTGGAGGTGGTTTCCTGCTTTCCCTTTGTCCAGGCTGTTCAAGCAGGTGCTAAACATTGGTAAATATCATTGTATGTAAATTATGCTTCAATAAAACTCAATTTTTAAAAACATGTAAGGATGGCCCAGCTCGGTGGCTCACGCCTGTAATCCCAGCACTTTGGGAGGCCGAGGCGGGTGGATCACGAGGTCAGGAGATCGAGACCATCCTGGCCAACATGGT
>NW_012104365.1:5965048-5966890 GCF_000951045.1 Mandrillus leucophaeus | reverse complement strand
GGCTAATTTTTTGTATTTTTTAGTAGAGACGGGGTTTCACCGTGTTAGCCAGGATGGTCTCGATCTCCTGACCTCGTGATCCACCCGTCTCGGCCCCCCAAAGTGCTGGGATTACAGGCTTGGGCCACCGCGCCCAGCCTTTTTTTTGTTTTGTTTTTTTAGTTGGGACAGGGGTTTCACCATGTTGGGCAGGCTGGTCTCGAACTCCTGACCTCAGACGATCCACCATCTCAGCCTCCCGAAGTGCTGGGATTAAGGTGTGAGCCACCGCGCCCGGCCTTTGGTCATCGGTTTTAAAGTCCCCCGATTGGGACGGACTGGCAGAAGCGCTCGGAGATGACCAGCCAGCTGGCATGGTGGGCATGCGGCTGCAACCAAGAGACCATGTGGGAGCAGGGGTGGAACCTGCCAGGCCTCCCAGACTGGCAGGGTCTCGTGGTCCTGGCTGAACCGGTGAGGTGAGGCAGGTCTTTCTCTTTCTAATGCCTTCAGGCCCCTCCAGGGTCCCTCGTCTCCCAGCGCAGTGAGCAGAGTCCGGTTCTACTGCTGCTCAGCTCCCAGGAGCTGGGGTCCCCATGGCTGTCCTGCCAACCGACTGTCCCTGGACTTCCTGTCCTGGGCCCGAGAGGGCCAGGGCCAGCCTGAGGCCTCTCCTGCAGGTGGCGACCCCAAGATTTGCAGAGCTGAGGACAAACCCAGGCCTGCTGGCCCCTCCCATACACGTGGGACCCCTTAGGGATGGATCCCCCTGGGGGCGGGGGCGGCCACTCCACTCCGGCCTCCAGCCCCCACTGGAGGTGACCTGGACTGGCCAGGGACACTGCTGGCTGAGGTTGGAACTGGGGAGCCCCAGGCCCCAGTGACCCTTTCCCCTGTGGCCTTGCCCGGGGCTGGGAACCTCCGGACCTCCGGACTGGGCTGGACTGGGCGTCCTGTGTCCTGCCAAGAGGATGTCCTGTCCCCTCCCCCGCCCTCCACATTCCTCCAGGAGCTGCCCTGGGCCTCCTGGGGTGGAGGTGGGGTGTGAGGTGGACGGGTTGGAACGGGAAGCTAGCCCCTGCCCCTCACCCTGGCACCTGAGCCCCAATTCTCCCAGCCCCCAGCTCCCTCCTCTCACTGGATCCGGAGGCAGTGGCCCCAGCCAGCACCTGGGGTTTTTTCCAGGACTGACTCCAATTCCCTCAGCGGGGGTCAGGGGGCAGTTGCTCCACGGAACAAAGGCTGGGGGAGGAGAGGGGAAGTGGGGAGCAGGGAAAGGAAGGGGCCGGGCTGAGCACATTCTGAGGTCAGCTCTCCACTGCCTCCCCTGCAGCCGCCCTCTCCTGGGGCTTCCTGCCCTGAGAGTGTGGGGGCGAGCACAGGGGAGAGGGAAGGCCACACGCCCGCCCTTCGCAGGCTTGCCCTTTGGTGGGAAGGGTGTGGAGACCCCTGGGGCTTGTCCATCCACTCAGTGGGCTTCAGGGACATTGGACTGGTGCTGGGGGAAAGGCCAGAGTGGGCAGAGTGGGCAGCTCCACCCCCAAGCTTCCCCCACCTCGGGCCTCCCCACAAGCCCCACAGCTGGTGGTCTCTGGGCATCTGTGCCTGTGTGTGTCCATGAAGGGGTGGGGCTCGCCTTCAGGGCCTGTGAGTCTCCGGGCATCTGGTGAGGTCTGCCCACAGCGTCCACACACAACTTCCTTGTGTCCTGAGGCTCCCTGAGTCTCACTCCTGAGCTGTCCCCAGGCAGAGTGTGTGTGTGTGTGTGTGTGTGTGTGTCTGTGTGTGTCTGTGTGTGTGTGTGTGTGTGTGTCAGTGTCTCTGTGTGTCTGTGTGTGTGTGTGTCAGTGTCTCTGTGTGTGT
>NW_012104365.1:5959739-5960263 GCF_000951045.1 Mandrillus leucophaeus | reverse complement strand
GCTCACGCCTGTAATCCCAGCACTTTGGGAGGCCGAGGCGGGTGGATCACGAGGTCAGGAGATCGAGACCATCCTGGCCAACATGGTGAAACCCCCGTCTCTACTAAAAACACAAAAAATTAGCTGGGCCTGGTGGCGGGCACCTGCAGTCCCAGCTACTCAGGAGGCTAAGCCGGAGAATGGCGTGAACCCAGGAGGCGGAGCTTGCAGTGAGCCGAGATCGCACCACTGCACTCCAGCTTGGGTGACAGAGCAAGACTCTGTCTCCAAAAAAAAAAAAAAAAGTAAAGATTTTGAGGGGAACCACAAAAAAACACAAGGGGAGAGGTGGTGGAGGAAGGAGATGGCGTCCCTGGCAGAGGTGTGGCCTGGAGTGTGCCTCACTTTGGGGCAGGCATTCCTCTTGTTTGGACACTGGGGAGCAGAAATCCTGGGTCATATGGTGACTGCACTAACGTAATTTTAACTCCTAGGGAAACAGGCAAATTGGCACTCAAGGTTTGTGTTGAGGCCATTATTTTTTT
>NW_012104365.1:5959215-5959689 GCF_000951045.1 Mandrillus leucophaeus | reverse complement strand
CGTCTGTGTGTCTCTCCGTGTTTGTGTCTGTGTGTGTCTGTGTGTCTGTGTGTGTGTCTCTGCGTGTGTGTCTGTGTGCGTCAGCGTCTGTGTGTGTGTCTCTGTGTGTGTGACCAAGTGAGCCTGGGTGTACCCCTAGGTGTGTGTTTTTGAGTTTGTGTCTCAGGCTTGTGTTTGAATCTTGGAGTGTCTGTGTGGCCTCCGAGTGTGACCGTATTTGCAGGGTGGAATGGTGTTTCTCCTCTAAGGTCAAGAACGACCAGCACCCCCCACCCACCCGGGTAGAAAGCCCGAGCTGTGGGAGGGGTGGGGGCAGGACAGCAGCTGCAGCTCCTCCCTCCTCCCCACTCCCTGCAGGGCTAGGTCCACCTTCAGCTCTGGCTGCGCAGCCAAGTTAAAAATAGCCCGGGGCCTCTGGAAGTGAAGGGGTGGGATGGAGGGAGGAGGGCAGGAGGCATCCTGGCTGCCCAGCCG
>NW_012104365.1:5945769-5958436 GCF_000951045.1 Mandrillus leucophaeus | reverse complement strand
TCCCAAAGTGCTGGGATTACAGGCGTGAGCCACTGTGCCTGGCCTGTGTGTGAAACTCTTTTTTTGTTGTTTTGTTTTGAGACGGAGTCTCGCTCTGTCGCCCAGGCTGGAGTGCAGTGGCCGGATCTCGGCTCACTACAAGCTCCACCTCCCGGGTTCACGCCATTCTCCTGCCTCAACCTCCCAAGTAGCTGAGACTACAGGCGCCCGCCACCTCGCCTAACTAATTTTTTGTATTTTTAGTAGAGATGGGGTTTCACTGTGTTAGCCAGGATGGTCTTGATCTCCTGACCTCGTGATCCGCCTGCCTTGGCCTCCCAAAGTGCTGAGATTACAGGCGTGAGCCACTGTGCCTGACCTGTGTGTGAAACTTTTTATTGAAGTTTCACATACAGGCAGAAAAGCATCACAGAAGTTTCACATACAGGCAGAAAAGCATACCCATCCTAAGCATGTGGCTTCCTGAATTTCCACAGACCGAACGCCTCTTGTCACCAGCACCTGGATGAAGAAAACAGGACGTTGCCAAAACCAGGAGGCCCCTAAGGCCCTGCTGGCCAATGTCCCAGAGGCCATCATTCATGGACCCCATCCACCTGCACTAGTCCTGCCTGTTCCTGAACCTAATCGATGCTGGGCACCAGCTCTGCCTGCGTTTCTGGCCTCTGCTTCCCGCTGTCTGATGCGGAGGCCGTGGAGGAAGCCCGGGTGGCTCCTCCTGGCTACAGTCACTATCCCCTGGATGACAGGCCACACCCAGCATTGATGGGCATTTGGGTTTTCCAGGTTGGGGCTATTATGAAAAGGGTCACTTGGAACATTCTTGCTTGTTTTTTGGTGAACCCAAGTATAGATTCTCACTGGGCACATCCCTAGGAGCGGAACTGCCAGTGAACTGGCCGCAAATTCCTCTGAGCCTCAGCTGGGGGAGCCAGGCAGGCTCTCCCGGAGGATGCTGGCATCTGCTGTGATTTCAGGGAGTTCACACCCCACCCCAGGCCTGAGCCCTGGACCCACACCCTACCGGGTCCAGCCTTTGCAGTCTGCTTGTCTCTGGTGGGGCAGGGCCTTGGACTGGGGTCCCCCAGGAGGGATGGGCAGTGCATGTGCGCCCTCCACCAGGCTGGGCACACCCAGAGGAGGCGCCCATCCCGGAGGCCCACACCCACCCTTCCTTCCTCAGGAAAACCTGTGGTCTGATAAGGCCTCCAGTCTCTGGTTTTCAAAACCACCCCGGCACCAGGACCCCCCAAGGGAGGAGGAGCCAGAGCCCGCCCAGCCTGTGGCAGTGGAGGCTACAGAACCCAGCTCTAGGTGGTGCACACCAGCCCCTAAGCAGCAGGGCCTCCAGAAGAAGGCAGCTCTGGGCACCCTGGGTCGGGGGCCATGAGGCAGGGGCGGCCAACTCAGGTAGAGTGGCCTCTCCTTCCTGCAGCCCCACCCCTGGGCAGGGCACTCCCCACAAGGCCCTGGCCAAGGCCCCAGTCCCCCTCCAGTCCCTCGTCCTAGGTGTTCCCTTTGATGCTACCTGATCCTGTACCAGGACGGACCCTCGGGCAGGGGGCCCAGATGAGAAGCCCTCCCAATTTTTGCTCGCCACCCACATATCTGCCCAGCTCCCAGGACCAGGCAAGCCCCTTTCCTCCAACCCAGCCGTCTTGCAGGGTCCTTTAGCCCCCAGGGTTCCCAGAAGCAGCCAGGGATAAACCTGAGCCCAAATTCCAACAGGAAGGAAGTGCCCACAGGGCATCCAAGATGTGCAAGCACAGCTCACAGCCAGGGAGTGGCCCTCGGTGCCTCCTCATCATTGCCAACCCACTTAGGGTAGCGATGCCCACAAGAAAGGCAGTGCTTCCGGGCCTTCGCTCCATGAGGCGAGTGCTCCTGGTGCAGCCTGGTGCTCAGAGCAGCTGAGACCCTGCCCCACAGTGGGTGGTAACTCCAGTTCTAGCCAGGACAGCTCCAGAGCCCTCAGGACTCAGGGGCACACACAAGTGGGGCTGCAGATGTGGGGCTCACCATGCTGGAGCCAGGCTGGTTGGCCTTGGAGCACTGGCATGGGACCTGGGGAACCAGCCCTCGGCTGGGCAGCCAGGATGCCTCCTGCTCTCTTCCCTCCATCCCACCCTTTTCACTTGCAGAGGCCCTGGGCTATTTTTGAGGGGAAGGGGAAAGACGAAAGTGCAGGCAGGGCTGGGAGCTGGGCCTGTGGGATCCTGAGGCAGGAGGGGAGGGCTGTGTCATGATGGCCTGGAGCTGGGGCTGGAGGTGAATCTTCTGGGATGCTGGGATTCACCAGGTGGGCAGGAGGGGTGTTTCAGGCTGACGGAAGGGCAGGTGCAAAGCCCAGAGTGGGGAAGGAGCTGGGCAGCAATGTGGGTGGTACAGCCAGACTGGTGGGAGAGGTTGAGGCTGTGGCCAAGCGGGCCACAAACAGTGGCTAGGCTGGCCACCTCTCTCGACAGAAGCAGGGTGTGCAGGCCTGGGATTGTCGTTTCATGAGGCATACACAGGTACAGGTCAGAGGTGGAGCCAAGGCCATCCGAGCAGGTGGGTGGGCAGCAGGGAGAGAGAGGTGGTGTTCTCCTGTTTTTTTGTTATTTGAGACAGGGTCTTGCTCTGTCGCCCAGGCTGGAGCACAGTGGTGCAATCTCAGCTCACTGCAATCTCAACCACCTGGCTCAAGTGATCCTCCCACCTCAGCCTCCCAAGAAGCTGGGACCACAGGCATGTGCCACCACACCCAGCTAATTTTTATATTTTTTGTAAAGACCGGGTCTCACCATCTTGCCCAGGCTGGTCTTGTACTCCTGTGCTCAACCTCCCAAAGTGCTGGGATTGCAGGTGTGAGCCACCGCGCCCAGCCCACAGGTGTTCTATTTTCATTTCAGATGTTTGCTTCTTCCATCAGACTGTGCTAATCTGGAAGGCACCCCAGAGTCCGAGCTGTGTGGGACATCTGGGGAGGGAATATCACCTTCTTGGGGGTGGAGGCTTTAGCCAGAACTGTGCAGGAGAATGGGCTAGTCTTACCTGACTGGGGCTGCAGGTCACCTTGTTCCAGTTTGATGGGGACCCAGAAGCCCAGAGCACAGATTCTGCTGTCCCAAACCCCAAACAAGGTCAGGACAGAGCCCTGGGTCAAGCTATAATCTGGACTGGGTGCTCTGTCTCTATCCCCTGGAAGCAGCTTGTAGAAGTCCACTTGGGGCCTAGGTGTCCTAAGGATGGGGCTCTGCCCCAGCCCCTGCACAAGGGACCTCTGAAACCCCAAACAGGGAAGAGGAAGCAGTGCTCTGAGGTCCCCTCACCACTGCATGGCTCCCCGACCCAGCCTCTGTGAACCCCGGGGGTCACGGCTCTGCTCCCTCTGGCTTCCTCCAGGGACTTCCCCAGCCTCCTCCCCTCAGGATACACCTGCAGCCCTGGCCTCTCTCCTCCAGCCCGGGTACCATGTCCACACCCCTCCGCTTCCTGTGCCATGAACCATCTGCCACCACCCACATTGCCTGTGAAGAGATGTCAGCCCTCCTTTGACTTCTCTCCCATCTCCAACTTCCATACAATCCCAGGGCACATCGGCCCTACATCCTAAAAATGTATCTGACTAATCATTATTAGATCAAGTCTGTTCTCTCATTCTGAAGTCCTAAAGCAGCCGGGCGCGGTGGCTCCCACCTGTAATCCCAGCACTTTGGGAGGCTGAGGCAGGCAGATCACCTGAGGTCAGAGGTTCAAGACCAGCCTGACCAACATGGTGAAACCCTGTTTCTACCAAAAATATAAAAATCAGCCGGGCATGGTGATGTGCCCCTGTAATCCCAGCTACTCAGGAGGCTGAGGCACGAGAATCACTTTGAACCCAGGAGGTGGAGGTTACAGTGAGCTGAGGTCACGCTACTGTATTCCACCCTGGGCAACAGAGTGAGACTCTGTCTCAAAAAATAAACAAGGGGCTGGGTGTGATGGCTTACGCCTGTAATCCCAGGACTTTGGGAGGCCAAGGCAGGCATATCATGAGGTCAAGAGATCCAGACCATCCTGGCCAACACGGTGAAACCCTGTTTCCACTAAAAATACAAAAATTAGCTGGGTGTGGTGGCACGTGCCTATAGTCCCAGCTACTTGGGAGGCTGAGGCAGGAGAATCGCTTGAACCCGGAAGGCAGAGGTTGCAGTGAGCCGAGATCGCACCACTGCACTCCAATCTGGCAACAGAGCAAGACTCCGTCTCAAAACATAAAATAAATAAATAAATAAATAAATACGCTGGGTGTGGTGGCTCACGCCTGTAATCCCAGCACTTTGGGAGGCCAAGGCGGGCAGATCACCTGAGGTCAGGAGTTTAAGACCAGCCTGGCCAACATGGTGAAACCTCATCTCTACTAAGAATACAAAAAAAAATTAGCTGAGCGTGGTGGCGGGTGCCTGTAATCCCAGCTACTTGGGAGGTTGAGGGAGGAGAATCGCTTGAACCTGGGAGGCGGAGGTTGCGGTGAGCCGAGATCGTGCCATTGGCCTGAGCAACAAGAGCGAAACTCCTTCTCAAAATAAATAAATAAATAAATAAATAAATAAATAAATAAATAAATACAGTCCTAATAGCATCTTCAGCCCACGGAAAAGCCCAGAAGCCCTGGCTTGGCAGCAAATTCTTAGAAAATGGCTCATTCCCCACGGTCCCAGCAAGGCCTTTGAGCCTCATCTGTACTCCTCGTGCACCTGCTCAGGGCTTGGCCCAACCCTGTCCAGCTCAGGCTGGGCCCTCCCCATGGCCCCACATCTCCATGGCCCCAGCCCCCAGGAAGCTTCCCAGAGCCCCACCTCCCTCCAGAGGGCACCTTGCCTTCCGTCCTGAGACTTGGCGCACAGCTCACCCTTGGTAGGACAGGCCCCTGAAGGGCAGGACAATATTTTGCCCAGTGTCCAGAACGGGATGTGGCTGGCAGATGACGTCGGAAGGTGCACTGCAGTGAACACGACACACTCACAGACATGGTTAGCGCCAGCAGCACACAGGCCCACCACACATGGGCGCACGCAGGCACACACAGTCAGCATCCACAGACACACGTGATCAAGCCCACGCGGGCAGCAGCACGAACACGCGACTGAGACGCAGGCAGAAGCGTGGGACCCGGAATGAGACCCAACCCCGGACACCCGACAGCGGAAAGACGGGTTTTACTCAGACTGCGGCGTGGGGGAAGACTGCAGTATTTTTTTTTTTTTTGAGACGGGGTCTCGCTCTGTCCCCCAGGCTGGAGTGAAGTGGTGCGATCTCAGCTCACTGCGAGCTCCGCCTCCCGGGTTCAAGCAATTCTCCTGCCTCAGCCTCCCGAGTAGCTGGGACTACAGGCGCCCGCCACCTCGCCTGGCTAATTTTTGTATTTTTTAGTAGAGACGGAGTTTCCCCATGTTGGCCAGGCTGATCTCAAACTCCTGACCTCATGATCTGCCTGCCTCAGCCTCCCAAAGTGCTGGGATTACAGGCGTGACCCACTGCACCGGGCCAACCCAGGTTTTTAAAGCGAGAACAGAAAAGGAAAAAAAAGGGTATGGGGAAGTAACGAAGGGGTAACCCAAAAGGTGCTGGAGAAAAATGGAAAATCACAGAAGGGCTGAGTGGAAAATATGGAAAGTGGTTTAGCTGTGGAAAGTTTGCATTGGGATTGCGTCTGCACTTTGCATTTTGGTAGCATTTTGTCATCTTGAGCAAAGACGCAGCACAGAGCTGGAATCACCTTTAGGGATGAGGCTCCCGCAGGCCAACGCCAGGCTGAGCTTTGTGGAAGTCTCTCAGCACAGGGTTCTGGCTCCTCTGCAATGTGAGGGTTCACAGCTCGCAACACACAGGTTCACATGAACGTGGGGACCAACCTTCCTTCCTCACGGGGCACACCCGGACTCAGCTTGGAGGTTCTGTGGTCCCCGTGGCCTGTGTGTGCTTCCAAGCTGGGCAGAACCAGGAGCACCCGGAACTCCCGAATTCTGCAGCCAAAAATGAGCATCTCGGCTGAGATAGGCCTGGAGAGGCTGCTTAACTCCCAACGCCAGGGCCAAAAGAAGGTGGTTTTCTTTGACTGTTTGGTTTTGTATTTTTTTTCCTTTTTAAAAAATAAACTTTATTTTGGAATAATTTTAGATTTCAGAAAGTAGGCGACATAGTGCAGGAGGGGTGCGGTGGCTCACACCCGTCACCCCGGCACTGTGGGAGACCGAGGTGGCTCATGCATGTCATTCTGGCACTGTGGGAGACCGAGGTGGGTGGATCACTTGAGGTCAGGAGTTTGAGACCAGCCTGGCTAACATGGTGAAACTCTGTGTCTACTAAAAATAAAAAAATTGGCCAGGCACACAGTCTCACGCCTGTAATCCCAGTACTTTGGGAGGCCAAGGCGGGTGGATCATGAGGTCAGGAGTTCAGGACCAGCATGGCCAAGATGGTGAAACCTCATCTCTACTAAAAATACAAAAATGAGCTGGGCGTGGTGGCGGGCACCTGTAATCCCAGCTACTCGGGAGGCTGAGGCAGGAGAATTGCTTGAACCCAGGAGGTGGAGGTTGCAGTAAGCCGGGATCATGCCACTGCACTCCAGCCTGGGCGACAGAGCGAGACTCCATCAAAATAAATAAATAAATAAATAAATAAATAAATAAATAAATAAATAAAATTAACTGGACATGGTGGTGAGCACCTGTAATCCCAGGTGCTCAGGAGGCTGAGGCAGGAGAATCACTTGAACCCGGGAGGTGGAGGTTGCAGTGAGTTGAGATCGCGCCGCTGCACTCCAGCCTGGACAATAGAACGTGTGACACTGCAAAGCACAGACAGTCCTATGCACCCATCACAAAACCTCTGTCTTCCTGACGTCGTCATCCTGTGTTGCTGGGTGCTTTAGGAAGCCCACATTGGGATCTGTTGATCTCCACCGCAGAGCGGATTTTATTCGAAGTCTACCAGTCCTGCCATCGATGGCCTTCTTCGGCTCCAGGGCCTCATTGGGTGCCACAATGCTTAGAGCTGTCCCATCTCCTCAGGCTCTCCTGTCTGACAGTTTCTCAGATTTCCTTGTTCTTGGTGACCTTTGAGGATCACCGACAAGGTGTTTTTGTAGAAAGTCCCTCGGTTTGTGTCCAGGCATGGTGACTCATGCCTGTAATCCCAGTACTTCAAGAGGCTGAGGCAGGCAGATCATTTGAGGTCAGGAGTTCAAAACCAGCCTGGCCAACATGGTCTGGTTACTAAAAATCCATTTCTACTAAAAATACGAAAAATAGCCAGGTGTGGTGGCAGGTGCCTGTAATCCCAGCTACTCAGGAGGCTGAGGCAGGAGAATCGCTTGAACCCAAGAGGTGGATGTTGCAGTGAGCCGAGATCTTGCCACTACACTCCAGCCTGGGTGACAGAGCAAGACTCTGTCTCAAAAACAAAAACAAGTACAACAAAAGAAAGCCCCTCAGTTTGGGTTTGTCTCATGCACTTTCTCAGGAGTAGACTGAGGTTTTGAGTTTGGGAAGAATTTCACAGAGGTGAGGTGCTCTTCGCATCACATCTTATCAGAGCTGCGGGACCTCCGCACGATTGCTTGGCGATGGTCACCTGGTCACCTAGCCAAAGCGGTGCCTGCCAGTCGTCTCCTCGGCTGAGTTCCTCTTTGCCTGTCTTGACTCTGCTCTTTGGAAAGGAGTCCCTAGACCCAGTCCTCACTCCTGGTGTGTGCATAGGGGTAACCTCTGCTCCTGGAACCTACAGGTATTACTTGGATTTCTTTTGTAGGGCAGGTTGGTGTATTTCTTGCATGTAATTGTTATTATTTTTTATATCAGCACATGCCCCAGCTTGGGGTCATAAGCCAGCATGGCATGGTTCTGCTGTTCTCTTCCCTGGGGCCCCCGTGCCTGTGGGCCTGGCCCTCCTGCCCCGTGTCGTCCCCGCCATGGCCCGTGGGCCTGGCCCTCCTGCCCCGTGTCGTCCCCGCCATGGCCCGTGGGCCTGGCCCTCCTGTCCCGTGTCGTCCCCGCCATGGCCAGGAACTCAGCTTGCCTTTTCCTGCTCTGCCCCAGCACCAGCCACGTCCCCAAGGGGCCCGTCTCCAGTTCCTTTTTATCTCAGAAGAGCTCGTTTATGAATTTGCTGACCTGTCACCGACTCCCTACTCCTGCAATACAAAGGGTTTTGTCTGGCTCTCCAGACCTAGCACGTCCTGGCGTGCAACAGGTTCCATGATCTGTGAATGTTGCCCTACGAGTGAGTGAGTGAGTGAACGAGGCTGAGGCAACAGGCTGGCCTTGTGCAGGGCTGGGGCCTCTGCATCTCCACCAAGGGAACCCCAGCAGACCCCCTCTGGTGGGAGGGGAGGGGCCACAGCCACCTCCCTTCTCTCTCCTTCCCAGGCCCCAGCACCGGAGGTGGGCCAGGTGACCCTGGGAGAGTCCTTCCCCGCCCTGTTCCCCAAGTAGGAAGATTCCCGGCACGCCATAGGTGCTCAGCAAACGCATCCGTCTTTCCCTACCTCCAGGGCCAGCCCGACCGATAGGCTGACATGGCTCCCTGTGCCTGCCCCACTGTCCTATCCTGGAAGGCGGACTGCCCAGTAGCAGCTCCTGGAGGGGACACCAGGGAAAGCCAGGTGTCCATTTCACCTGCTGTGGCTATCTGCAGAGCCATCACCCGCCTCTGCAACGCGAGCCCTCAGAGGCCGGAGGCCCCTGGGGAGCAGCTGTGTCCCTTCAGCCGGGACTGAGGCCCCAGCCCCCATCACCTCCTGGTGCTGACCGGCTGGTCCAGAGCCTGGGATGGAATTACAGCCCCAGGTCTGACCCGCAAGGGCAGCAGTGCCTCCCCTAGGCCTGGCGAGGCAACTTGCGGGCACCTGCTGTGTTTGAGGGATTTGAGGGATAGGGTCTCACAGGCTGGGGGATATGGGGGATCTCATGTTGGAGGTGAGGATCAGGGACCACTGGGATGAATGTAGAAAGAAAGCTCCAAGGAGGGAAGGGGCAGCAAGGCCAGGGCTGGGACTGAGAGGCCACACGTTGGAACCTAAAGGGACTCAGGCCGGCCCCGCGTGCCAGGTGGTGAAGCAGGAAGGAGTCCAGGCTGGCCTGGGACAGCTGAGGCCTGGGGGCTGACTCCACCCCGAGCTGTGCAGTGCTGGTGGGGAGGGGCCAGTTCCCCCCGACATGGCTGGGAGGACCCTCTCGGGGTCTGTGGTCAGGCCAAGCTGTTCACAGACCCTCTGAGGGAAAGCCCAGCTCCGCCCTGCAGCTCCCAGGGCCTGCTCGGGCTGTACTCTGGCAATCTTCCCACCCCTGTGCTGGGCCTGGCGTGGCCCCTGGCACTGAGGATGGGCTGCCCTGCCCTCTCGCCTTCCCCTGCTCAGCCTGTGCTCTCCCTGCCCCTTGCCTTCTGTCTGCTAGGGCTTGGCCCCATCGCCTGCTCTGCCCTTCTGTGCTGACGCCTCAGGTCTCAGACCTTCAGTGCCTCCCCCACCACATCCCATCCCACCGGGCACACGGCAGGTGTGGCCTGGCCTCTGTCCTGAGGGAAGGTCTGGAATGCAGATCCCTGGTGTGGTGGCCCGGAGTGGTGGTAGGAGCCAGGGCTCAGGAAGGAAGGGGGCTGGCAGTTGGCAGCAGCATTTTGGAAGGACGATTGGGGGTGAGCAGGCGCTTGGAATGGAGACCGGTCGACAGTTGGCTGTGGCAGCTGGAGCGGCAGTTGGGGCTTGGCAGGGGCACAGGCCCGGAGGACAGTTGGGGTGGGGCAGCGTGGGGTTGGCAGGTAGCCCCTGGCCCCAGAGCAGCTCCGGAGGGTGGTCTCGGGGAGGCCTGGGTGGGAGGGCAGGGCCAGCTGGCACTGAACCTGGCCAAGCCAAGCCCGAGAGGAGGCCCACCTCCATCCAGCCTTGACCAGGCCACCTCCCCCAGCCCGTGGGTGGGGCTCTGCTGCGCCCACGGCCGGCCTCCAGCCCACCCACAGGACCCAGGATGACGTGCGGTGGGCGGCTCCCTGGACAGCCCCAGCATCCTCAGGCGGGCGGCGGGCCTCTGTCCCCGCCCTGCCCTCTGCCTCTCCCTCTGTCTGGGCTCCCAGCAGAGGCCTGGAGAGGGCAGGGACAGGTTCTGGGCAGTTCCCTGGGAGGGGGCAGGACTCCCAGGGCTGTTGCCATGGGGACGACTGAGTAACATCACTGGCTGGTGAATAAACAGGCAGGTTCCCTGACCAGTGACTGAGACAAAGACAACCATAGAAATCCCAGCTGGGGGTGGACAAGGAAATGCCTCCTTGGGAGAAGAGGGGGTGGCGGTAAAGGCCCTGGCGAGGTTGGGAAGCTGATTGGGGGCACCCAGACAGGAAGGGGTGTCTGTTGCTCGGGGGGACACAGACAGGAAGGGGTGTCTGTTGCTCGGGGGGATACAGACAGGAAGGGGTGTCTGTTGCTCTGGGGGACATAGACAGGAAGGGGTATCTGTTCCTCCTCGGCAATTTTCTTTCCCAAAGCTCCTCCCAGGTCATCTTTCTTGAGGATGAGAGGCAGGTCCCCACTTTCTTGGTGGGTCAGAGCACCTGGAATGGGGCTTGTCCCCTCCCAGAAGCCACACAGTGGGGTGGAGGGCAGGTGGCCGGCTGGCAGGGTAAGTGGTGCAGGGAGTCTGTGAACACAGGTCTGTGGAGAGGCCATAGCACGAGGCTGTGCCAGGACCCTCCGGGGGCCCTGCCAGCCAGATGGCTCTCCATTTGTGTCTCTGGTTGATTTGTTCCAGGGGTTTGCGGGGGGCATGTCCCTTAGCAGGTACATCCGTGGGGCTGCCCAGCCTCTGCACCTTGCCCTGAGCCCCACATCCTCCAGAATTCCTGGTCTGCTGCTGCTCATCCCTCATAGGCCTCAGGGTCCCTTGGACAGGCTCCCAACATGCTCACCTAGATGGCTGGGGGTGACTTTCAGGAATGACCACCTCATGCAGTGTGGACAAGTGTGCCCTACAGAGACCTGACCATTTGTTCACCTGTCTTGTTCACCCACTTGGCGAGGTCAGGGACTATGTCCAGTTCATCATGTCACCCTCAGAGACCCCACCCTCGGGACCCTCCCAGACACCCATGTGTTGGCCTCCCAGCCCTGATCCCAACACTGCTGAGGCCACACTTCACATCCTCTGTTCCCAGAGCTGCCTCCCAGCCGGCTGCCAGGCAGCAGATCCCTCCTTGCGTCTGTGGACCCCAGGCC
Organism: Mandrillus leucophaeus; assembly: GCF_000951045.1. Lineage (NCBI taxonomy): Eukaryota > Metazoa > Chordata > Mammalia > Primates > Cercopithecidae > Mandrillus > Mandrillus leucophaeus. The sequence continues at coordinate 5,947,203 of NW_012104365.1, read as the reverse complement.
TGGCATGCATCACCCGCACAAGTGTCCCGGGTCCTGGGAAGAGAGGGGGCACTGCGGCCCAGCGTGGCATCCCCGTCTCATGTCTAATCCCAGCAGCAGCTCAGCAGATGCTGGGCTCCAACAAACCTGAGGTTTCTGGGGCCACGGGGCCAGCACGCCCATCGGAGCAGACACACCCCGTGGCTATAGGAGCCCAGCTACTCCACCCTCCTCCTTCTATCAGTTCGGCTGAGAGGCTGCAGTTGCTGCTGCTGGTCTTTGTTCGTTTGTTTTTCTTTTAAATAGTAACGGGGTTTATTAGCTCTTGGAATAACGGTCTGCAGGTAGGGTGGGCTTTAGGCAGGACTTAACCAGGATGCTGTCTCTGAGACTGGTCTTGGTTCTTCCTTTGTGACATACTGGCTTCATCTCCGGGCTGCTTGACCTTCCATTGGTTCTTGGAGCAGAAGTCAGGGGTCTCTCTGTCCCCCGTCACTGGCAGGGTTGCTGACGGGGTAGGAGGGAGGAGTGGGACTCCCAGGTGAGAGAGGGCCCAGAGCCTCATCTGCCCGGCTCATTCTAGACTCAGAAAGTTTCTACCAAGACAGGCAGCCCTAACCTGGCAGTGGGGTTGGCCTTGGTCGTGGTGAGATCAGGCTTGGTTCTTACGGGCAGGCCTCCTAAGCAATGACTGAGTGTCACTGTGTGTTCCGCCAGGCAGGTGCTGCTGCTCTCCATCCCTGCATGGACAACGGACATGGCAAACCATTAACACTGCTCTCCTTGGAGGCTGTCTAGGGAGGTCCAGACATCTTGGGAGAGACTCATGGGCAGGCTCTGCGGGAGGCCCCTGGGGCAGGCATCAGGGCTCTGGTCCTCCTTACTTTGGCTGGGTGGGCCCGAGCTCTCCTGTCTCCCCAGGCCTCCTTTCCTCCATGGGGTACAACTGGGCTCTGGGTGGGCAGGTGGGGGCTGCTGCAAGCAGTGCCCTCTGTTCCCTCCAAAGGGGAGGCATGTGACCTGCCAGACTCTCCTGGAAGCTGCCTCTTCTCAGGGTGGTGTGCTCAGCCCCCACCTCCCGAAGGTCGGTGACGCTGGGCCTGCTGTTTCAGACCAGAGCAGGCGGTGTCACCGAGAGGGTGTTGCGCGAGGTAGGCCGGGGACGAGGCTTCCTGGGCCGCAGTGCCATCCCGGCGACCTTGGCGAGGGGATGGGAAGGGGTTGTCCGCACAGCCATTTCCAGGCGCCCGCGACGGCAGTTAAGGGAGTGTCCCAGGCGTCGGTCCCAGCAGCCAGACCTCGCTCGCCTTTGCTCACTCATGGAGAGCCCTCAGCCGCCTCCCACCGCCGCTCCTGAATGCGCCTCACACATCCTGATTTGAAAGCATCCATAGGGCCGCCGCCTCCCACCTCCCGAGGAATCCGCCGCGCTGGGCCCGCAGGGAGGCAGGCTGG
>NW_012104365.1:5936726-5943614 GCF_000951045.1 Mandrillus leucophaeus | reverse complement strand
GCGTCTTTGTTTCTCTGTAAATAGACATGTCAGTTTCGCGGGGGAGCGCGAGCCGGTGTCTGACAACTCAATCCCGAAGGCAAACGGGGAATTCTCTGCGCCAGAGGGAGGGCTCCGGCTAGTTGGGGTTCCCCTGGCCCCACTGACAGATTCACTGTTCGTAGGTTTAACGAAGCGCACACAATAGGGCTGGATCGAGGAGCCAGGGTACAGACCAGATGGGGCGAAGAACAGATATTTTCTGACAGCGAAGAAATATAAACAAAAGAAAGTTTGACTGAGATTCGCAGCGAATTTCCTCTCGCTTTCCGTGCTGCAATCTCAGCGATGCATTTGGAGTGGATTACGGTGGCAAGACTGTGATCAGCATTGTTTAAAGAAATGCTAATTAGAAACGTGTTTAGCGCACGGCCTGGGCGCAGACACCTGTGCGCCGCGAACTCACGGGCATTTTAATTGTATCGATTGTAGAATCTTTCTTATTGGCTCTATTATCAGAGCTAACTTCCCGTTTGGGTAACAGACTGGATACATCTCTGCTGCTGGCACTCACGCTGCCTCTGCAAGGCACTATTTCACTCTACAAGAGTGGAAAATAGTTTGTTCATCAAAAGGAAATGTATAGAAGGGTTTTTTCACATGAATAATGAAGCAAGCCACGGTATTTATCAGAGTAGAACCTTTCTGCTCGGTGCGTTTTACGTGTTTCCAACTGACACGTTTGGGCACCTCAGCTTGGTTACTACTGCAGAAAGGACTGAGGAGTAGGGGGGGAGTACTTGGGCACAAGTTACTGCAAATTCAGATGGGAACTTACACATCGTGCCCCCCAAAAAGCTAGACATCTTCAACTCCGTAACTGAAGGAAGAGGGCTGGGGAGTTACTGTCGGATTTCTCCTTGGCGAGGGGGGGCGGGGGGGTGGAATGCACTCACTTTGCGGTGTTCAGAAATCCAAAATTCCACCTTGCCTTCAGGCCAGCCTGGGGACAAGCATTTAATTAAGCCTCTCACTGACAGCATTATCCTGAACGTGAGAGTTTCCTTTTGCTTAGATGAGGCGATTTCTGTTCGGGTTTAGCTGTTTCGTGTGAAGATGAGTCATTCTGTGCTCAGACCTGAGCTCCACTCCTGTTTCCGATGTTAGGGTTGGGTGGACTGTTACCTAAGGGCCCCCAGGTCAGTTCCACCAGGGCCAGGCTGACCCAGTGCCCTGCGCTCTCCGTCCCTTCCCAGCCCCTGGTGGTTACAGAAGTCAGGAGGTAACCACTGTGAACGGTGAAACTGCTCCAAGGATTTAGAGAAAATGCTGTGGAGGGTACACAGTTATTGTCAGACGTATTTACAAACACTGAATTAAATTTTAGCAGAGTGAACTTTCCAACACTGCCCTGACGTGGGGTTTTTTAATTAAGGGAAATTGGGCCACTCTGTCCCTGTGGCCTGTGTTTCTGGGACAGCGGTGCAGCTCCAGTGCTGTGTTCTCCATCAGAGGTCTTAGCCTGGCCTCTCAGAGCCCAGGAGACCCACTTCGTGCAAGGTGCCTAGACGGCATCACAGCCCGAGAACTGGAACTAGTTCCTCCCATTGCCGTGACTGGTGCCCAGGTGCCCGCTCCAGTGCTGAGTTAAAGTGAGAGGAAAGGTCTGGAAGCCATTGCCCCTTCCCATCCCCACACCCAGTGTTGCGGTGTCTGCCATGGTACGTTCCCTCTCCTGAGGACTTCATGTTCTTGCCCAAGTATCATTCTTGTAAAAATTCAGGCTGCTGCTTCTCCCTGGACTTTGCGGATTTTACCTGGAAGTCTCATGAGTGACCTTGAGTGATGGCTGATACTTACCTCCACTGGTTTTTCTAGCAGATTTAAAAAAAAAAAAAAAAAAAAAATTATCCTTTGAATCTGTCCCCTCCCCTGGGGGAAAAATTCGTCTTGTTGCTGCTAAGTTTGCTTGACTGGCCTGACTCCTAAGAATAAATGTTTGATTAAAAATCTCTATTAAGGCCACAGACTTATTCAGGGCTTCGAGATGCGGCTGTCTTATCCTGACTATGGTCCTCCTGCCCTCTGCCATGGCTCCGGCATGGCTGTGAACTTTTGCAGTGCTGGAGTCTTAGGCCATGGGGTCTGTGGGAGGGATTTTCCTGCTTTTCTACTGTTACCACTTAAACACTTTGAGTGCCTCACATAGACAGACCCAGGCTTGGTGTTCTGGTTTGCTGGTGATGACAAAAGGCTCCAATGGTGGTGTTTATAGATGGAAAAGAGAAAGGATGTTTTTTAACTAAAAGTGGTTCTGAGGCTGGATGTGGTGGCTCACGCCTGTAATCCCAGTGCTTTGGGAGGCTGAGGCGGGCGGGTTGCTTGAGGCCAGGAGTTTGAGGCCATAATGAACTATGATTGTGCCACTGGACTCCAGCCTGGGCAACAGAGCAAGACCTTGTCTCTAAAACAATAAAATTAAGTAATAAAAAAACAAATAAACATTGTCCTGTTAAAACATAAAAACAAGTGAAACCAGTGAAATTTGACCTAAGTATGATTTATGCAAAGTTTTCTGTTGAACAGTTGAATAGTTCTATTGCATAGTTGAGTATCAGCAGTGTCATTTTACTCTAATTTACAATTTGAAATTATTAAATGCTTCTAAACATCTGGATTAAAAATTTGCTACCACAGGCTGGGCGCGGTGGCTCATGCCTGTAATCCCAGCACTTTGGGAGGCCGAGGCGGGCGGATCACGAGGTCTGGAGATCGAGACCATCCTGGCTAACGTGATGAAACCCCGTCTCTACTAAAAAAGTACAAAAATTAGCTGGGCATGGTGGTGGGCGCCTGTAGTCCCAGCTACTTGGGAGGCTGAGGCAGGAGAATGGTGCGAACCCAGGAGGCGGAGCTTGCAGTGAGCTGAGATTGCACCACTACACTCCAGCCTGGGCGACAGAGCAAGACTCCGTCTAAAAAAAAAAAAAATTTGTTACCATAGGTATTTTAGAATAGAAAGTTGAGAAACATTAGTGTATTTTTCAAAAGCATTTGCAGATCTTTTGTGTTTTGACAGATGTGCTTTTGAGTCTTACTGGAGACACGTGGGGTTTCGTTTTCATGACAGCTCTTTGGTGTTACTGAGGGCCTTCCATGGACCAGACTTTGGGCCAGGTTGGTAACAGAGTTCCCACAGAGGTGGGTTGAGGGCACACAGAAACCACTGATGTGGCCCAGTGTGGTGGCAGAGGCTGGTAAGAAACGGCCCAAGGCTGGGAGGAGGGTGCCTAGACTGCTGTGGGGAGTGGCACCGGAGCCCAAAGGTGACTCGAGGGAAGGGGGTCCACTTGGAGATCCGCCCCCACGGTTCCAGAGCTGGCAGCTGTGCAGTCCTGGTGGAGCGAGTCATATTCCAACCCCTGCTTCTCGGAGAGCAGATTGCTGGCCAGAGGGCAGGGCCACCGTAGGAGGCAGCTTTTGGGAGCTGGTCAGCTGTGGGGGTAGGCATGAGGAGCGGTTGAGTTTCACGTTGTACCTTCTGAAGACTTGGTTCAGCACACACAGTGCCTTCCCAAGGACACTCGCTGTCTTTTTGGAAAAGTCACCCGTGAAGTTTTTTTTTTTTTTTTTTTTTTGAGACGGAATCTCGCTGTGTCGCCCAGACTGGAGTGCAGTGGTGCGATCTCGGCTCATTGCAAGCTCTGCCTCCTGGGTTCACGCCATTCTCCTGCTTCAGCCTCCTGAGTAGCTGGGACTACAGCCGCCAGCCACCACGCCCGGCTAACTTTTTGTATTTTTTTCTAGTAGAGATGGGGTTTCACCGTGTTAGCCAGGATGGTCTCTATCTCCTGACCTTGTGATCTGCCTGCCTCAGCCTCCCAGCTGGGAAGCTGGGATTACAGGCGTGAGCCACCACGCCCGGCCGAAGTATTTCTTGTTTGGCCCTGTCATTGCCCGCCCACGTGTTGCCCTCGGGCTCCTCTTGGTTTCTCTTTGAGCATCTCTGACTTACTAGCGCCTCAGTCCTTCTCAGTTTCCCCCAAAATGGAAAAGAGCCACATATGTGTGTGAACAATCAGTTTCGAAAAATGTTTTCATTTTTCTGAAAGTCGGGCAGCATTGCTACTTGCGCGGGACATACAGATACTTTTTTGTTTGTAAAACATTTTCGTTTATAAAAATGCATCACATCGTCTTTTCCTTCCAAACACTCTGAAGAAAATGAAGAAAATGAAGCCTCTTGCACAGAAAATCTTCCCGTACTCTGGCATATTGCTGCACACGAGGCCTGCGTAGGTGCTCCTCTGTGGAGATGTGGAGAAGGGCACCACTGTGCCTTGGGCTACGTGCAGAGGGTTTAGGAACTCCAGGTGTTGACAGCTGCCTTTGGGAGAGGTGGACACACCTGGCCCACGTGGCCCATGTTACTCTGGGCAAGTCTTCTTAGTGTGGGTCACCTGCCGGACGGACGGAGGCTTTGCATATCTGCTGGGGCATGGGGAGCAAAACTATGGCTCTGAATTGGGCAACAGAAGAACTCGGCCCAGGTTAAGCGTTACCTGTCTGCAGTGTTGATTCACTGCTTTCCTGACTGACTTCCCTGAGAGAATCCCACAAAAAGTCACAGAGATTAATTAGGAGCTTCTGTGTTATGAAGAAACTCGAAGGCCTGGTTGTTGATTTCTGGGTTGTAGAGGGGCACATCCAGACACACAGGCTTTCTAGAAACATACTCATAATCCACTCAGTGGCCATAGCCAGCTGCTTGGCAGAGGCTGAGAAGTGGAGCAAGGCTGTTCTGGTTGGAGGAACAGCGAGTGCAGGGACAGAACCAGAAAACAGAATTGTTGACACAAAGCGCCCAGGGCTGTTTGTGCAGAGTGGGGACAACTGGCCCTGGGAAGAGGGGCAGGGAGGCGTTCAATGGTAGTGAGATGGTGGGTGGGAGGAAGGGTTTTTTTTTTTTTTTTTTTTTGTTGAGATGGAGTCTTGTTCTGTCCCCCAGGCTGGAGTACAGTGACGAGATCTCAGCTCACTGCAACCTCTGCCTCCCAGGTTCAAGAGAATCTCCTGCCTCAGCCTCCCTAGAAGCTGGGATTATGGGCACCTGCCACCATGCCCAGCTAATTTTTGTATTTTTAGTAGAGACGGGTTTCATCATGTGGGCCAGGCTGGTCTTGCCTGACCTCAAGTGATCCCCCTGTCTCGGCCTCCCACAGTGCCAGGATTACAGGTGTGAGCCACCGCACCCAGCCAGGAGGGTGAGATGGGGGTGCAGTGATGGGAAGATGGGGGAGAGAGGGTTGGATGATAGTGAGATGGGGGTGCAGCGATTGAAACATCACCTCTTGGAGCACCCAGAAGAACAGGGTGGGGGAAGGTGGTAAGTGTTCCTTGGCCACATGAAATTTTGAGTGGGATTAGAACCACTGAGTTGTCCCACAGACCCTGAGCTCAGGGAAAAGGGCATGATTCAGGGCCTGTGTGGCAACCACCAAGTAAGTTTATCTGACACTTGCTAAATGAGCTTTAAAGACAATATGGTCTGTAGTCTTTCTTGTCTCAGTGTGGCCCTAGTTGAAAAAAGTGGGTGTTCTCTTTCCCTCCCATTTAAATTACTGAATCTGGTGAATGGCAATATCCTTTTATTTGGCAAGTTCAAAGCCAGCTTAGGCATTTTCGAAAGAAGTAGATTATTCGGCTCCGTTAGGGGCGGAGAACACATTGGCTGAAGAAGGCTCTTGTTTGTCCAGGTCCAGCCCCATTTCTTCCTCCTCCGATTTCAGGGTGGAATCTGCAGACCCACAATACTCAGGATCTCCCATGCTTCAGGGAGACCGGCCTGGTTCAGTTGCAGATCAGAGGCACTCAACCTCTAAGGTGGTCCTGATGCTTAGGTGGGACATGTCTGCTTGTTACCCATTCAAGGAAACAGAGCACTTTGGCTTGTGACCCTGCTCTGGGCCTCTGGTCTCTAAAGAAGCCTTGAGTTGGCCTGGTGCAGTGGCTAAGCCTGTGATCCCAACACCACGGTGACTCAACCTGTCATCCCAGCACTGCAGTGGCTCAGCCTGTCATCCCGGCACCATGATGGCTCACGCCTGTCATCCCAACACTCAGGGAGGCTGAGGCGGGAGGATCACGAGGTCAAGAGTTTGAGACCATCCTGGCTAGTATAGCAAAAGCCCGTCTATACTAAAAATACAAAAAGTTAGCTGGGCATGGTGGTGGGTGCCTGTAGTCCTAGCTACTTGGGAGGCTGAGGCAGGAGAATGGCGTGAATCTGGGAGGCGGAGCTTGCAGTGAGCCGAAATCACACCACTGCACTCTAGCCTGGGCGACAGAGCAAGACTCTGTCTTAAAAAAAAAAAAAAAGAAGTCTTGAGTCGCCTACAGCCTCCTCTCCGCACTCAAAATTTCCACTTCTCAAATGTAATCTGGTCATTTACGTTAGTCCTGTGGGGAGCCCATTCCACGGTTTACATCTCCTTTTACAAACAGAAAATGGAGCAGTCCCAGAGCGCGCGCGCACACACACACACACACACACACACACGCGGTTCCTAGAGGACAAAGGTCAGGATAGGAACCAGGACGGAGGAAAAGGAACTGGAAGACAGCACAATGAGAAAACTTGGGAAGTGTGTGGTCAGGGATGCAGTGTGATGTGACACTGGATATTGTCTTTTTTTCTGGTCTGAATTTAATTTTTTTTTTTGAGAAGGGGTCTCACTCTGTTACCCAGGCTGGAGTGCAGTGGCACAATCATGGCTCACTGTAGCCTTGACCTGGGCTCAAACGATCCTGCCACCTCTGCCTCCTGAGTACCTGGGACTACAAGCACGCACCACCACACCTGGCTAATATTTTAATTTTATTTTTGTTTTAGTTTTTTTTTTTTTTTTT
>NW_012104365.1:5930940-5931889 GCF_000951045.1 Mandrillus leucophaeus | reverse complement strand
CTTGAGCCACCGCGCCCGGCCTGCCTTCCAGTTTTAAGCGATTCTCCTGCCTCAGTCTCCCCAGTAGCTGGGATTACAGGTGTCCACCACCACGCCTGGCTAATTTTTGTAGTTTGTTTTTAAATAGAGATGGGGTTTCACCATGTTGGCCAGCCTGGTCTCGAACTCCTGACCTTGCGATCTGCCCACCTCGGCCTTCTAAAGTGCTGGGATGACAGGCATGAGCCACTGTGCCTGGCCAGTGATGCTTTTCTTGACACGCTGATGTGAACACGTAACTACCAGGAGAGATGGTAAGTGCCCAGGCGTTGGCCGGAGCTGTGGCTGCTGTCACTGTAGAACACGCCATGGGGATCTGGGCTGGTCTGGCCCACCCTCCCTTTGCAGAGCTGCCTGCGGGGCGGCCCTGCACTGCTCTCCTCCTTACGAAGACCCAGGGTTGGCCCTCCTCATGCAGCCCAGCTGGAGGGGACCGTGGCTTGGATGCAGGGCTACACCGAGGGCTTCTGGGTTTTGCATCTGGTTTCCGGGTGGCTTTGCCACATGCTGTCCAGCAGGACTGTGGGAAGGGCGTGCCTCACCTGGCAGGGGCAGTGTGGATGGCGCCAGTTGCTCTCACCCCAGCACCCTTGTCCAGCTCTACAAAGGGCCCCTTGCACTGCACCTCAAAACTACAGACTCAAAAGGCAGGGGCCCTGGCAGATGGGACCATGTGAATCCTGGGCAAAGACCCCCAGTGCCACCACTCAGAGCGTGGTGCCATGCAGTCTCTGTTGGTGAGCTTGCTGTTTGGGCGAATTCCTGGGGCTATGTCACACAGGACCATGGCCTGAGTGGCTGAAAACGGTAGAGCCATATTCTGACACACGGCTGGAGGCTGACGCCATACACATCTAGATGTGTATAAGAGACAGGCACCACTGCACTCCAGCCTGGGTGACAGAGGGAG
>NW_012104365.1:5927078-5930640 GCF_000951045.1 Mandrillus leucophaeus | reverse complement strand
TTTTTTTGAGACAGGGTCTCACTCTTGTCGCTCAGGCTGGAGTGCAGCGGCGTGATCTTGGCTCACTGCAACCTCTGCTTCCTGGGCTCAAGTGATTCTTGTGCCTCAGCCTCCTGAGTAGCTAGGATTATAGGTGTGTGCCACCACACTCTGCTAATTTTTGTATTTTTTTTAGTAGAGACCAGGTTTTGCCATGTTGCCCACTCTGGTCTTGAACTCCTAAGCGCAAGTGCACCCCCATCTGCTCACCTCGAATCCCCAAAGTACCGGGATGACAGGCGTGAGCCACTGTGCCTGGCCTTTTGTTCCCATTTTTATTTTTATTTCACTTATTTTTTGAGATGGAGCCTCACTCTGTCGCTCAGGCTGGAGTGCAGTGGTGCAGTCTCGGCTCACTGCAACTTTCTCTCGGGTTCAAGTGATTCTCTTGCTGCCTCAGCCTCCCGAGTAACTGGGATCACAGGTGCACACCACCACACCCAGCTGATTTTTTTTTTTTTGTAAGTTTTAGTAGGGACGGGGTTTGTCCATGTTGCCTACGCTGGTCTTGAATAGTAGAGATGGGTTTGTCCATGTTGCCCAGGCTGGTCTTGAACTCCTGAGCTTAAATGGTCCACCTGCCTCGGCCCAAAGTGCTGGGGTGACAGGCGTGTGCCACTGCGCCCAACCTTTTGTTTCCATTTTAAAAACATGTTTTGTACTGACAGGGTCTCACTGTGTTGCCCAGGCTGGTCTCAAACTCCTGGACTCAAGCATTCATCGTGCCTCACCCTCCCAAAGTGCTGGGATGATAGGTGTGAGCCATAGCACGCCTGGCCCGTGGTCTGGAATTCCGAGACTCACCATAGGCTCCACTCGCACTCTCTTGTGTTTTTGTGCTCACCGCGTTGGCCGGGTCCCGCGCTTGCCGTGTGGTCGGTGCTGTTCCTGTTTCTCCTAACAGCAGCCGTTCGCTGATGGTGCATCTTCCTGTGGACATGTCTTCAAACTCAAGCGTGGGAGGGTGAGGAAGCTGTCAGTCTGGTGTAGGACTGAGCCCAGCCTTGGCCAATCACAGAAGCCGTTGTACTGAAATGGAACAGGCCTCCTGTGCTCCTCTGTTGGGGCCTAGAGCCCCTCAGTCCCAGGGCTGGGTTTTGCATGCGTGTACACGTGTCAGCTATAGGGAGAGCACCCCCGGCTTTTCTCACGGGGGGCCCGTGTCACACACAGCAGTGCCCATCTCCCCCACGGGTGTGCTGCTGGGTTAATTCAGGGCGCTTGAACTCAGGAAGGCTGGACATGTGCCCCGTCATTTATTCCCGGTTCTGCCAGCCACCTCCAGTCTTCTGACACTGCGAGTGCAGCTTTGCTGGCTGGCGTTGCAAGTGTGTTCGGATTTTCTGCCTGTTTCGGGAGTGTGTCAGTTCCGCTTGATCAGGGCCGTGTTCATGTTTCTAAAATGTTAACGGTAAGAACTCACTATTGAGTAAAAGCACAGATGGTAATTTTTCCTGCAAAAAGCTTCTTAGAGAGAGGAAGTTAAAGGTGTACGTTCTCGCAGTGTGCTGAGTGACTGGCTGGGTTTTCCTGGTGAGTAAGTGCTTGGGGCAGGCTGTGGGACAGCCTTACGCTCTGAGAATTGTTAGTGATATCGCAAAGGTTTTTATTTCTGAAGGGAAACTAAGGGAGTCAGGATATTTAAAACTGCCTCGGTGCTTCCTAAGGCTGTTGTTTTTGTCCAAAGTGAATGAAACATTTCAGGTTAATGTCACTCTGTACTTTAAGTATTTCTGGTTAGCATCACATTATTAAAAGCGAGCCTGGCCCAGGCATGGTGGCTCACGCCTGCAATCCCAGCACTTTGGGAGGCCGAGGCGGGTGGATCACCTGAGGTCAGGAGTTCGAGACTAGCCTGGCCGACATGGTGAAACCCCATTTCTACTAAAAATACAAAAAAACCCCAAAAAATTAGCTGGGTGTGGTGGCACACACCTGTAATCCCAGCTACTCAGGAGGCTGAGGCAGGAGAATCACTTGAACTTGGGAGGCGGAGATTGCAGTGAGCCGAGATCACGCCATTGCACTCCAGCCTGGGTGACAAGAGGGAAACTCCGTTTCAGAAAAAAAAAAAAAAAAAAAGCAGGTGGATCGTTTGAGCCCAGGAGTTTAAGGCCATCCTGGGCAACACAGCAAGACCTTCTCTAAAATGAAAAATAATAATAGTAATATAATGGCCAGGCACAGTGACTCAGGCCTGTAATCCCAGCACTTTGGGAGGCCGAGGTGGGTGGATCACCTGAGGTCAGGAGTTTGATACCAGCTTGGCCAACATAGTGAAGCCCCATCTCTACTTAAAAAATAATAATAATAATAAAAGGCCGGGCAGTGGCTCACGCCTGTAATACTTAGGGAGGCTGAGGTGGATCACGAGGTCAAGAGATTGAGATCATCCTGGCCAACATGGTGAAACCCATCTCTACTAAAAATACAAAAATTAGCTGGGCGCGTGCCTGTAATCACAGCTATTTGGCAGGCTGAGGCAGGAGAATATCTTGAACCCGGGAGGCGGAGGCTGCAGTAAGCCAAGATTGCGCCATTGCACTCCAGCCTGGGAGACAAGAGCAAAACTCCATCTAAAAAAAAAAAAAAAAATTAGCCATGCATGGTGGCAGACACCTGTAGTCCCAGCTATTTGGGAGGCTCAGGCAGCAGGCAGGAGAATCGCTTGAACCGGGGAAGCAGAGGTTGCAGTGAGCCAAGATCATGCCATGGCACTCCAGCCTGGGCAACAGTGTGAGGCTCCATCTAAAAAAATAATAGGCCGGGCGCAGTGGCTCACGCCTGTAATCCCAGCACTTTGGGAGGCCCAGGTGGGCAGATCACCTGAGGTCGGGAGTTCGAGATCAGCCTGACCAACATGGCAAACCCCGTCTCTACCAAAAATACAAAATTAGCTGGGCATGGTGGCGCATGCCTGTAATCCATCTACTAGGGAGGCTGAGGCAGGAGAATCGCTTGAACCCAGGAGGCAGAGATTGTGTGAGCCTAGATTGCACCACTGCACTCCAGCTTGGGCAACGAGCGAAACTCCGTCTCGAATAATAATAATAATATACTTCTTAAAAAGCGTGCCTGTTTACGTTGGCCAGGCGCGGTGTCTCACGCCTGTAATCCTAGCACTTTGGTAGGCTGAGGCGGGCAGATCACAAGGTCAGGAGATTGAGACTATCCTGGCTAACATAGTGAAACTCCGTCTGTACTAAAAATACAAAAAAAAAACCAAAATTAGCTGGGTGTGGTGGCGGGTGTCTGTAGTCCCAGCTACTCAGGAGGCTGAGGTGGGGGAGTGGCGTGAACCCGGCAGGCAGAGCTTGCAGTGAGCCAAGATTGCACCACTGCACTCCAGCTCTGGGCACTCCGTCTCAAAAAAAAAAATTAAAAAAGGCCGGGCGCGGTGGCTCATGCCTGTAATCCCAGCACTTTGGGAAGCCGAGACAGGCGGATCACGAGGTCAGGAGATTGAGACCATCCTGGCTAACACGGTGAAACCCTGTCTCTACTAAAAATACAAAAAATTAGC
>NW_012104365.1:5916737-5918693 GCF_000951045.1 Mandrillus leucophaeus | reverse complement strand
GGGTTCAAGTGATTCTTCTGCCTCAGCCTCCCGAATAGCGGGGATTACAGGCTCCCACCACCACACCCGGCTAATTTTTGTATTTTTAGTAGAGAGGGGGTTTCACCATGTTGGCCAGGCTGGTCTGACGCGATCTCGGCTCACTGCAACTTCCGCCTTCCATGTTCAAGCAATTGTCCTGCTTTAGCCTTCCAAGTAGCTGGCACTACAGGTGCGCGCCATCACCCGGCTAATATTTTTTGTATTTTTAGTAAAGACGGGGTTTCACCACATTGGTCGGGATGGTCTCAATCTCTTGACCTCATGATCCGCCCGCCTCAGCCTCTCAAAGTATTGGGATTACATAGCTGTGAGCCACCACGCCCAGCTGTGTTTTTGTTTTGTTTTTTGTTTTGAGATGGAGTCTGGCTCTGTCACCAGGCTGGAGCGCAGTGGCGTGGTCTTGACTCACTGCAACCTCCGCCTCCCGGGTTCACGCCATTCTCCCGCCTTCCAAGTAGTTGGGACTGCAGGCGGCCGCCACCATGCCCGGCTAATTTTTTGTATTTCTTTTACTAGGGACGGGGTTTCAACATGTTGGCCAGGCTGGTCTCGAACTCCTGACCTCGTGATTCGTACGCCTCCACCTCCCAAAGCACTGGGATTACAGGCATGCACCACCACGCCCGGCTAATTTTTTGTATTTTAGTAGAGATGGGGTTTCACCATGTTGGCCAGGCTGGTCTCAAACTCCTGACCTCCATCTAGATGTGTATAAGAGACAGAGCTTGCAGTGAGCCGAGATCGCACCACTGCACTCCAGCCTGGGTGACAGAGGGAGACTCCGTCTCAAAGGAAAAAAAAGTGTGCCTATTTACTATTTTTACGACTTTTGCTTTCTTTTCTTGGTTATACGTTATACATTGGTAACATCATACATTGGGAGTTTGCATGTTTTTGCTTGAGGAAATGGTTATGTTTCGTTACCTATGGTGATATATGGAAACACATCTATAGTATTTTATTGCTTTTATTTTAGTTTGTATGTAGACTTGTTCTTTAACTTCAGAGTCTTTTGAAGAGCTTTTTGGAAATCGTTAGCAGACACCCTCTGCTGGATGGTGAAATGCGTGTCCCAAGACTGACAAAGTGGCTGTCAGTGCTCCGAGCATCCCAGTTGCTTTTCTTACTTGTTGGCTGAGTGAGGCAGGGAGTTACGAGGTGGCACTCACTCTGATACCCCATTTAGTTAAAGCCATTTTCACGGCTGCTCACTGGATTTCACCAGAGGTTGCAGTAACATTCAGGGAGGCCGAGAAGTGGTCTTTTTAATCAGTTTGCCTCTGGTCTGGGCCCTGGGGCACTGTTGCTGTTTTTGCTTTCTTCAGTGTGGAAACTGCCAGAGACCTTGGGAGAAGGGAGGGTAGAAGGTCCCATCATCTGTGGGACCCTGTTTCTGTGTAAGGCCCTTTCGAGGGCCCATGGCAGAGCCCTCACAGGAAACAGAGTTGTGATCATGTACGCCTCCAGGTGAGCCTGAGACTCAGGGTCAGGAAGGGTGAGAGTGAGACACACACCTGCACCCTGGCGAGGGCTGGCTCATCTTCCTCGGGATGCGCTTCTGAGGGGAGCAAAGCCGGCAGGCAGCATCCATTAGCGTCTCGGGTGCTCTCTCTGTTTGCTTTGTATTGATAACAACCTCACTTTTTACTTCACCTGATTTTTGCCTTGTCTTAAGGAGGAAGTGTATCCAGGAAGTCATGAGTTGGTGTCTTAGTGATGCGCTGCTCTTTCTCTTTCTCTCTTCTCTTTCTCTTTCTCTCTTTCTCTTTTGAGACAGTCTTGCTCTGTCGCCCAGGCTGGAGTGCAGTGGCGCGATCTCGGCTCACTGCAACCACCGTCTCCCAGGTTCAAGCGATTCTCCTGCCTCAGCCTCTTGAGTAGCTGGGATTACAGGCGCACGTCACCATGCCCAGC
>NW_012104365.1:5906788-5915558 GCF_000951045.1 Mandrillus leucophaeus | reverse complement strand
AGGGGCCCTGGCAGATGGGACCATGTGAATCCTGGGCAAAGACCCCCAGTGCCACCACTCAGAGCGTGGTGCCATGCAGTCTCTGTTGGTGAGCTTGCTGTTTGGGCGAATTCCTGGGGCTATGTCACACAGGACCATGGCCTGAGTGGCTGAAAACGGTAGAGCCATATTCTGACACACGGCTGGAGGCTGACGCCCAGCATCAGGATGTGGACGGGGCCACCCTTCCTCCCAAGGCTCCAGGGCAAGGTCCTCCCGCCTCTTCAGCTGCAGGCGTTGACCACAGTCCCTGGTGCCTCTTGGCTTGTAGACGCCTCGCTCCAGCCTCTACCTCTGTCTTCACACAGTCTCCCCTGCGGGTGTCCAGGTTTCCTCTTCTTTCTTGTCCTTCTTCTATTTATTTATTTATTTATTTATTTTTTTGAGACGGAGTGTTTCACTCTGCCGCCCAGGCTGGAGTGTAGTGGCACCATCTCAGCTCACTGCAGCCTCCAACTCCCAGGTTTAAGCGATTCTCCCACCTCAGCCTTCCAAGTAGCTGGGATTACAGACGTACGCTACCACGCCTGACTAATTTTTGTATTTTTGGTAGATACAGGCTATGTTTCACCATGTTGCCCAGGCTGGTCTCGAACTCCTGACCTCAGGTGATCTGACCGCCTCAGCCTCCCGAAGAGCTGGGATTACAAGCCTGAGCCACCGTGCCCAGCCTCTTGTTCTTTTTATTTTCTTTTTTTTTGAGACAGGATCTCACTCTGTGGGCCAGGCTGGAGTACAGTGGAACAAGCACGGCTCACTGTAGCCTCCTTCTCCCAGACTCAAGGATCCTCCCACCTCAGCCTCCCAAGTAGGTGGGACTACAAGCATGTACCATCACACCTGGCTAACTTTTTAACTTTTTGTAAGAGATAGGGTCTCCCTGTGTGGCCCGTGCTGGGCTCAAGTGATCCTCCTGCCTCTGCCTCCCCAAGAGCTGGGATTACAGGTGTGAGCCACTACATCTGGCCTTTTCCTTTCCTTTCCTTTTTTTTTTTTTTGGATCGAGTTTCGCTCTTGTTGCCCAGGCTGGAGTGCAGTGGTGCAATCTTGGCTCAACGCAACCTCCGCCTCCCAGGTTCAAGTGATTCTCCTGCCTCAGTAGCTGGGTTTACAGGCATGCGCCACCATGCCCGGCTAATTTTGCATTTTCAGTAGAGACGGGGTTTCTCCATGTTGGTCAGGCTGGTCTCGAACTCCTGACCTCAGATGATCTGCCCGCCTCGACCTTCCAACGTGCTGGGATTATAGGCATGAGCCACCGCGCCCAGCCTGGCCTTTTCCTTTTCTTTTAAGGAATCCGGTCCTATTGAGGGAGGGCCCGCCCTAATCCACTATGACCTCATCTTAATCTCATTATATTTGCAAAGACCCTATTTCCAAATAAGGTCACATTTGCAGGTTTAGGGCTTCAGCAGACACATTTCAGCCCTTAACAGCACCAGAGCTTGGGCTTTCTTGATGCGTCTTCCACACATACTTCTCTACGGAGGCTTCTCCACGCGTCAGCAGCTGCCGCCTCTTGTGGCCACTGTATCCTTGACGCTGCTGTTATTTACAGCAGAGGTGGCAAGTAACCAGCATCACCAAAATGTTAACTAATGCATTCAGCCAGTGTGCACGCAGCCCTGGGCCTATGGCAGGTCGGGTTCCTGCCCTGGGTACACAGCAGCTTATGGAGTCCTTGCTTTGCTGGGTTATGCAGACGGGGGAGATGCTTTGAGTGTCTCGGGTTATGTGAGCCTTCCAGCCTGTGAGGAGAGACACGGGGGTGGGAGGGAGTCATTTTGGGGTGAGCAGAGTTGGAGCCAAGAGGGGCAGCTGAGTTATCGTGGCTGCTTGGGCCTCCCCATCCAAAGCAGGACTCGGGCCCTCCTCTGCGCACCCCCTTTGCCTTGCTCATTGGACCTGCACCCACTGCACCTGCACCCACTGTACCTGCATCCACTGCACCTGTGCCCACTGCCTCCACTGTACCCACTGCACCTGCACCCACAGTAACCACTGCACCTGCACCCACTGCACCTGCACCCACCTGCACCTGTGCCTACTGCACCTGCACCCACTGCACCTGCGCCCGCTGAATCTACTTCACCTGCACTCGTGCCCACTGCACCTGTGCCTCCAGCTCTGACTTGGGCTCTCGGACTTTTGTGTCTTCTCAGCAGCTGGTGAGATCTGTGGCCCCTTTTCAGAATAGCGTGTTTTGTTTGTTTTGAGACAGGATCTTGCTCTGTCATCCAGGCTGGAGTGTAGTGGCGCGATCTCAGCTCACTGCAGCCTTGACGTCCTGGGCTCAAGCGATCCTCCTGCCTCAGCTTCCTGAGTAGCTGGGACCCCAGGCATGTGAGACCATGACCAGCTCACAAGAGCATTTTTAGTGCATCCAGTAAGATTCCTGGAAAATGAAGGGTAGCAACTACTGAAATATCATTGCTAAAATTCAGGAAAGTTTGGTTTGTGAGGTAGTAACATGTGGACTCTTAATTTAGCACATAACATTGTGAATGGTACGTCTGATATCCTAATTCCGAAGTAGGATGAGTGTCAAGAGCATTGTAAGTTGCCTGCGGTGGCCATGGTGCAATGTGGACATGGCTGTGTTTGTGGCTTGTCACCCACAGTCAGACTCCTGAGGCCCAGGCTTGCTGCACTCCTCTGGGAGGTCACTCCCAAATTAGGACCCTTGCCTGGGGGTGGGAGGAGGCAGGCTCCCCTTGTATAGGCAGGTCTTGGGCCTCCTGTTGAGGGACGGGGCTGCCTGTGGGTTTCCAGACCCCTAAATGAGGACCCTTGCCTGGGGGTGGGAGGAGACAGACTTCCCAGCAAAGGCAGGTCTTGGGCTTCCTGTTGAGGGGCGGGGCTGCCTCTGGATTTCCAGATGAGATTCTCTTTCACCCCATTTGCATCGCTGGATTATATAGTTTCTCAGTTTTGTAAAAGTTTTATTATTTTAAAACCTAATTATATTTTTAAAAACTTATTTTGGAACTTTTCAAACACACACAAAATTAGAGAGAACGTCCACACCGCCTGGCTGCGGGAACCCCCAGTTCTCTGCTCTTGTCTTACTCATATCTCCCACTCTCTCCCACTGTTTTTCCTTTTTTCTTTCTTTCTTTTTTTTTTTTTTGAGAGGGATTCTCGCTCTGTCGCCTAGGCTGGAGTGCAGTGGCGTGATCTCGGCTCACTGCAAGCTCTGCCTCCTGGGTTCATGCCATTCTCCTGCCTCAGCCTCCCCAGTAGTTGGGACTACAGGCGCCCGTCGCCACACCCGGCTAATTTTTTTGTATTTTTAGTAGAGACGGGTTTTCACCGTGTTAGCCAGGATGGTCTTGATCTTCTGACCCCGTGATCCGCTTGTCTCGGCCTCCCAAAGTGCTGGGATTACGGGTGTGAGCCACCGTGCCCGGCCCTTCCCACTGTTTTTTCTCTCAAGTATTTTAAAGCAAATCTCAGTTTTACCCTCAAGGGCTTCATTGTGTGTGGCTCCCACGCAGCTGGGCACCCCACAACACTTCCTCAGCGTCACGATGCTGGGCTGGGCTCAGTGTTCTTGACTGTGGCCTGCACGTTTTCACTGTGGCTTTACTTGAATCACAGTTGGGATGAGGGCCACGCGCTGCACATGGGTGCTGATGTCCCTGAAATTGCATTTCTTCTCTTGGTTTCATGCTCCTTATTTGTGGAAGGATCGGTTGTTGGTTCTGTGACGTTTCCTAGCTGAAGGTCTGCAATTGTTGGTTCTGTGACGTTTCCTAGCTGATGGTCTGACTGGGTGCATCCTCGTGACCTTGAACTCGTGCCTGAGCCGACAGTAGAACCAGGTAGAGGCGGGAGGGCTGGGACTCGCCTGCACAGGTCAGTGGCCGGGGAGCAGCTGCTCTGGTGTGGAGCCATAATGCTTACATTGGCATTTCCAATTTAATGTATTTTATTTATCTATTTATTTATTCTGTATTTTGAGATGGAGTCTCGCTGTCACCAGGCTGGAATATAGTGGCACAGTGTTGGGTCACTACAACCTCTGCCTCCCGGGTTCAAGTGATTCTTCTGCCTCAGCCTCCCGAATAGCGGGGATTACAGGCTCCCACCACCACACCCGGCTAATTTTTGTATTTTTAGTAGAGAGGGGGTTTCACCATGTTGGCCAGGCTGGTCTGACGCGATCTCGGCTCACTGCAACTTCCGCCTTCCATGTTCAAGCAATTGTCCTGCTTTAGCCTTCCAAGTAGCTGGCACTACAGGTGCGCGCCATCACCCGGCTAATATTTTTTGTATTTTTAGTAAAGACGGGGTTTCACCACATTGGTCGGGATGGTCTCAATCTCTTGACCTCATGATCCGCCCGCCTCAGCCTCTCAAAGTATTGGGATTACATAGCTGTGAGCCACCACGCCCAGCTGTGTTTTTGTTTTGTTTTTTGTTTTGAGATGGAGTCTGGCTCTGTCACCAGGCTGGAGCGCAGTGGCGTGGTCTTGACTCACTGCAACCTCCGCCTCCCGGGTTCACGCCATTCTCCCGCCTTCCAAGTAGTTGGGACTGCAGGCGGCCGCCACCATGCCCGGCTAATTTTTTGTATTTCTTTTACTAGGGACGGGGTTTCAACATGTTGGCCAGGCTGGTCTCGAACTCCTGACCTCGTGATTCGTACGCCTCCACCTCCCAAAGCACTGGGATTACAGGCATGCACCACCACGCCCGGCTAATTTTTTGTATTTTAGTAGAGATGGGGTTTCACCATGTTGGCCAGGCTGGTCTCAAACTCCTGACCTCGTGATTCTCCCGCCTCCACCTCCCAAAGTGATGGGACTACAGGCGCCTGCCACCATGCCCGGCTAATTTGTTGTATTTTTAGTAGGGGTGGGGTTTCACCGTGTTAGCCAGGATGGTCTCAATCTCCTGACCTTGTGATCTGCCCGCCTCAATCTCCCAAAGTGCTAGGATTACAGGCCTGAGCCACCTTGCCTGGCCTTGTGAAAAATTTTAACGTTAATTTTCTTATTTCAAGTTGATTTTCATTTAGTTTTTACTAAAAATGCAAATGTACTTTACCATTGCTTCTCTTTTTTTATGTAGGAAAAGTTGATGCAAATTTTGCCTGAATTTGGAGTTTTCCTATTAGTGAGAGTTTTGTTACAAAAACATCACCGCCTCTTTGGTGGGTCAGCACTAAAGCCTGTTTCAATATTTGCAGGGTCAGTTCTTTTGAATATTTTAATGCTTCCCTGTTTGGAGTCAAGAGCTATTTTTACTTTAGTTTTTTTTCCCCAGGCAAGTAGTTGGTCTGAACAATGTATGAGCCAGACCTGGTAGAAAAGTGGGAGTTGGTGAAATCGATGTGCTACTAAGTGACAGGGGCTGTGATTCCAATATTTTGACTCATGGCAGAGCTGGATGAAAGGGGTTTGTTCCTGCAGCATGGCTCACCTGCCCACTGTGTCCTGAATCCTCGTGTGGCAGAGAGTCAGACAGTCGCAGCTCTCTTCTCAGCAGAGTAGAGCTCACCTGGCTGCAAGGTGAACCGGCTGTCCCATCGCCCAGCTCAGAGCTGACCCTCACACGTGCAGATCTCTGCTGGGCCTGGGGGTCAGGGTCAGCTGTCTGTGTCACCTGTGGGCCGCCCCCTCTCTGCACCCCCTGAGATTTTCTCGCTCTCTGCGTTGCCCATGGCCATGGGTACAGTGGGCTTCCTGGAAATACTTTCAGAGGAGGTGACAGTTGTATCCTGCCAGGGCCCCTGCTGCCCTTCGGAAGAACTTCCTTCTGCTTCTGGAAGTCAGAGCTGGGAGGCCTGGGGTTGTGGTGTCTTCTGTATGAGAGCTGGAGTGGGGCCAGGGAGAGGAAGGCTGCTTGACTCTTCGGGGAGACCCGCCCCGTGGCGGCTCCGAGGTCCTAGTGGGCTAGTGGCTCACATCTTGTCCACCTGCTGTCGTCTCTTGCCCCTTGTGGGGCTCATGTCCATCCTGTGGGGTTCTGGGACCGACTTGCCCCTGTGGGCTGGGCGGGGGCGGAGGAGCTCATGCTCGTCCTGTGGGGTTCTGGGACCCAGACTCGCCCCTGTGGGCTGGGATGGGGGGGGCTCATGCCTGTCCTATGGGCTAGGCAGGGGGGCTCATGCCCATCCTGTGGGGTTCTAGGACTCAGACTCGCCCCTGTGGGCTGGGCGGGGGGAGGCTCATGCCCATCCTGTGGGGTTCTGGTACCCAGAGAGGCAGACTCTGCCTGCCTGTTGGGTTTGTGAAAAGTCAGAGAGGAGGATGGACGCCTGCTGGTGCCCTCCAGCCCTGCTGCTGGAGTTCCCGCAGGAGCAAGGAAAGGGAAACATAGATTGCTTTCATATTCACGCTGTGTTCACCTCCTGGGTGCTGATTTACCGTGGAGTCGTCCTACCCTGCACCTGTGCTGGTGGGCATGCTCTCGGCATTTGTGTTTTATTTTTATTTTTTTGTTTTGTTTTTTGAGACAAGAGTCTCACTCTATCGCCCAGACTGGAGTGCAGTGGCGTGATCTCGGCTCACTATAACCTCTGCCTCCTGTGTTCAAACGATTCTCCTGCCTCAGCCTCCCTAGTAGTTGGGATTACAGGTGCACACCACCACGCCTGGCTAATTTTAGTATTTTTAAAAAAACAAGGTTTTTTTATGTTGGTCGGAACGGTGTTGAACTCCTGATCTCAGGTGATCAGCCTGCTAAAGTGCTGGGATTGTTTGTGTTTTATAAATAACGACCTTGGTTTGTGAGGGAAAGCGGGGGTTTGGTGCCTATCCTGAGTGTGGTCGCCTCATGTGAGCCTGCGTGGACATGGGAGGCTGAGCTTTCTGTTCTCATTTCTTCCCGTCAATTTCTGATAAACTTCTAAGCATCCACGTAACTGGCATTTTTAATGTTCCTGGAATTGGGTTTTGCTCAGTTTTAATACTTCACGGTTTTCTGGGCCATCTTTGAATTGTCAGGTGTTTGGGTCTTTTTCTGTTTGTCACTGTTAGCCATAGCAGTGCCAGGAACATCTTGGAACCAATTAGCTTTTTGGGTTATTTCCTTGGGGCAGAGTCTCAGAAGTGGGATTAGTCAAAGAGGCGGAGGCATCTACAGGCCTCATCCCCACGCTGCAGGCTCCTTCCAGGGCCACCCCACTCTGGGCCTCCTACGTCACGGACACCTTTGTCATGACTTGACGTTAATGGTTGCCAGTTTCATGTATTTAGAGTTTTTTTTCTTTTTTTTTTTTTTGAAATAGGGCCTTGCTGTATCACCCAGGCCGGAGTGCAGTGGTGCGATCTTGGCTCACTCCAACCTCGACCTCCCGGCTCAAGGGATCCTCCCGCTTCATCCTCCGGAGTAGCGGGGACTACAGGTGTGCATCACCATGCCCAGCTAATTTTTTCTATTTTTTGTAGAGACGGGGTCTCACCATGTTGCCCAGGCTGGTCTTGAACTTCTGGGCTCAAGCCATTTGCTTGTCGTGGCTTCCCTCAGCTTTGGGATTCCAGGCATGAGCCACCAGGCCTACCCAGCCTTGAAATATTTTCTCACTGTCAAGCACGTGTCTTTTAAGTCTTTTCCAGAAATCTTTAAAATTTTATCGCGTTAAGCCACATTGGTCATCACACGGCTAACTTTGTAAGTGAGAAGAGGGGAGAGGAAGGGAGGCAGAGGGGCTCCTGCTGTTCCCCGGAGTCCTCTCCACCTGCTGGGCTCTGGCGGGTTTGCTGAGGATGGCGTGAGGGCGCTGCTATCTTCTGGGCTCAGGGCTCCTATGAGTTCCTGAGGACTGGACCTAGGGGTGGCCTTTGTTGCTCCCTTGGGCATAATATGGGGGGACACAGGTGAGATGTGGGGCCACTACCCCAGCAGGCCTGTGCCAAGCCCCAGGACCCCAATCTTGGAACAGACACGGCCATGAGGACTGGAAGCGCTGGGCAGGGCCCCCAGGGCTGCTGACCTTGGCCCTCTTGGCTTCCCCAAACCTGTACCTTTAGTGCCCATTTGGCCAAGCCCACGACGAAGTACCCCAGGCGCTACGGTCCCTGCGAAGGGGAACGTGGAGAGCCCCTTGAGTGCCTCTGCAGCCCCGGAGCACCCAGCTGTCCTTGCCTGGGTGTCCCCAAGACTCTGAGACCTGGCAGCTCCCAGGTCTTACCTCATGAATCATGGAGTTTTATTTATTTATTTATTTTTTTGAGACAG
The DNA here is from genome assembly GCF_000951045.1 of Mandrillus leucophaeus. Classification (NCBI taxonomy): domain Eukaryota; kingdom Metazoa; phylum Chordata; class Mammalia; order Primates; family Cercopithecidae; genus Mandrillus; species Mandrillus leucophaeus. Next base: position 5,907,332 of record NW_012104365.1, on the reverse strand, counting down.
AGTCTCACTCTGTCGCCCAGGCTGGAGTGCAGTGGCGCAATCTCGGCTCACTGCAAGCTCAGCCTCCTGGGTTCACGCCATTCTCCTGCCTCAGCCTCCCGAGTAGCTGGGACTACAGGCGCCGCCACCACGCCCGGCTAATTTTTTGTATTTTTAGTAGAGACGGGGTTTCACCGTGTTAGCCAGGATGGTCTGGATCTCCTCACCTCGTGATTCCCAAAGTGCTGAGATTACAGGCGTGAGCCACCGCGCCCAGCGGAGTTTTATTTCTTCAGGTGGCATTGGAGCCTGTCCTGGCTTGAGTGCTTGACAGAGGAGGGCCTTCCCTGGGGAGGCTCTGTCTACTTCCCACCCACGCTGGAGGAGCTTGGGTCTCATGGGGAAGCAGGACTCGCTTAGGGGCGGGAGGTGACCCTGCCCTGGAGCCCAGGCCCCGCCCTAGGAGGAAGACTGGCCTCTCCCTGCCTCCCGCCGGGGCTGAGACTCCTTGTGGGTCCGGATGACCCGGTCCGTGACCCCCGCCCTGGCCCCGCTTCTGGCCCCA
>NW_012104365.1:5902916-5903732 GCF_000951045.1 Mandrillus leucophaeus | reverse complement strand
CTTCCGGAAGGTCTGTTCAGCTTCCGTGAGTGTCCCCTGTGGGAAGGTCCGTTCGGCGTCCGCGGGCGTCCCCTGTGGGAAGGGCCGTTCGGCTTCCGGAAGGTCCGTTCAGCTTCCGTGAGTGTCCCCTGTGGGAACGGCCTGCGCCGCACAAGGTGGGGACTTGGCACATGGCCTCGGAGGCCGGACACCGGGCGAGCCCCGCTTGGGGAGTGAGACCTGCTCGGAGGGGGAGCGAGCCAGACCCGCTGCCTCGAACAGATGGGTGGCTTCGCTTGTTTTGGACTAGTACAACTTTTAAGCAAAAAGTAACTGGTTAGGGATTCCACTGTATTGCTTGATGTAAACAGACGCGGCAAAATGTTAAAAAAAGGAGTAGCTGAAGGCCGGGCACGGTGGCTTAGCCTGTAATCCCAGCACTTTGGGAGGCCGAGGCGGGCGGATCACGAGGTCAGGAGATCGTCCTGACTAACACAGTGAAACCCCGTCTGTACTAAAAAAATACAAAAACATTAGCCAGGCGTGGTGGCTCATGCCTGTAATCCCAGCCTTCGAGAGGCTGAGGCAGGCAGATTGCTTGAGGCCAGGAGTTTAAGACCAGCCTGGCCAACATGGTGAAACCCCGTCCCTACTAAAAATACAAAAATTAGTCAGGTATGCTGACTGGCGCTTGCAGTCTGAGATAGTGGGGAGGCTGAGGTGGGAGAATCACTTAAACTCGGGAGGTAGAAGTTGCAGTGAGCCAAGATGGCGCCACTGCACTCCAGCCTGGGCAACAGAGCCAGACCAAACTGACTCAAGAAGAAACAGAAAATA
>NW_012104365.1:5898707-5902236 GCF_000951045.1 Mandrillus leucophaeus | reverse complement strand
TTGCACCACTGCACTCCAGCCTGGGTGACAGAGCCAGACTCCATCTCAAGAAAAAAAAAAAGATTCCATCATATTCCTTGAGAGCATAGCATTGCCTTTATTCTAAGCAGGTATTACAACTTTCTTATTTAAGTTCTATTTTTTTTTTGAAGTTATCATTTCAGGTCACAGTGTATGTCAGATTTAAAATGTACACAAATAGTTTTCTTGCCTTGTTAAGCTGATGAGCTTTGTTTCTGTTTTCTTTTTTTGTTGTTGTAGTTGAGATGAAGTTTCACTCTTGTTGCCCGGGCTGGAGTTCAGTGGCATGTTCTCGGTTCACTGCAACCTCTGCCTCTCAGGTTCGAGCGATTTTCCTGCATCAGCTTCCTGAGTAGTTGGGATTCCAGGTGCCCGCCACCACGCCAGGCTAATTTTTTTATTTTTATTTTTAGTAGAGACAGGGTTTCACTATGTTGGCCAGGCTGGTCTCGAACTCCTGACCTCAGGTGATCTGCTTGCCTTGGCCTCCCAAAAGGCTGGGATTACAGGCGTGAGGCACCTTCCTCTGCCAGCTGATTAGCTTTGTAAGAAAATTACAATATTTTTTAAAGTTGGGGCCAGGCATGGTGGCTCATGTTTGTAATCTCAGCACTTTGGGAGGCAGAGGTGGATGGACCACTGAGGTCTGGAGTTCGAGACCAAACCCTGTCTCTACTAAAAACAAAAAAAAATTAGCCAGGCATGGTGGCGTACGCCTATAATCCCAGCTACTTGGGAGGCTGAGGCACGAGAATCGCTTGAACTCGGGAGGCAGAGGTTGCAGTGAGCTGAAGGTTGCAGTGAGCCGAGATTGCGCCACTGCCCTCCAGCCTGGGTGACAGAGCGAGACTCTGCCTCAAAATAAAAGGAAAAAAAAAGTTGATGCATGACTTTGTGTATTAGTTTCCTGGGGCTGCTGTGAAAAGTACCACCTGCTGGGCAGCTCACAGCAGCAGAGGCTTCTCCTCTCAGTTCCGGAGTCCAGTGCTGGAACTCCGGGCATCCTTTGGCTTGTGACTTCATCACTCCAGTCGCTGCCTGTGGTCACATGACCTTCTCTCCTCCCTGTGCCTTTTTTTTTTTTTCTTTAGAGATGGGGGTCTCGCTCTGTCGCTCAGGCTGGAGCGCAGTGGTGCAATCGGAGCTCACTGATTGCAGCCTTCAATTCCTGGGCTCAAGTGATCCTGCCACCTCAGGCTTTCAGCGTGCTGCGATTAGAGGTGTGAGCCACCCTGCCCGGCTGCTGTTTCATTTTACCTTCTATCAGCACTTAGTACGAGACATTTTTGAAATACTGTAAGTCAGTATTGCAGATTTAATGTTCAAAAGGTACCATAGGCTGGGCATGGTGGCTCATGCCTGTAATCCCAGCACTTTGGGAGGCCGAGGCGGGTGGGTCACGAGGTCAAGAGATTGAGACCATCCTGGCCAACATGGTGAAACCCCGTTTCTACTAAAAACACAAAAATTAGCCGGACATGGTGGTACGTACCTGTAATGTTAGCCATTCGGGAGGCTGAGGCAGGAGAATCGATTGAACCCAGGAGGCGGAGGTTGCAGTGAGCTGAGGTCAGCCTGGCAACAGCGCGAGACTCCTTCTGAGGGAAAAAAAAAAAAAAAGTCGTGTAGTTGTTTTTGTTGTTATTTTTTTGAAACAGAGTCTCACTCTGTTGCCCAGGCTGGAGTGCAATGGTGCCACCTCAGCTTACTGCAACCTCCGCCTCCCAGGTTATAGCGATTCTCCTGCCTCAGCCTCCTGAGTAGCTGGGACTACAGGCACCCCCCACCACGCATGGCTAATTTTTGTAATTTTGATAGAGATGGGGTTTCACCATGTTGGCCAGGCTGGTCTCGATCTCTTGACCTGGTGATCCACCTGCCTTGGCCTCCCAAAGTGCTGGAATTACAAGCGTGAGCCACCGTGTCCGGCCTGGTACTGTGGTTTTGTCGACCCCAAGTGTATGTGTTGGGCCTATCCAGCATTGAGATGTGGTCCCTGGGCTGAGGGGAGGGCAGGGCGGTGTCAGGCAGTGAGGTGAGGTGTGTGCTGTCAGTGTAAGAACAGTAACACCCGGGAGGGCTTCCTGGAGGAGGAGGAGGCTGTGTCCATCAGCTGAGAGGGCTGGAGACCGCTGTTGTGATTCATGGCAGCATTCGCCTTTACAGATCTGAGCTGTTCCAGTGTGTTGCCGGACCTCCCCTCCACAACCCAAATGAGCGACTAGGAGCTCAGCTGCCCCAGCCCCCTCCTGGGGGCCCAGAACACCTCGTGTCCATCTCGGGCACCCCTGCCACCCTCACACATGGCCCGAGCCAGGCACTGCTCGAGGCTTCCCCTGCGTATGACTGGTGGGCACCTGGCTGAAGCTGGAGGGATGCTGAGGTCTGGAGCTGCTGAGGTGGGAGTGGAAGCCCCTCCATTCAGGGAGCCCACGGCCCACCGAGACCCTGGTGGCTGGGGCTGAGACAGGGCAGCACGGGGCAGTGAGAGGGGTTTGGAAAGGGGAAGTGTGCTGTGCTCTGGGGACGCCTGGCAGAGGGAAGTGACGTTATGTTGGTGCAGTGGCTCACGCCTGTCATCCCAGAGCTTTGAGAAGCCAGGGCGGCAGGTTCGCTTGAGTCTAGGAATTCAAGACCAGCCTGGGCAATGCGAGGGAACCCTGTCTCTACACAACAAAAAAATTAGCCCGTGGGGTGGCATTCGCCTGTGGTCCCAGCTGCTCGGGAGGCTGAGGTGGGAGGATCCCTTGAGCCTAGGAGGTTGAGGCTGCCATGAGCCGAGATTGCTCTGCTGCACTCCAGCCTGGGAGACAGAGTGAGACCCCATTACAAAAACAAAAAGAAGGAAGTGACGGTCGGCAGGTTCGGGGAGGCAGAGACGGCAGCCTGGGCGTTGGAGCTGGAATGGAGGTGAAGGAACTGAAAGCGGCCAGCGGGCAGGGAGGGGCAGGGCTGGCAGGGCCGCCGACGGAGACCTGGGCAGCCCGGGGCCGCCAGACATGGCTTTGCATCTTCAGATGGTCACATGGGGGCTGCCCTATGGAAAACCTCAAGTCCTCATTACCAGCTCCCACTTGCTCGCCGGAGATGACGTGGACAGTCTGGAGATGATGTGGACAGGACCACCTGTCTCGCTGTCGAAAGACGCCTCTGCTAATGTGTCTTGGAGAGTTTTCTAGTCAGGAGCTCACTTAAAAATTTTGAAATGCAACCACGAACAACGATAATATAACGTACGTGAAATTTCATTTGTGCAAGTTTCACAGAATTCATGTCCTAACCTTGATTTTTTCAGAAGAAGGTAAACCATGAACGCCTTGGTGTGAGGGGTGGTGCCTGGTCCCTGCTGGCGAGGCGCCCTGGGGAATGGTGCCCATGCCTGGTCCCTGCTGGGATGGTGCCCTGGGGGATGGTGCCCTGGGGGATGGTGTCTGTACCTGGTTCCTGCCAGGATGGTGCCCTGGGGGATGGTGCCCACGCCTGGTCCCTGCCGGGATGGTGCCCTGGG
>NW_012104365.1:5897165-5898094 GCF_000951045.1 Mandrillus leucophaeus | reverse complement strand
CCTGCCGGGATGGTGCCCTGGGGGGATGGTGCCCACACTGGTTCCTGCCGGGATGGTGCCCTGGGGGAGTGGGTTGGGGGGTTTCTTGGCGAGAGTGGGCAGAGCTGCCAGTAAACAAACGTGTTTCCTCCTGTTGGCGTCTGTGGTATCGCGCTCTTTGGTGGTAGGAACGGAGTGTCAGTGACCTGGGGCTGTCATGTCAAAGGGCCACAAAGGGAACATCTTAAACAACAGATACTTATTTCCCCCAGTCCCGGAGGCTGGAGGTCTGAGGTTCGGGCGTCGTCCCGCCGCGGTTCTGGGAGGGTGCTGGGGGTCTGAGGTTCGGGTGTCGTCCCGCCGCGGTTCTGGGAGGGTGCTGGGGGTCTGAGGTTTGGGTGTCGTCCCGCCGTGGTTCTGGGAGGATGCTGGGGGTCTGAGGTTCGGGCGTCGGCCGTGGTTCCTGGGAGGGTGCTGGGGGGTCTGTTCCAGGCTTCTCTCCAGCCTCTGGCGGGGCCTCCGCTGCTGCCGCTTCCCGCCAGCCTGTGTCCAAATTTCTCCCCCTTTTAAGGGCACCCATCATACTGGATTAGGGGCCCCTAGTAACCTCATTTTTTTTTTTTTTTTTTTTTTTGAGACAGGGTCTCACTCTGTCACCCAGGCTGGAGTGCAGTGGCGCGATCTCGGCTCACTGAAGCCTCCGCCTCCCAGTTCAAGTGATTTTCCTGCCTCAGCAGGAATCCCAGCTCCTGAGTAGCTAGGATTACAGACGTGTGCCACCGCGTCTGGCTAATATTTGTGTTTTTAGCAGAGACGAGGGTTCACCATGTTGGCCAGGCTGGTCTCGAACTCCTGGCCTCAAGCAACCCACCCACCTCGGCCTCCCAAAGTGCTGGGATTACAGGTGTGAGCCACTGTGTCCAGCCCGAGCGACCTCATCTTTTTTTTTT
>NW_012104365.1:5877750-5896905 GCF_000951045.1 Mandrillus leucophaeus | reverse complement strand
TGTTAGCCAGGATGGTCTCGATCTCCTGACCTCGTGATCCGCCCGTCTCGGCCTCCCAAAGTGCTGGGATTACAGGCTTGAGCCACCGCGCCCGGCCGAGCGACCTCATCTTAATTTAACTAATTGCATCTGCAACGACCTATTTCCAAATAAGATGGAATTCTGAAGTATGAGGGATTAGGACTTCAACATTAATTTGGGGGGCGGGGGCGGGGTGTTCAAACTGTAAGAAATGGCAGCGAGGTCCTTGGATGGATGAGCACAGGATTATAGCTGAGGAAGAATATTTTTACAAAACTAAGCTTCTAATCCTTTACTGAGGCATAATTTACATGCAACAAACGGCACTTGTTTAACAAGTATAATTTGATGAGCTCGAACTCTTGGGTGGTGCTGCCAGTGGTTTTGGAGACACAGGCCCTCTCCATCATCCCAGGAGCTTCCTGCAGCCTCTCCCCACCTCCGAGCCCAGGCAGCCCCCGGCCGGCCGTCTGCCACTGTGGACTCACTTCTGTTGTCTAGAGTTTCCTATAAAGGGAATCACACACTCGCCTTGGTGACTGTCTTCTCTTACTGAGCATAATTGTTATGGGATAATCCGTGTGGTGTGGACGTGACCTGTATGGGGGACGGAAGGCTGAGCAAGAAGGTACCCCAGGGCGCCGAGGCTGGGACGGAGCCCAGCAGCCCTTTCTTGTGCCTGAGCTGCCTCTGCGGTTTGGAAGCATCCCTGTGTTTACCTGCTCACCTGTTGATGCACGTTTGCACATTTGGGTTGTTCCCAAACCTTGGCTTTTCTGAGCGAAGCTCCTGTGAACGTTCGCGCACGAGTCTTTCTGGACGCGTGGTTTTGCTTCTCTGGCGGGTGCCAGAGTTGTCGGGTCCTGTGCTGTTCAGCTTTGCTGAACTGTTCTCCACAGCGTCTGCACCATTCCATGTGCCCCAGCAGCTGAGCAGGCTCCAGGTGCTCGCGTCCTCGAGGACCCATGGTGTGGTCTTGCCTCTTAGTCCCGGCCACTCTCACGGGGGAGCTCACTGTGGTTCCGGGCGTACTTCCCCGACAGCTGGGGAAGCCTCTGTCCTTGTCTGCCTGCTGATGTTTCTTCTTTGTGATGTGTCTGTTCAAAACGTTTTCCCATTAAAAAATTAGTTTCACCAGGCCACACGGTGGCTCGCGCCTGTAATCGCAGCACTTTGGGAGGCTGAGGTGGGAGGATCACCTGAGGCCAGGAGTTCGAGACCAGCCTGGCCAACATGGTGAAACCCTGTGCCTACTAAAATTACAAAAATTAGCGGGGTGTGGTGGCGCACACCTGTAATCCCAACTTCCCCGGGAGGCTGAGGCACAAGAATCGCTTGAACCCAGGAGGTGGAGGTTGCTGTGAGCTGAGATCGCACCACTGCAGTCTAGCCTGGGCAACAGTGAGACGCCATCTAAAAGAAAAAAAAAAATTAATTTCACCAGGCCACACGTGGTGGCTCATGCCTGCAGTTGCAGAACTTTGGAAGGCCGAGGCTGGTGGATGGCTTGAGCCCAGCAGTTTGAGACCAGCCTGGGCAACATGGTGAAACCCTGTCTCTAAGAAATTAAAAAAAAAAAAAATTAGCTGAGTTTGGTGGTGTGCACCTGTGGTCCCAGCTACTCAGGAGGCTGAGGTGGGAGAATTGCTTGAGCCTGGGAGGTGGTGGAGGCTGCAGTGAGCCCTGATCCTGCCACTGCACTCCAACCTGGGTGACTGAGTGACACCTTGTCCGAAAACAAAACAGTTTCACCAAAATAATTATGTAGAACAGTTCTTAGAGTAGCTGAGTTAAAGTTGGTCAGGACAGATGGCTGTGGCCACCTCTGTCTTCCTCGGAGCACTCCTGGCCACTGGCAGTTTGATTCTAGAGCCAAGGGTATCTTGCTTCCACTTTAAAATGGTGATTTATCTATTAATTAATTTTTTTTTAGACAGACTCTCGCTCTGTTGCCCAGGCTGGAGATCATTGGCGCCATCTCGGCTCACTGCACCCTCTGCCTCCCAGGCTTAAGTGATTCTCCCACCTCAGCCTCCTTAGGAGCTGGGACCACAGGTGCGCACCACCACGCCCAGCAAAAAAAATTTTTTTTTTTGAGACAGAGTCTCACTCTGTCGCCCCGGCTGGAGTGCAGTGGCACGATCTCGGCTCACTGCAACCTCCGCTTCCCAGGCTCAAGCGATTCTCCTGCCTCAGCCTCCTGAGTAGCTGGGATTACAGGTGCCTGCCATCACGCCCAACTAATATTTGCATTTTTAGTAGAGACGGGGTTTCACCATGTTGGCCAGGCTGGTCTCGAACTCCTGACCTCAGGTAATCCACCCACCTTGGCCTCCTAAAGTGCTGAGATTGCATGTGTGAGCCACCGCGCCCAGCCAATGCCCAGCTAATTTTTGTACTTTTTGTAAAGACTGGGTTTTACCATGTTGCCCAGGCTGGACTTGAACCCCTGACCTCAAGTGATCCGCCTGCATTAGCCTCCCAAATTGTTGGGATTATAGGCCTGAGCCACTGTGCCTGGCCTGTTAGATTACATTTTAAGCAAAATTTTATTTTATTTTCCTTTTTTTTTTTTTTTTTATTATTGAGACTCACTCTTGTTGCCCAGGCTGGAGTGCAATGGTAAGATCTTGGCTCACTGCAACCTCCACCTCCCGAGTAGCTGGGATTACAGGCGCCTGCCACCATGTCCTGCTAATGTTTGTATTTTAGTAGAGATGGGATTTCACGATGTTGGCCAGGCTGGTCTCGAACTCCTGACCTCAGGTGATCCGCCCGCCTCGGCCTCCCAAAGTGCCAGGATGGCAGGTGTGAGCCACCACACTGGGCCTTAAGCAAAATTTTAAATGAAAGATTTAAATGGAGCCTAATGGAAATGCAGGTTTCAAGTCAGAGGCAAAACAGAGAGATCAAGGGTGAATGTGGTAAAACAGTGTGAGTTGATGTTTGAGAGGGTCCTTCATGCCGGCTGAGTTGTTTGGAATTCGACCCAGGGACGGGGGCCCTGGGGGAGGAGCCAGAGGCCTGGGATGCCGCGTGCCAGGCGCTGCCAGCAGGGGGCACCCAAAGCGTCCCGCCCTCCCCGTCTCATGTCTCATGCCACCGCCTGAATCACACCTGCTGTTTTACATTTTTATTAGAACAAACAGCCTTCCCAGCAAAGCTCCTTAGGGACGCAGGGAAAAATAACCCCACTCTGTGCCTTAAATTAATACTTTGAACACACAGTGCAGCAAATGGAGTGTGTTCATCGCGGTCTTCAGATTTCCTGGCTCTGCGTCCTGCGAAACGGGATCGATCCAGGCTGTGACCAGGGCACATTCGTCCTCACATGAGAGGCTGGAGTGAGTGGGAAGTGTGTGTCCTCAACAGCAGTGCGCCTGTTCAGTCCTCAGAGGCGCTCATGACGGACACTCGCCACCTTCTGGAGTCTGTTGGAGAGAGGATTTGGGATGGGCACCGCCACTTCCAAGATGGCCCTGGAGGCTGGGAAGGTCCCTCTTCCTCCGCTGCAGCTGACCCAGGGAGGAGGAGGCTAGAAGCCACGTTTGGCGGAGCCTGTTTGCCGGTGGTCGTTCTGCTGGAGACAGGCGCATGACCTTGTTCCCCGGACCCCAGGGAGGGTTGGCAGACCTCGTGCCAGCACAGGATGGCACGATGGGTGGGAGCACCCAGGCTTTGGAGCTGGAAGCACAGGTTTGCTGTTGAATCCCTCCTGGCTGTGCTGGTTTTGAGGCCCTTAGTTCCTTAGCGTGCACTGTGGAGAACACCTCTCCCTCTCCTGGTGGCTGTTGGGGTTTGAAATGGCCCCCAAAAGCACAGTGTGCTGGTGCATTGCCTGCCTGGCAGGACAGGCCCCATGCAGCCCCCCTCACTGCCTGCACAATGTAACTGTGGGCAGCGGCCTGTGCACCTGGGGCAGAGCCTGCACAGTGTAACTGCCCAGCGGCCTGTGCACCTGGTTGTCCGTGGTTGGGGCGGAGCCACGCGTGGCTTTGTGCCCCCAGCACCTGCACGGTGACGCGGCTTGTGAGTCCGGAGCTTCAGGTTGTTGTGGTCACCAGAGTGGTTATACTGATGCCCGTTTCATAAGCGATTCTCTTTGAAGGGAAGGATCTTGAGATTCGTGACGTATAAGTAAAGCAAATACCAAGAAGCCTCAGAAAAAACTGAGGTGGCCTTTGTAGGAGACAGCAGAGGCGGCGTCCCTCTGAGGGTCTAGGGTAGCTGTTGGGCAGCCTGACATCAGTGCAGCTGCAGACGCCCCTTGGACCCTGCAGCCCACAGCACCCACTCTTTGGAGACTTGACACCTGTGCCCCAGTGTGGATCGGGAGCTCCTCTCTGAAGGGGCATCTCACACATGGGGGTTGCCACACGGGGACCTGAGATGTACCAAATGCCTGTGAGCCTGTGCAGCAGCCACAGGTGTGCCCAGCAAACAGGTGTGTGTTCTGTGGAAGCAGCTGTCTGCCCACAGGTGTGCCCTGTGAACAGGGGTGTGTCCCGTGAGTGCGCCTGTCTGCCCACAGCTGTGCCCTGTGAACAGGGGTGTGTCTTGTGGCCAGGTGTGTCCATTGGATGGTAGACTCCTCCAGGCCGGGGCAGATGCGTCCCGCACAGAATACAGGTTGCGAGCTCGAGGCCCTGAGTGGCCCCGGGTGCTTCTGTTTTGGGGTTTGCAGCTGCTCTTCTACTACAGTGGGGTTGATGTGGCCCCACGAGCAGATTTCTGATGCTGAGGGATTATCAAATTTGAAATGTAAATTCAAGTATTCTCCCAGAACTTCCCTGTTCTGGACTTAGAGAGATTATGTGTATTCTTAATACTTCCGTAGCCGACTCATCTCTTTTGAAGATGATCGATTTTGTCAGGGTGTGGTGGTTCACGCCTGTAATTCCAGTGCTTTGGGAAGCGGAGGTGGGAAGATCGCTTGAGCCCAAGAGTTTGAGACCAGCCTGGGCAACACAGCAAGACTCCTGTCACTACAAGAAATGAAAAAGTTGGCTGGGCGCGGTGGCTCAAGCCTGTAATCCCAGCACTTTGGGAGGCCGAGACGGGTGGATCACGAGGTCAGGAGATCGAGACCATCCTGGCTAACACGGTGAAACCCCGTCTCTACTAAAAAAATACAAAAAACTAGCCGGGCGAGGTGGCGCCTGTAGTCCCAGCTACTCGGGAGGCTGAGGCAGGAGAATGGCGTAAACCCGGGAGGCGGAGCTTGCACCAGCCACAGCACTCGAGCCTGGGCGACAGAGCGAGTCTCCATCTCAAAAAAAAAAAAAAAAAGAAATGAAAAAGTTAGCCAGGCATCGGGGTGTGTGCCTGTGGTCCCAGCTCCTCGGGTGGCTGAGGCAAGAGGATTGCTGGAGCCCAGGAGTTGGAGGCTGCCGTGAGCCGAGATCGTGCCACTGCAAAAGATTGTTACTTTTTTCCTTTTAGTGAACAGATAACTTTTTTCCCAAATGAAAATTTTATTTTTTTTAACTATAAAATCTCTGAGTATATAACTGATTTTAAGCTGCTCTGATTGAATAATAATGCATTTCAGAATTTTTGATTTAAGTTGAACTTATGTAGAAGTGTGAACGTTGTGCAGCAGCCGCTGCTTCTATAAAATCTCTGGCATTTTTTTTTCTTTTCATTGTTCTCCTTAATTCTTACAGGCTCTGTTTTCCTGATGAATGAAGAGACATTTTATTCATGTAGGAAATTAAATATGATCGTTCAGCTTCCTAGCCTGAATACAGGGTGCCTGGAGCTTTTGATGGTTCCCATCACGTGGCCCAGAGCCAGGTGTCACTTGTGGACCCCCCCAGCTTCGGGACTGAATGGTTGTTTTCCTGGGTTTGAAGTGTGTTTTGGTCACTTGCCCGATGCCTAGTTAATCCGGGTGAAGCTGCACCTGGTGGGGCACCTGCTGCCCTGCTCTCCCCAAACCCCTGGGCCTGCCCCGCCCTCCTGGGGCTCCGACATGCCCTCCGGTCGAGAACCACTGTGCGGCCTCAGCACATGACCTCCTCCCCACAGCCTTCTCCGAACGTTTTGTCTGCCCCTTGTTCTGCTACTCGCACCCACACGCGTTTGCCTCCGGCCCTCAAGCCCGGGGCCAGTGTGGGGCAGGATGGGCCCTTTGTTCTCTGCCGGCGTTGAGGCAGCTGGAGTCAGGCCGGGGCCTGGTCTTGGTGTCACGGGGGCTGGAGACCCTGCCTGTAATGGTTAGCGGTCACTGCCGTCACAGCCCTCATGCCCCGTGGGGAGGAAGCGAAGGGGAGGCTGGGCCTGGTCGTCTGCAGCGCGTCTCCCAGCAGGCAGCACCGGCTGTGGGGGCCTGGGGACCCTGCACCATCCGAGGAGGGGATGGCCCTGGACCCTGAAGGCAGAGCTTTCTACCTCATCTTCCCAGCCTGTGAAATGGGAGAATAATTACTTTCCTCAGGACATTTTAGGCTGGGCACAGTGGCTCACGCCTGTAATTCCAGCACTGTGAGAGGCTGAGGCGGGTGGATCATCTGAGGTCAGGAGTTTGAGACCAGCCTGGCCAAAATGGTGAAACCCCCTCTCTCCTAAAATTACAAAAAAATCAGCCAGGCGTGGTGGCAGGTGCCTGTAATCCCAGCTATTCGGGAGACTGAGGGAGGAGAACCGCTTGAGTCCGGGAGGCGGAGGTTGCTGTGAGCCGAGATCAAACCACTGTACTCCAGCCTGGGTGACAGAGCGAGACTCTGTCTCAAAACAAAACAAAAAAGGTATTTTAAGGATTATTTCTGATGATGTTTGAAAATACTCTGTTGGCCAGGCGCAGTGGCTCAAGCCTGTAATCCCAGCACTTTGGGGGGCCAAGATGGGTGGATCATGAGGTCAGGAGATCGAGACCATCCTGGCTAACAGAGTGAAACCCCGCCTCTACTAAGAAATACAAAAAATTAGTCGGGCATGGTGGCGGCGCCTGTAGTCCCAGCTACTTGGGAGGCTGAGGTGGGAGAATCACGTGAACCTGGGAGGCTGAGGTTGCAGTGAGCCAAGATCGTGCCACTGCACTCCAGCCTGGGCAACAGAGTGAGACTCCATCTCAAAATAAATAATAATAATAAAAAGAAAATGAAAAGATTCTGTCATGACTAAGGGAAGGTCGTAACAAGTTGGAGCATAGGAGCGCGTGATACAAAACTGCCGATCCTCCGGCTCCGGCCCGGTCCCCCATGAGGGCTGCGTGTGGGGGCTCCTTGCAGAAAGGACATGGAATATTCCAGCGTTTGCTTAGTTTTCTCCTATTAAACACATTTAGCGTTTCAGGTGAGTCCTGCTTGACTCATCAGCTGGAAAATGGAGTTTGTAACAGGAGAGACCCAACCACTGTTTCCTTCCCAGGCAGGGCTGTGGGGTGAGCGTGTCTCCTTATGATTCGTCTGTAAGTTCTAGCCCCCTAGGACCTCATAATGTGACCTTATTGGAAACAGGGTCACTGTGGATGTGATTAATTAAGATGAGGCCATGGGGCTGGACCCTACTCCCGGACAACCAGCGTCCTTGTGAAAGGGCGACATTTGGACACAGACATGCACCCCAGGAGAAGCCGTGTTGAGATGGAGGCAGAGCTTGTGCGATGCGTCCTCAGAATGCCGGCTCGGGGAGGGGCTGGAACAGGCACCCCCAGCTCGGCTGACATCCTGATTCTGGACCTGAGAATAAGTTTCTGTTGTTTAAACCTCCTAGGCGAGGGCCCCTTGTTAGAGTGGCCCCAGCAGACGAGAAGAGGCTGAGGACTCACATCCCTGAGTCTAAGGAGAGACAGGAGAGACTCTGGGGCAGGGTGCACCCGATTCAGAAACGATTCCGCGTCTCCCGTAACTCTGTGAGGCAGGGCTGTCTTCTGATGAGGGGTACCCAGAGACCGTAGTCATGTCTCAGACGTCCGGGGTGCTGGCATCCTCAAGGCCTGCGCTCCCTCTAGCCCTGTCCTGGTGCTGGGCAGCGACCCAGCCCTAAGCCAGGAAGCCTCCCTCTTCCGGAATATGTGAGCTGGTTTGAGCTCAGAGTTTTGGAAACTTTCAGGACTAAGGCTATGAATGCTTTAAATCCTTATTCTGTGGGGTTTTTGTGTAGGAAGTTTTATTCTTTTTTCTTAAGAATGTTTCTTCAAGCATGAGGGATGGCCACAGTGTGGGCCATTTAACCGACTTCTTAGTTTGGGTAAGAGTTGCTTCAGCCATGGCTGGGTGTTTTCATCATTTCTGGGATATGTGAGTTGCTGTGTGTGGGATTCTGTTCAGAATCCCATTAGCCTCCAGCACGGAAACGCATGGCAGACGTCCCACCCTGGACGCACTGGTGCCCTCCGGCGTTTGCTGCCCTGTTTCAGGCAGAGACACAGGCCCCCTGCTGCACACCTGTGGGCGGGCTCTCCGGTGGGTCCTTCTCCCACTGGCCATGCTCTGTGCCGCATGGCCCTCCTCCGGCCCCCCGCCCGGCGTCTCCCGGGCTGCCTCTTATGGCCTCTGCCTGTGCTGAGCTTGGGTAACTCTTGTTCTTACCTCCACAGAGTCTGTAAAAGAGGCGACACCAGGGCTTCCAAATGAACAACCGAAAGGAAGATATGGAAATCGCGTCCCACTACCGGCACCTGCTGCGGGAGCTCAACGAGCAGAGGCAGCACGGTGTCCTGTGCGACGTCTGTGTGGTTGTGGAGGGCAAGGTCTTCAAGGCACACAAGAACGTCCTGCTGGGCAGCAGCCGTTACTTCAAGACACTCTACTGCCAGGTGCAGAAGACGTCGGAGCAGGCCACGGTCACGCACCTGGACATCGTCACGGCCCAGGGCTTCAAGGCCATCATCGACTTCATGTACTCCGCACACCTGGCGCTCACCAGCAGGAATGTCATCGAGGTGATGTCAGCCGCCAGCTTCCTGCAGATGACGGACATCGTGCAAGCGTGCCACGACTTCATCAAGGCTGCACTGGACATCAGCATCAAGTCAGACGCCTCAGACGAGCTTGCGGAGTTTGAGATCGGTGCCTCGTCCAGCAGCAGTACGGAAGCTCTCATCTCGGCCGTGATGGCCGGGAGGAGCATCTCCCCATGGCTGGCACGGCGAACGAGTCCTGCCAATTCTTCCGGAGACTCGGCCATCGCCAGCTGTCACGACGGAGGGAGCAGCTACGGCAAAGAGGATCAGGAGCCCAAGGCCGACGGCCCCGATGACGTTTCTTCGCAGTCTCTGTGGCCCGGAGACGTGGGCTACGGGCCTCTGCGCATCAAGGAAGAACAGGTTTCACCGTCTCAGTACGGAGGGAGTGAGCTGCCTTCTGCCAAGGACGGGGCAGTGCAGAACTCCTTCTCGGAGCAGGGTGCTGGCGATGCCTGGCAGCCCACGGGCCGAAGGAAGAATCGGAAAAACAAAGAGACCGTCCGGCACATCACACAGCAGGTGGAAGATGACAGCCGGGCCGGCTCCCCGGTGCCGTCCTTCCTGCCGACGTCGGGGTGGCCGTTCAGCAGCCGAGACTCAAGTAAGCCTTTCGCTTGTTACAGGGGCTCAGCTGCCCCCGTGTGTCCAGGCCTCACGGCTGTGTGCTGTGGCAATGCAGTGACACATGTCCAGGCTCACATTGGTGGCTTCCTAGGGTCACTTCCTTTTACAGGAAATTGTTGTGACCACAGAGAATGCAGCCAATGCATCTCAAAGGCCAGGACATCGCCAGGGTCCTCGGAGACCCAGTGTATCTGTCCTCATCAGCACGGCCCTGGTGTCACCCACACACAGGGGCTGCCTGGGCTGGGCTCCTCCGAAGCCAAAGGGATGTGAGCCGGGGGGTGGGTGATACCAGGAGGGGACCCCTCAGCCCTGGTGAGGGTGTGGCCTGCAGGGTCTGCTTCCCCTGGCCTGTGGGACCCTTCTGTGAGCCCCACCTGGGGTAATTCAACTGGCCGCTTGCCAGGGGTGGTCTTCAGCTCCAGGCTTTTCATCCCGAGATTTCTGCCTTTGGTCACTGTTGGTGTAGTGAATGTTGAATGGAAACACTATATGAATGTACTTTGTCCTTCGTGCCTTAGCTTTGTCCTTGACCTGGGGACCTGAGATGTTACGGCCACGAAACAGCCTTTCCCGGCAAGTGGATTTTGTATTTGCTAACACTTGTGGGTTCTGCCTGTTTAAGCCAACAGACTGGGTTTATTTCCTTGGTTTTCTTTTCTTTTTTTTTTTTTTTTTTTTTTTGGAGACGGAGTCTCGCTCTGTCGCCCAGGCTGGAGTGCAGTGGTGTGATCTCGGCTCCCTGCAACCTCTGTCTCCTAGATTCAGGTGATTCTCCTGCCACAGCCTCCGAGTAGGTGGGATTACAGGCATGTGCCATCACGCCTGGCTAGGCTAATTTTTGTATTTTCAGTAGAGACAGGTTTTCACCATGTTGGTCAGGCTGATCTCGAACTCCTGACCTCAGGTGATCCGCCCCCTCCATGGCCTCCCAAAGTGCTGGGATTACAGGCATGAGCCACCGTGCCTGGCTGATGTTTTTTTCTTACACTGCATGATACAGGGTCTCCCCTTGGGTCCTGCCTATTACCTACTGCAAAGGGGCTCTGAGCTTAGCTTTGTTGGAGCTGGATGTCACCACCTGAATGGCTGTCCCTTATGTGTCTTCCAGATTTGTAAATAATATATTAAATGTTTGCTGAATACTGGCCACTATTCCTGGTGCTGGGCATGTAATATTGATAATAATTGTGGGGATTTAGCCTCTGCTCTTTTCCCCAGGCTGTGGCCCAAGTCAAGGAAAGGTGTTTGGAGTTGGGTGTGGTGTTGTGCCTGTAGTTCGGCTACTCCGAAGGCTGGGGCAGGAGGATGGCTTGAGCCCAGGAGGTCCAGGCTGCAGTGAGCCGTAATCATGCCGCTACCCTCCAGCCTGGGCGACAGAGCCAGACCTTGTCTCTTTTTTTTTTTTTTTTTTTGAGATGGGGTCTTGCTCATCGCCCAGGCTGGAGTGCAGTGGCGCGATCTCGGCTCACTGCAAGCTCTGCCTCCCGGGTTCACGCCATTCTCCTGTCTCACCCTCCTGAGTAGCTGGGACTACAGGCGCCCGCCACCACTCCCGGCTAATTTTTTGTATTTTTAGCAGAGATTGGGTTTCACTGTGTTAGCTAGGATGGTCTTGATCTCCTGACCTCGTGATCTGCCCGCCTTGGCCTCCCAAAGTGCTGGGATTACAGGTGTGAGCCACCGCACCCGGCCCAGACCCTGTCTCTTAATTTAAAAACAGGAGGAATGGAGGCATCCTAGCAGGTGCTGCCCGTGGAGAGGCTCCTCCAGGATGAAGCCGGGAAATGAACGTGGGAGGGCGTGAGTGGACAAAGGACGACAGACAGCAAGCCGCAGGGTGGGAGGCCCTGAAAAATGTCTCAGATGCTGAGCGTGTGGGTGGCGCGGTGGGAGACGCTGCCTGCTCCCCTGGCTGGAGGGCTTCCTGGGCAGGGTGAATGTGGCCCCTTCTCCTGACGCTGGTTCCTCTCTGTCACTGAGAGATCTCCAAGAGCTGGTAGTGAAGGCAGCTCGACATACGTTAACTTTTATCATTGTGGTAGAATATACACAGTGTAAACCTTACCATTTTAACCATTTTCAAATGTACATTTCACTGGCATTAAGTGAAGTCATGCGTTGCTTGATGACAGGGATAGGTTCCAAGAAATGCATCGTTAGGCGATTCTGTTGCTCTGGGAGCGCCATGGGGCGCCCGTCACAGAACTAGAAAGTGCAGCCAGTTACAGACCCAGCACCAACCTGCCAGAGTGTTAGTTACCGGGCTGAGCACTGCAGGCAGTTGTGACACCATGGGAAGTGTTTGTGTGTCTAAACATAGAAAGGGTGCTGTAAAAATAGGGTATAAAAGATAACGGCCTGCCTGGGTAGGGCACCTGCCATGCACGGAGCTTGCTGGACTGCAAGTTGCCCTGGGTGAGCGAGTGGTGAGTGAACATGAAGGCTGAGAACAGGACTGTGCACTGCTGCAGACTTTATAAACACCTGGCGTGTCGTACCCTAAACTTTGAGTTTTCTAAGTTGCGCTAGGACATTGCGACGGCTATGACGTCACCAGGTGACAGGAATTTCCTGGCTGCGTTCTAATCTACGGGACCATGGTGGTTATCTGTGGTCTGTCCCTGACCGAAATGCCTTTCTGTGGTGCATGAAATTGTGCATCATGACTTTTCCATCATCCCAGAGGGAAACTGTATCCGTCATAGCGTACCTTTCTCTTGCCTCTATGCCTCTACCCCACCTGCGAGTAAATGCTGTTCTGCTTTGACACAATGTAGCTTTTATTCATTCTCATCTCAGTTGTTGCTGTGTGTCCTGCGCTGAGCTATGAGAACCCTGGATGTTCAGTGAAAGTTGGTGGCCACGTGCAGTAGCTCAGGCCCGAAATCCCTTTTGGAGGCACTTTGGGAGGCCGAGGCAGGCGGATCCCTTGAGGCTGGGAGTTTGGGACTGTCCTGGGCAGAGTGGTGAAATTCCATCTCTAATACAAAAGTTATCTGAGGCCGGGCGCGGTGGCTCAAGCCTGTAATCCCAGCACTTTGGGAGGCCGAGATGGGTGGATCACAAGGTCAGGAGATCGAGACCATCCTGGTTAACATGGTGAAAGCTCATCTCTACTAAATATACAAAAATTAGCTGGGCGTGGTGGCGGATGCCTGTAGTCCCTACTGCTCAGGAAGCTGAGGCAGGAGAATCGCCTGAACCAGGGAGTCAGAGATTGCAGTGAGCCGAGATCGCACCACTGCACTCCAGCCTAGGTAACAGAGTGAGACCCTGTCTCAAAAAAAAAAAGAAAAGAAAAAAAACCCCAAACAAACAAAAAACACAGCAGTTGGTTTAACTCAGCCCGAGGCTGAGTTGTGCTCCATCGTGAGGCTGTCCTGGGTACTGCAGGATGTTAGCAGCAGCCCTGGCCTCCACCCACAGATGCCAGGAGCACCTGCCTTTGGGTTCCCCGTTGGTACAACCGAAAATGTCTCCAGACATTACCAGTTGGGAAAGTCATTTCTCTCTGTGCTGCGTACATGTGGAGCGTGTACAGGCAGCAGGCCAGGGCCAGTGGCCTTTCCATCTGCTCGTGACTGTTTATAATCTTCCACTAACTCCAACTAAAACCGGGGAGGCAGTGGTCCCTGGCAAGAGACCCGGCTTTGGGGGGCGTATTCTGATGTTTACAGATGCGCTGCAGGGTCCGTCGTCAGCACAGTGAGGCCCCTCCCACTGGTCCCAGGCCACCTCGCTGTGCGTGTGCTTAAGTCGCTGGCAGGTGCCCATGCTGGAGGCCTTTATATTATAAGAGTCGATCCAGGCGCTGAGAAATAGTGCACTCCTTAAGCCTGTGGGCTGAATGCTTTAAATGCAGTTGTCGAGCAGAAGGTGTTTTTAGAATCCAACAAGTGATTTTGGCTGTGTACTTTTGTTAGAGTCTTAAATCCCTTGGGTTTCCAAGGCAACTGTGAAACTCTTCCATTCGATTATTCCGAGTTGCTAAGATGAGGACACAAGGCTGTGAGCTGTGCGAGGATGGAGGATGTTTCTGCCCACGCCGTGGCGGCCAGTGACTCCCTGAGCTGCGTCCTCCGCCCGAGCCCTCAGGCTGGGATTTGGAAGCTTGGGGTTTGGAGGTAGATCATGATCCCGTGGAGGTCAGTTGGTTTCCATTAAAGATTTATTCTATCTTAGAGAGGAGGATGTTTAATTCTCATCCCATTTATAGAAGCAAATGCCCTTTTTTAAAAAATTTTTTATTTTTGAGACACAGCTTCACTGTCACCCAGGCTGGAGTGTGGTGGTGCAGTCTCGACTCACTGCAGCCTCCGCCTCCCGGGTTCAAGCGATTCTCCTGCCTCAGCCTCCAAGTAGCTGGGATTACAGGCTCCCACGACCACGCCCAGCTAATTTTTGTATTTTTAGTAGAGACGGGGTTTCACCATGTTGGCCAGACTTGTCTTGAACTCCTGACCTCAGGCGCTCCGCCTGCCTCAGCCTCCCAAAGTGTTGGGATTACAGGCGTGAGCCACCGTGCCCGGCCACAAAGTCCCTTTTCTTTCTTTCTTTCTTTCTTTTTTTTTTGAGTCTCGCTCTGTTACCAGGCTGGAGTGCAGTGGTGCAATCTCAGCTCACTGCAACCTCCGCCTCCCGGGTTCACACCATTCTCCTGCCTGAGTCTCCTGAGTAGCTGGGACTACAGGCGTTCGCCACCATGCCCAGCTACTTTTTGTATTTTTAGTAGAGACGGGGTTTTACCATGTTGGCCAGGATGGTCTCGATCTCTTGACCCTCGTGATCCACCTGCCTTGGCCTCCCAAAGTGCTGGGATTACAGGCGTGAGTCACTGCGCCCGGCCACAAAGTCCCTTTTCTAAGAACATAAGTCAAGTGGTCACCATGGATCATTCGATGTCGATGCCCCAACCCCTCTGTGCATCATCCTGGCTCCTGGTGACCCTGGGGCCTGTTTGTTTTTAAGAGTGATTTTCTAGGCAGGGAGGACAAATGCATTCTAACTTAACAGCTTCCAAGAAACAGTATGCCTTGAAATTTATTTCTCAGTTACAGCAGTTCACTTCTATGAGAGCTTGTGGGAAATAGCATTAAAATGTGCAGATTCATGTGTGCAGACAGGCCCATGCCTCCCCAGGCCCTGGCGTCTCCTTCTCATCTGCGGAGGGAGCGCAGTAAGGACCTGAGAGGTGACTGGTGAGGCCTTGACGAAGTGGATGTGTAGCTACTGCATGAGAAGATGGTAAAGGAACAGCCCAGGTGCCCCAACTAAATGGCCCCACACATGCCTAAGTGGTGCTGCCACAGTAAAATCTGTGTGTTTTGTAAAGTAAGCGTGAACTTGAACCCTGGTGAGGCGGGAGCTTGACATGTTGGGATTTTTAAGCCTACATTAGAACTGCAGGAGCTCCAGATGGGGGACGATGGCCTCCCGGGTAGGCAGTGCTGCCTGCAAGCCTCCTGTCTGCTCCGGGAGGGGACTGAGGGTCCTAGCTCTCAGGGTAGGGGATCTTCGAGCTGTGTCTTGGACCAGGCCGGCTGGCCTGCCTCTGGTGAGGCAGAGTTTCTCTTCCTTGTGCTGACAGCAGCTCGTCTCAGCCCCCAGGGCTCCTTGCTGGGGAAAAAGCAAGAACTGCTGAGCAGAGGGGGCCACGGCTCTGTCCCCTTCTGTGTTCCCCCATTCTGTCCACGAAGGTTGGGGAGGAGGACCCCCCACGGTCTCAGCCGTCCTGATCACAGGAGGGCAGGGAGTTACCTCTGAGGTTACATCCATGCGGGGACACCCGTCCTGAGTGTATGTGGCATCTCGGCCCTCCTGGCGCCCGGCAGAACGTGCGGTGCCCCCACCCGGCCTCCAGAACACCTTTCACAGTCTGTTTCAGTAGCACGGCAGATCTGATGGTTCTGTGGAAGCAAATTTCCTGCACTTGAGATGGTCTTTTTATTTTTTGGATGGAAGGGTTTCAACCAAAAGATGGCGTCATGTGCTTTGGTCAGTAGTGGGGTGGGAAGGACCCCGATCCTACAGATCCCACAGCCGTTCGGGTGGGGTGGGAAGGGTGTCTGTGTCCACACCCCGATCCCACAGATCCCACAGCAGCTCGGGAGGTGCTGGGCTTGATCTGGCTCCACGCTGCGATCCCACAGATCCCACAGCCGCTCGCTCGGGAGATGCTGGGCTTGGTCCTGCTCCACACCCCGATCCCACAGCCGCTCGGGAGATGCTGGGCTTGGCTTGTTTTCATCCACTCCCCTGTTCAGTCCTGTCCTGGGAAGCTTGAGAACTCAGCTGCACCTTCTCTAGATGTTTTTGCTTTCAGGTATGAGCAGAATTACCTGCAATCAGCTCTGACCACATTACAGTCTATTAGGGGAGCAGCTGGTGACTAGGACAGAGACAATAACACCCTTCACAGCACCATGGCTGTTTTTTGTTTTCGTTTTATTTTTTAAAAATTTCTGCTCTCGGCACTGGACAGAGTATTTTTTGTTTTTGTTTTGAGACGGAGTCTCGCTCTTTTGCCAGGCTCATGTGCAGTGGCGCCATCTTGGCTCACTGCAACCTCTGCCTCCCAGGTTCAAGCGATTCTCCCACCTCAGCCTCCCGAGTAGCTGGGATTACAGGCACTCACCACCATGCCCGGCTGATATTTTGTATTTTTAGTAGAGACAAGGTTTCGCCACGTCGGCCAGGCTGGTCTCAATCTTGTGAACTTGTGAACCCCAACTTCCCAAAGTGCTGGGATTACAGGCATGAGCCACTGCACCCGGCCGTGTTTTTTTGGTTTTTTAAAGACAGGGTCTCACTCTCTTGCTCAGGCTGGAGTGCAGTGGTACGATCTCGGCTCACGGCAGCCTTGACCTCCTGGGCTCAGGTGGTCCTCCCACCTCAGCCTCGTGAGTAGCTGGGACTGTGGGTGTGCGCCACCATGCCTGGCTGATTTTTAAAAATGTTTTTTGTAGAGATGTAGATCTCACTGTGTTTCCCAGGCCAGTCTCAAACTCCTGGCCTGGGCCTCCCATGGTGCTGGGATCCCTTTTAACTTTTAACGCAGCCACTCCGGCAGGGTGTCCTTGCGTCTCTGCCTTTGCTCCTTGTCCTGGTGGGGAGGGACTCACAGCTGAGGCCGGCAGCAACGCTGCTCCTCCCCATGGGCGTGGCGCGTGGGGCGTGGGGCGTGGCTGCAGCCTGTCCCGTTATCGTCCAGATGTGGGTGTTTGGGTGTCGGGCTCAGGGCTGAGGCTCTCCTGCAGGTGTCTTTTTAGCTCATGGGTGTGTGTGCTTTTGGCAAGCACCTGGGGGCGTTTTTAGGTTACGAGGTGCGCTGGCTCTTGTAATAAATTACCAGACTTAGTGTCAGAGCAATGCAGGTTTTGTCTCATGGTTTTCTGAAGTCCAAAGCAGCTGGCAGGGCTGGATCCCCTGGAGCTCAGGGGAGTCTGTAGGCCTCTTCCAGCTTCTGGAAGCCACAGCATCCTTGGCTCATGGCCCCACATCATTCCTGCCCCTTCCCATCCTCACTTCTGTCACCCCCCTGCCTCCTTCTCTTCTGACAGGGACCCTGGCGGGTCTGTTGAGGGCCCACATGGCTCATCCAGGACTCATCGTCATGAGATCCTGAACTGAATCAGGTCTGCAGAGTCCCTTCTGCCACAAGGTGGTAAAGCCACAGCTCGGGGGTTGCAGCCTGGGCGTCTCTGCTGGGGCCTCACGGGCTCACCACTGGGGGTTTGCATACGGTAGCTGGGGATTTTGATGAAAATCGCCTCTTTTATGTTTTTGTTTTGTTTCTTTTTTGTTTCTTTTTTTTGAGTGTCTCGCTCTGTCGCCCAGGCTGGAGTGCAGCGGCATGATCTCGGCTCACTGCAACCTCTGCCTCCCGGGTTCACGCCATTCTCCTGCCTCAGCCTCCCAAGTAGCTGGGACTACAGGCACCTGCTACCACGCCTGGCTAATTTTTCATACTTTTAGTAGAGACAGGGTTTCACCATGTTATTCAGACTGGTTTCTAACTCCTGACCTCAGGTGGTCCACCCACCTCGGCCTCCCAAAGTGCTGGGATTACAGGCGTGAACCACCAGGCCGGGCCCTTTTTTCTATTTTTTTGAGGTGTGATATATTACATACACTAAACTACACAGATTTCAGGTGTACAGTTTGGATAGTTTCTTGTTTTTACTCGTAACACTGTATTGGGAAAATATTCATGCTCAGAGAAAAGTTGAAAAAATGAAATGGTGAAGATGCCTGCTGCCTAGATCCCCCAGTTAACATTTCGCTGTGTTTGCTTTGTTATATATTTGTCCATCTAATCACTAAAAACTCTTCTTATTTTTCAGTGCATTTCATTGCAGGTCGAGGCGTCAGGATACTTCATCCCAAAACACGTCAGCGCTCCACACCTTTCCATTTCTCAGTTAAATTCTCTACACTCTGACGGGTGCCAATCGCAAGTGCATCTTTTCGTTTTCTTTCTTTTTTTTAGAGACAGGGACTCGCATTCCTGGGCTGTGATGATCCTCCCGCCTCAGTTTCCTGAGCAGCTGGGAGTGTAGGTCGGTACCACAGAGCCTAACTTCAAATGTACTTTTTGAGAAGTTGTGGTTTTTAAATTTGAGACAGGGTGATGCCCAGACTGGAGTGCAGTGGTGTGATCTCAGCTCACGGCAGCCTCAACCTCCTTGGCTCAAGTGATCCTTCTACCTCAGCCTCCTGAGTAGCTGTGACTACAGGTACACAGCACCACGCCTGGCTAATTTTTGTATTTTTTGTAGAGATGGGGTTTCACTGTGTTGCCCAGGTTGGTCTTGAACTCCTGGACTCAAGTGACCCACCCGCCTTGGCCTCCCACAGTGCTGGGGATTACAGGCGTGAACCACCGTCCCCAGCCCGAGAAGTTTTGATAAATGCATGTACCCAAACCCTCCAAGGTGCAGCATATTCTCCCAGGGCCTCTGTCAGGCCTCCAGCTGGCTTTTGGGTGAGGCTCCTTTCTTGCATCAGTGTATTTGGGCCTACCCATGCTGCTGCATCTGTCTGCACTTCTTACCTTTTTCATTGTGGCAGCTGGATCACCTGAGGTCAGGAGTTCAAGACCAGCCTGACCAACATGGTGAAACCCTGTCTTTACCTTTTTCACTGTGGTGAGACTGTCTGTAAAAACAAAAACAAAAACAAACAAAAACAGCATTAACCATTATGGTTCAATTTGGTTCAATTCTGAGACTCCTCTTCATGGTTTTTTGTTTGTTTGTTTTGAGATGGAGTCTCTCACTCTTGTTGCCCAGGGTGGAGTGCAATGGTACGACGACAGCTCACTGCAGCCTCCACCTTCCGGGTTCAAGCGATTCTCCTGCCTCAGCCTCCCGAGTACCTGGGATTACAGTCACCCAGAACCACACCTGGCTGATTTTTTTGTACTTTTAGTAGAGACGGGGTTTTACCATGTTGGCTGGGCTGGTCTCGAACTCCTGATCTCAGGTGATCCGCCCGCCTCGGCCTCCCGAAGTGCTAGGATGACAGACGTGAGCCACCGCGCCCAGCTTCTTTGTGGTCTTTTTTTTTTTTTTTTTTTTTTTTTGAGACGGAGTCTC
>NW_012104365.1:5865125-5875411 GCF_000951045.1 Mandrillus leucophaeus | reverse complement strand
GTGAGAATATCGCACCCACCACCCACTCTGCTCCCAGACTCCAGGGAGGGGCCCCGAGGGCTCACCTGCCACCGTCTGCAGGTCAGGAGGGGCCTCACCAGACACCAGGTCTGCTGGGACCTTGACCCTCGGACTTCCCAGTCTCCAGAGTGTGAGGAAACTAATTTTCGTTGTTGAACCGCCCTGCCTGTGGTGTTCTGTCATGGCAACCCAAGCTAAGACAAAGCCTTAACGTGAGTTTGGATATAACCTGTACATTTAGTTCTGGAAATGCACAATTCATATGATGTATCATTGAGGGATTTGCAAAAAAATATAAAAAGGAGTCTAGTTTGGAAAAATAGAGTAGAGTCTGGAAAAATATCCTTTAAAGGCCTCCAGAAGAAGTCATAGGTAGCTCGACGGTCCGAATGTCACCATCCCCGGAGACTCCCACCCGCTCCTGCCAGGCTGGACTCACCCCGTGTGCTGCCTGAGTGGGGGCCCTGTGCACCTGCCATGCCCAGCTCTTAGCTGCTGGACCTCACAGCACCACCCTGAGTGGCGTCTGTGAGCGACGTGTACGTGTTTGTTCCAGGGGTGTTTGCAGACGTCACCTCTGCCCCTGCTCCAGGTTCCCCCTGCCTCATGCCCCTGTGTTTCTGTGGTTCTGATCCCGATTCCTGTCAAGGACCACAGTGGAAAATCCATTCTCTTGCTGTGGGAAAATATCTGCAAGTCATCATTGCTCAGCATGTTCTGGGGAGTTTTGAGGCCCTACATACAACCCCGCAGGAGGGAGGCTCCTCCATGAAGCCCTGGCTGGCCGGAGCTGACGCTCGGAGGAATATGTTGAATCCGTGACTCAAGTCGTCACCTGTTGTTGTTGTTGTGGTTGTTAAGTAGAAGCTTTGTTGAGAGATGATTCACGCACCATTCACCCGTTTAAAGTTTGCAGTTCAGGGGTTTTTGGTATATTCACAGTGTCGTGCAGGGATCAGCACAATCCATTTAGAACATTTTCCTCAGCTCAAAGGGAAACCCTGCCTCACTTAGCCCTCACCTGAGACCCCTCCCCAGCCCCTTTTTGCAGCCATAAATCTACTTTGTGTCTCTCTTGATTTGCCTGTTCTGGATATTTAATGGAAATGAAATGGTGTGTGGCCTTCTGTGTCTGGCTTTGTTCACTCAGCAGTTTTCAAGGCTCCTCTGCGTGGTTCTGTCTGGCTTCGTCCGATGTGCATGTTTTCAAGGCTCCTCTGTAGTGGCCTGTGTCTGTTCTTCAAGCCTTTTCATGGCCACATAATATTCCACTGTGGGAATGGACCGTGTTATGTTTATCCATTCATTCATCGATGGACTTGTCAACTGTTCCACCTTTTGCCTGTTATGAATAAAGTGCTAGGTGCGTCCTGTACAAGGTTTTCTGTGGGCTTTTGTGTCTTCATTTCTCGTGGGTATCCGCATGCCTACACGTGGAACTGCTGGGCCACGTGGTGATTCCTGTACGTGACGTTGTGAGGACCTGCCGACCTGCTCCCCAGGAAGGGTACTGTGTTGCACTCTTACCAGCAAGGTTCCAGGGTTCTAATTTCTTCCCATCCTTGCCAATATTATCTGACCTTTTTTTTTTTTTTTTTTTTTTTTTTTGAGATAGGGTCTTACTCTGTCTCCCAAGCTGGAGCACGGTGGCTAGATCACAGCACACCACAGTCTCAACCTCCCAGGCTCAAGTGTTCCTCCCACCTCTCAGCCTCCTGAGTAGCTGGGACCACAGGCACGAGCCACCACACTCAGCCAATTTTGTTTTAATTTAATTTTTTGTCCTGCTGTGTTGCCCAGGCTGGTCTTGAACGCCTGTTCTCAAGAGATCTTCCCATCTTAGCCTCCCAAAATATTGGGACTACAGGCGTGAGCCACGGTGTCTGGCCTGACTTTTTATTTCCAGCCATCCCAGTGGGTGTGTGATGGAATCGTGGCGTGTGGTGGAATCGTGGCGTGTGGTGGAATCGTGGCGTGTGGTGGAATCGTGGCGTGTGGTGGAATCGTGGCGTGTGGTGGAATCGTGGCGTGTAGTGGAATCGTGGTGTGTGGTAGACTCGTGTTGTGTTTTGCATTTCCCTAGTGATGAGTGATGCTGAGCATCT
Source organism: Mandrillus leucophaeus (assembly GCF_000951045.1). NCBI lineage: Eukaryota > Metazoa > Chordata > Mammalia > Primates > Cercopithecidae > Mandrillus > Mandrillus leucophaeus. The sequence continues at coordinate 5,873,285 of NW_012104365.1, read as the reverse complement.
CTTCATGTGCATCTTGGCCATTTATACGTCTTCTCTGGACAAATGTCTAGTAAGATTTTTTGTCCATTTTTATATTGAGTAACAGTATTAATCTTTTTATTATCAGATATATAGGTTGCAAGTTTTTTTTTTGAGACAGAATCTTGTTCTGTTGCCCAGGCTGGAGTGCAGTGGCATGATCTGAGCTCATTGCAACCTCCGCCTCCTGGGTTCAAGCGATTCTCCTGCTTCAACCTACTGAGTAGCTGGGATTACAGGCATGCACCACCACGCCTGTCTAATTTTTGTATTTTTAGTAGAGGGGTTTCACCAAGTTGGTTTCCAACTCCCGACCTCAGGTGATCTGCCGGCCTCGGCCTCCCACAGTGCTGGGATTACAGGCGTGAGCCGCCGCACTCGGCCTGAAGCACAGACATTTTAATTTTGATGAGTCCAACTTATTTTGTTGCTTGTGCTTTTGGTTTTGTATTTAAGAACCTATTGCCAAATCTGAGATCATGCAGATTTTCTTCTAAGAATTTTATAGATTTAGTTCTAACGTCATTGATCCATTTTGAGCCTCTCCTTGTCTTTGAGAGATGGAAATACTGCCGCCCCAGAAGCCTCTGACTCTCAGGCCCTCAGCCCTGGAACCGGGCCTGGAAACAGGTCTGCAGCCCCTCATCCAGGGAGGGCAATCCCCGTTGTTCTGAGTTGAGCCATCCTCCACCACCGCCATGGGGCCTGGGTGGGCATGAAAGGCCGGGCTCCGCGGAGGCTGTTGCATTGCCGGGGCAGGTGCCCGGCCCCCAGGGTGGGCTGGACTCGATGCTGCTCTGTAGCTCAGGCTACATTTACGTCGTAAATTTGTCGCCTGTCCCACTTGGAGAGTCTGGGAACGACCCATGTGTCTTCTGACGTGTGTCCCTCTGTCCCCAGATGCGGACCTGTCCGTCACCGAAGCCAGCAGCTCTGACAGCCGAGGAGAGAGGGCCGAGCTCTATGCACAGGTGGAGGAGGGTCTCCTGGGAGGAGAAGCCAGCTATCTGGGCCCTCCCCTCACCCCGGAGAAGGACGACGCCCTGCACCAGGCCACCGCGGTGGCCAACCTGCGCGCCGCACTCATGAGTAAGAACAGCCTGCTGTCGCTCAAGGCCGACGTGCTGGGGGATGACGGTTCCCTGCTGTTCGAGTACCTGCCCAGAGGGGCCCACTCGCTGTCCCGTAAGTGCAGGCCCTGGGGGCCGCTTGGCTTTGGTGTGGTTTCGAAGGCTGAGAGTTGCAGGTCCTGGGCCAGGATGAGATGAGGCTGAGGGTCTGTCCCTGCGGCTCGGCCGCCTGCTGGCCTCCCTGTTCCGGGAGGTGGTGGGGCGGCGTCGCGGCCAGGACGGGCCTCTCGGGTCCACGGGGAGCTGGCTCTAGAGTGAGGAGGGAATGGACGCGGCTGTGAGGGCGGCGCGGCGGGCGGGGGAGTAGCCGAGTGCTCGCTGGAATGTGCCTCCCCCGAGTCGCTGGGCCGAATGGGGGAGCCCGGCCGGGTTGCGCAGGCTCGGCGCGGGGGCCGGGGGTCTTTGTGCTCCAGAGACGGGCTCAGGCGCCCCCTGCCGGCCGCTCTGTGCTGAGGCTCGTTTCACGCACGGGAAACGGGGACGGCGATTGCACTTGGGGGCCTCCCCTTGTGTTGCCTTCGCTGGGTAATGCTGGTGGCGTGTGACTTTTAAAGATGCGTCGGGTGTTGTGTTTAAAACGTAAACGTCCCCTGCCGAATCCAACCGACGACGCCGCTGCTGAGATGTGGCCGGAGGTTCAGTCCCTGCTGCGTGCGGGGCTCGCCCCGGGCTGACTGACTTCCTGACAAGACGCGGGCGCTCGGCTTTAAGAGTTTAAAAAAAAAAAAAAAAAAGCAAAGGGGCGGGGCGCGGTGGCTCACGCCTGTAATCCCAGCACTTTGGGAGGCCGAGACGGGCGGATCACGAGGTCAGGAGATCGAGACCATCCTGGCTAATACGGTGAAACCCCGTCTCTACTAAAAGATACGAAAAACTAGCCGGGCGCGGTGGCGGCGCCTGTGGTCCCAGCTCCTCGGGAGGCTGAGGCAGGAGAATGGCGGGAACCCGGGGGGCGGAGCTTGCAGTGAGCGGAGATCCAGCCACTGCACTCCAGCCTGGGTAACAGAGCCAGACTCCGTCTCAAAAACAAACAAACAAACAAACCAAACAAAAAAAACGAGAAACCCACCGCAGCCAGCCCCCAGCCAGCTGCCTTCTGGTCTCGTGCTCACGTGAGGCCCCTGGGCAAGGCCCGGTGCTGGCACCTAGTGCCTAGTTGGTGCTCAGCGTGCGACTGACAGCGAGTGAGGTGCGTCCCGTTTCTCTCCAGGGGAGGAGGCAGCGAGTTCGGAGTGTGAGAGGCTCCCACCTCCGTGGCTGGCGTCCAGGCGTGATGAGTGGTGTGGACCCATTGTTTCCTAAGTATTGAGTGAAGCGAAGGAAACGTGCCAGCCGTCCTTGATGCTGGGATTTGGGAAGTGTCTGTTTCTTTACGCTGCTCTAAAAAACAGTATTTTTACAACTTTGTTTCCATGAGCACTAAAATATCCTTTCGAATTTTCGCGTTGGTGTGAGCACTGATGCCAACTGTTTGTGGGTAATAAAGACTACATGTGGAAAGTGGTGTTCACCTTCCCTTTATTCTGTGTACGCAGCAAGGAGCTGCGGGCCGAGGGGTCTTGGCCCTGAAAGTGAGGCCCAGGGCTGAGCGCTGCACAGAGGGACAAGCTGCGGGCTGGGCTTTCGCAGACGTCCTGAGGCCGCACTTCCCACATCTGAAAAACAGGGCTGGGGGGTGCTACTTACACAGCTGTTGTGAATTCAAACAAAACAGTGTTTCTAAAATATTGAACACAGTGCAGGCAGAGCGTTTGTGATTTATGCTCCAAAATGTTGGCCCCGTCCCCCCTCGAATGCAAAAGCGTACTTGTTAGCGGAAATGGTTGGATTTGACCAAACCCTGGGGTACTGGGATCTTTCCAGGAAGCGGTGACAGGGCATGTAGGCATCCTGCAGCCGGCCAGATGGAGTGCTGGACACGTTTCGTGGGCATCAGGAGGGACAGGCTGGGTGCGGCCAGCAGCGCGTGCCCGTGGGTGTGGTCGGAGGGGGATCCCGGGCCTCCCTCACCGCCCTCTCCTCTGACCACCTTTTCACATGGGGGGCTTGGGTGCTGTTTCCTCTGGATGCTCTCAGACCGTCGTATACACTCAGGGCAGGGACCCCGACACACCCAGTTCCTGTGCGGCACTGCAGGTACAGCTGGTGCGTCTCGGTCATTCAGAATGACTGTGGGAGCCTGGGCAACGTGGCGAAACCCCGTCCTTACAAGAAATTAGCCAAGCATGATGGCGCCTGTGCTATGGTTTCAGCTACTCAGGAGGCTGAGATGGAAGGATCGCTTGAGCCCAGGAGGTCGAGGCTGCAGTGAGCTGTGATTGCATCACTGCCCTCCAGCCTGGGCCACAGAGTGAGACCCTGTCTTTGGGAAAAAAAAAAAAAAAAGCTGTTGGACTTGGGGGAAGTGATTTGTTTGTGCTTTTTCTACTGTTTCTGCATCTTGACAGCCTTCCCTGGGTGTGGCTTCGTCCATGAAACCTTTGTTGGTTTGTGTGTGCAGGAGATGGGGCCGGAGGGCACGGCTTCCCCCCAGATGTCCATTTCACCCGCGGCAGCTGAACCATGGCCCCCGGTGCCAGTGTCTGACCTTGGGGAACACACACCCCAGCTCGGCCTCTGCGGCCCTGGCAGTTTCTCCCCTTCCTCCTCGGGGCCTTTCTGTTCTGGGCCCCTCCTTTCAGGAAGGGAGCCCCTGAGCACGTGGAGGGGAATGGCCGCGGAGCCCGAGGCTGGGACCTTGAATGGTTCTGGCTTCTTCCCAGGGCCTCTCCCTGCAGTGAGAGTGCTGTGTCCTCTGCATCCTGAGTGTGTCCTAAATCCTGAAGGTGGGGTGAGGGCACACCCGGCACTCCTGGGTGTGTTTGTGTGTGGGCGCATGCAGTTTTTTTTTTTTTTTTTTAAGAGACAGGGTCTCACTCTCTCGCTGAGGCTGGAGTGCAGTGGCACCATCTCGACTTGCTGCAGCCTCTGCCTCCCGGGCTCCAGCAGTTCTCCTACCTCAGCCTCCCAAGTAGCTGGGACTACAGGTGGGTGCCCCCACACCCCACTAATTTTTATATTTTTAGTAGAGACGGGGTTTCACCGTGTTGGCCAGGCTGGTCTCGAACCCCTGAGCTCAGGCGATCTGCCCACCTCAGCCTCCCAAAGTGATGGGATTACAGGCGTGAGCCACCGCACCTGGTCCCATCTCACTCGATTTTTAGTACAGCTGTGACTAATTCCAGGTGAAGTTGGCGGGTGGGTCTTTTGTTATTTCTCTTAAGTTCTAGCCTCCTTTTTAATATTCTAAATTTTCCATCTCTCTTGTAAGAATTTGCCCTTTTGGGCCAGGTGTGATGGTTCACACCTGTAATCCCAGCACTTTGGGAAGCTGAGGCAGGTGGATCACGTGAGGTCAGGAGTTTGAGACCAGCCTGGCCAACATAGCGAAACCCTGTCTTTACTAAAAATACAAAAAATTACCCAGGTGTGGTGACAGGCATCTGTAATCCCAGCTACTTGGGAGGCTGAGGCAGGAGAATCTCTTGAACCCAGAAGGAGGAGGTTGCAGTGAGCCGAGATCACGCCATTGAGCTCCAACCTGGGCAACGGGACCAAAACTCAGTCGGGGCGGGGCGAGGGGGAGAATTTTCCCTTTTGTTTTCTGTAAATACGGTTTAGAAGTTGTCAGCATCCTTCGCTTGTCGAGCTGTGAACTGGATGACCCAGACGCCTGCCCAGCAGACAGAGAGGCTCTAGAACTCGGCAGGGGACAGCTTATTTTAAAACGTAATTTTCTGGCATCCTGCATGGCTCCTCCCTGTTTCCATCATGCACTGAGGTAAATAATAGAAATACTTAGAAAAAAACTTGGATTTTCCAAAGTTCGGTGGTCCTCCCTCACTGTCATAGGCATTCGGTCCCCGACAGGTGGTCCCGCAGAATCCTCGCGGAAGTAAACCATGGACACTGGCGCCTGCGTCCAGGGAAGCCTCAGCCGAGGCGCCTCAGTGTGATTTGAACGTGGGGTCCAGGGGCCTGGCCTCTGTGGGGGCTGCCATGGGGGCTGCCGTGGAGGAGGAACTCCTCAGAGTTCATGGCGCAGCCCCGCTCGCTGGTACCTGGGTGGACACCGATCAGGGGAGAGAACTGAACTTCGGGGTCTGACACCGTCTGTTGATCTGAAGCGTTTAACTCATGGACTTCTAATTCTCTCAACACCGTGCGGGAGCAGCAGGCCCGGCGGGACCCCATCGCACCCCTCTCTCCCTCCCCGCCTTCTGGAGGGGCATGGACGCAGAGCCGTGTCCTCCCATTGCTGAATGTGGGGGTGACTGTGGGGTCAGCGAGAGGGGGCAGCTCACTGTGGCTTGTGGCGTGGCCCCCCTATCCTGTAGCTCTGGAAATTCAACCCTGAGCCCCGGGGGCCGCCTGCTCCTCTCCTCTGCTCCATCAGAAGAGAAAAGACAAGAGCGGCCTCGGCTGGGCGAGGGCCCCCGGTACCCTGCCCTCAGAGCGGAGGGAATGCAGCTTCAAGTCAGGAGAGCTCTGAAGAGGACCTGGGAGGGCAAGTGGCCCCTGCTGTGGTCCTAGGGGCCCCTGCTGTGGTTCTAGGGACCCCTGCTGTGGTTCTAGGGGTGTGGCTGCTCTGCCAGGCTTGACTGGTCCTGACTTGCGACCTCCTCGTGACGTGTCCCCTGCTGTGGTCCTAGGGGCGTGGCTGCTGTGCCGGGCATGGCCGGTCCTGACTTGCGACCTCCTCTGTGTGCTGGTTGCAGGCGATGAGCATTTCCAGGGCTGGGCCTCTTGTTAGCGTGGTCTCTAGGGTGTCCCGTCGAACGCATCTCCCAGTGGCCTGGCGTGCTGTGCAGGAAACAGAGGGGGACACGGCGGTCCTCACTGTGTGTCCACGGCAGCTTTGTGGCGTGGGGTGCTGGGGTGGGGATCCCACCACCTGCCCGGTTCTCCTCATCATGAATGCACCGTGGTTGAACAAATACAGCCCGGCCATGGCAATTTTGCACAAGAATGGGATGGTGGTCACAGATTTCTGAATTTAGAGAACCATTAAATATGCAGGCAGCAGGCACAGAGCAGCCGACACTCAGAGGGCCTTTGGGGATGGTTCTGGAACATTCTAGAAAAACTGAACTAGTTTCCTTGGATTTGTAGGACCAATAACCTTGGCTTGGCTGTTAAATTAAACAGATGGCAGTTTCGTTAGTAGACCACCAATCTCTGACATCCCTTTCAGAGGACTTGCTGTACTTCTCGTTTGATTCCGTTGAACTTTGCTCTGCTTACTTTTATTCCTTTTTCAGCATTTCAGCAGTAGGCTGGCCTCCTCCCTGTTAATAGTCATTGTTCACCCAGTAGAGACCATGAAAAGTGTCATTTAGGCTCAGAACATGGCTGCCCACAAGTTGTGCTGGGCCGGCGCTGACCTGGGGCCTTGAGGTGCGCGCTGCCTTCATGTCTGCAAACAGCACAAAGATGCCGACTTCACACAGACAAGAAGAGGATGTGCCGCTGGCTGGCCGACGGCCGGGGACAGGAGGCTGTGAGCCCCACATCAGCCGTGCCTGGAAATGTGGGACGCGGCCTCTGGAGTGTTGCCGGTGTAACCCCCCTCACTCTTTTAAAGAGAAAGAGTCAAGGATTCTAGGGACAGCCATGGCGGTGCGGTCCTGCCTCCCGTGAAGCTCATCCCAGCTCCCTGCAGTCCCCTCCTGGGGGCACTGCTTCCAGCCGGCTAGTTACTGGAGAAGGTGGCTGAGCCCAGGCATCAGGAGGCGTTTTGCAGAGAACAGTCTCAGCTTGTCTTTGTTTTGGTTGTGGTTTAAAGGCTGTTTCCCTCTGGTATTTAGAGGATGAATCGAGAACTTTACCTTGGTTCTGGATCGAGACTGGAATCGTGAACAGTTACCAACCAAAGGGATTTGGTGGACGTGCATTTTCAGGCAGCCCAGGCCGGCGCGCCTCGGTGTTCTCATCAGGAGAGCATTTCTGCAGTCCAGACGTGTTCACACTCCGACTCCCTCCACCAAAACCCTCTGTTGGAATCACTTGGCTCCCAGGAGAGAGACCCACCCTGGAGAAGTCACGGGTGGAGACCCCAGACATTTGGGGTCGGCCAGCTGATCAAAGCACTTGAACACCTGCCTCCAGCGAGACCCCCGGGGTCATCACCGGGCTCGCACCGCATACCGGGAAGATCATCGGTGCTTCTGGAACTCTCTAGAACCCAGCGGCTGGTACGCGTTCCCGTGGGTGAGACTCCTCCTTTCCTGTGTTCCCAGGGCCTGGGTCCCTTTGAGGGTCACTGATGGCAGAGCAGAAGCCCCTCCAGCCTCCACCCTCCACCCTCCACCCTCAGAGCCACAGGATGGGCTCTGGGGAACCGCCAGACCCAGCCCAGGGAGCCGGCGCTGCCTCCCCCAGCTCAGGTAAGACACCAGGGTGGCCAGCTTTGTCTGGGGCAGCTGGGCCAAACACTGGGGGCGCGGTGACCCTGACACCCATGTGCTCGTGGCCACGACCCAGATGAGCCTGGGCACCTCCAAGGAGGCTCTTTGGTGGCACCTGCTCTCCATGTGCCCTTCTTTCCCACCCTCAACTCACCCAGGTACAGAGAAAACCCATTTTAGGTCAGCCAAATTGTTCTCTTTTGCAGTAGTAATTGTTCCACTCCCATAGCAACAGGTTGTATGAAGTTGAATTGGTTTTTATATTTTGAGCAATTTTTTTTCCCCTAACGTAAAGACATTCAATTCTTGTCACAGTGGGTTGGAAACATCAGTTTCTAGAGCTCAGTGGTGGTGGCCGGTCCCTTCCAGGCCTGGTCACTGCCTATTTCTGGCCAAGCCCCGACTCAGAGGCCACTGCCCCAGCCGGACCCGCGCAGAGCCCTGGTGGAAGGTGTTCTCCTTCCTGTGCCTGAAGTCGCAGGGTCTCTTCTGTAAAGAAAGGGCCATGGGGCGTGTTTGCCTCCTTGGAGAAAAAAAATTCTTTCTTTTTTTTTTTTTTTTTTTTT
>NW_012104365.1:5853012-5864753 GCF_000951045.1 Mandrillus leucophaeus | reverse complement strand
GAGATGGAGTCTGGCTTTGTCGCCCAGGCTGGAGTGCAGTGGCGCGATCTTGGCTCACTGCAAGCTCCACCTCTGGGATTCAAGCGATTCTTCTACCTCAGCCTCCGAAGTAGCTGGGACTACAGGTGCCCTGCCGCCACGCCCAGCTAATTTTTTGTATTTTTAGTAGAGACAGGGTTTCACCATGTTAGCCAGGATGGTGTTGATCTCCTGACCCCGTGATCCGCCCACCTCGGCCTCCCAAATTGCTAGGATGACAGGCATGAGCTGCCTCAGCCTCTCACAGTGCTAGGATCACAGGCGTGAGCCTCCTCGGCCTCCCAAAGTGCTGGGATGAGCCTTGGTGCCTGGCCACACATTTTGGATTTTGAAATTAATTGCTATTGCTACACGAGTCATTTCTCACAGGATAGTGTTGGTGGTGGGCGTTAATGTTTTGTTAATGCATATTTATTTTAGTGTCTCTTCATTGAGAATTAATTACAGTCTTCCTTTCCAGGTGGCTGTTGACAGGCTGTCTTTGTAGCGACTGGACAATGTCCCAGGTGAGTAAGGGTGGCAGAGCATCCACCTAGAAGTCTTGCCGCTTTTATCCCATCCTGACGGTCTGTAACTTGTCTGTCTCTGGTTCTAGATGGACACTTCTCATGGCGTGGAGAGCTGGGCGGAGCAGTCCTCTTCCAGTGTTGGCTCCGCTGGCACCAGGGTGGGTTTCTGCAGGGCCTGTGGCCTGTCCAGGATGCCTGAGGAGTCTTCTTTCAGCCCAGGCCTGGATGGACTTGCCCAGCCCTGGGAGCAGCCAGTGTCAGGACGGCTTGGCCTCGCCTGGAGCTCCTTGGGTGCTGACAGCTTTACCCTGAGGCCAGCTAAGGAGCCCCGTGAAGCAAGTGACAAGCAAAGGCACCTGCTGGAAGTGGTTTGGGACAGAACTGTGGGTGCCTCTGGTCTGTGTGCTGGAGCCAGCGTTTGCATTTGCCTCGATGCTGCAGCCAGGGCTTTGGTGACCAGGTCCCGGTGGCCGGCTAGGTGCAGCTGCCCATGCGCGAGAACTCTCAAGTGTGTTGGAGCAGGGGGGAGCTGGGTGACTGCACAGCCGTGTCTGGGAGGGGACGTCTGTGGAGAGCTGTGACCGGGAGCCGGTGTGTGCCTTTCTGTGGTCATTTCTCGAGTCCTCTGCCGGCCGCTGCCAGGTGAAGGCGTCTCCGTGCCCAGCTGGTGGGCAGGTGGGGCAGGTGGACCTCCAGCTTCTGCCTGATGGGGTTCAGATGACCGAGATCCCACGGGATTGCCAACATGTGAGGACGGGGGCTTTCGGGGACAGGAAAACATGCCCCCATCCATGGGAAGTGGAGCCACACAGCTCTAACCCAGCGACTTTCTAGGAAGATCTAAGGACACAGCCTGCCATGGCGTCCTTGGTGGTGTGTGCCTGGCATGTGCGTGGCGCTCTACGTGTTGGCGTGGAATCACAGGAATGTGCTGCTTTTCAGAAAGAGCGCCCCGCTGTGCCCTCACCCGTCCTCGTCAGACGAATTAGGTTCAATGTCAGCTTTCTATTCAGAGCAGGTGGTTGTGGACTTGTTGAGCTCCGGGGACCCAGAGCAGCAGGTGGGCTCAGGAGGGAAACAGGCATCCCCCATTCCAGATTCTGGAATCACCAGAAGTGCCATCTGGCAGGGAAAGTGGCGTGTCGGGGGAGCCCACTCCCAGACCAGAGACGTGTCCCGCAATCTGCCCAACAGCCCATCCCCTTTCCGGAAGGTCCCCATCTTCACTCTGCCAGTCTTGTCTGCTGGAGCCTCCCCTAGTTGCTCAAATCTTTATTCCTGAGATGAGTTTCTGAAGAAGGAGAAAAGTGGGATTTCTAGCGAGGTTTGGGGCATTTTACCAAAGGTGACTTGCGCTCTGCTGGCGTCTGCGAGAGTCGGGAGAGCAGTCCACACAGGCCGCGCCTTCCGAGCTGCCAGATACCTCTTTATGCAAATGCCTGTTGGAACTGTAATGTCAGTCGTAGAGAAAATGAAGCTTTTCTTTTTTTATTGGTCAAAATGGGATCTCTTGGCCGGGCGTGGTGGCTCATGCCTAAAATCCCAGCACTTTGGGAGGCCGAGGCAGGCGGATCACCTGAGGTCAGGAGTTCAAGGCCAGCCTGGCCAACATGGTGAAACCCTGTCTCGACTAAAAATAGAAAAATTACCCGGGGCTTAGTGGCGGGCACCTGTAATCCCAGCTATTCAAGAGGCTGAGGCAGGAGAATCGCTTGAACCCGGGAGGCAGAGGTTACAGTGAGCGGAGATCACGCCATTGCACTCCAGTCAGGGCAACAGGAGTGAAACTCCCTCTCAAAAAAAAAAAAAAGATCTCTCAGCTGTTGGACCTGAGATGATATGTCTCAACCTGGGCACCGTGACAGAAGAAACGTGTGGCATCTGACTGTGAGATTAGTCCACGCCTAGGCTCTGCGTTCATGGGTGGGGCACACCCTGGTGCTGTTGAAGCAGAGACATCGGAGGCTGCACGACGACTTTGCCCTTTGCTCTCCAGGGTGAGCAGCAGGTGGGCCCAGCAGGGAGAGAGTTGTCTTGGGGGATTGATAAGGAGGCCTGGTTGTAGAGATTCTCTCCGCACCATTTTGCTGAAAGAGTTTGGTTAACTTTTTGAAAACAATTTAAAAAGCATAGACATGTGCCATAGAACCTAAAAAAAAATGTTCGTGGCAGATAGTAAAATGATAAAGGCTATAAGAACATTTTTAGGATAGATAGCAGTATGACTTTATCCTTACTTCTGACATTCTTTCCCCTGAAACTACACAGACATTCATTCAGCATATAAAGTTTTCAGGCCGGGTGCAGTGGCTCACGCCTGTAATCCCAGTACTTTGGGAGGTTGTGGCAGGAGTACTGTTTAAGCCTGAGAGTTCAAGACCAGCCTGGGCAACACAGGGAGACTTTGTCTCTACAAAAAAATTTAAAATTAGCTGAGTGCGGTGCTGTACATGTGTGATCCCAGGTACTCGGAAAGCCAAGGAGGGAGGATCGCTTAGGCACAGGAGGTTGAGGCTGCAGTGAGCCGTGATTTCACCACTGCACTCCAGCTGGGCCACAGAGCAAGACCTTGCCCAAAAAACAAAAACAAAAGCAACACACACAAAGGTATTTTCAGCACATTCCCTTAAATATTTCTTCTCCTGTTTTGAAATATTATTGCTTAGAGATTAACTTCAAAGAGATTTTTAAAAAATGTATCAGTAAGTAACATTAGTCTTCCTTAAAAAGAGAATTTCAATAATAAAAGCCTGGGTCTTTCTTTAGGTCCCTTCATTGCCACAAAGCTCGCTTCCTGTCTACAAAATTCATTCTGGGTTTCTTGGCATATTCACCGTTTTCACAAAATGTGAATGGCCTCACAGACCTGGGTGCCCATCAGTATAGCAGTCCTGTGTGTCTGTGTGTGTCTGTAGAAATTAAGACCTCAAGCTGGGCACAGTGGCTCATGCTGGTAATCCCAGCACTTTGAGAAGCTGAGGTTGGAGGATCGCTTGAGCCCAGGAGTTCAAGACCAGCCTGGGCAACCTGGTGAAACCTCATCTCTACAGTTACTCTGGAGGCTGAGGTGGAAGGATCGCTTGAACCCAGGAGGTCGAGGCTGCAGTGACCCGTGATTGCACCACTTCACTCCAGCTGGGCCAGAGTGAGACCCTGTCTCAAAAAGGAAAAGAACCCCACACACGTAACCCATCCGGGAAGGGGGCCAGTGCAGGTGGGACAAGGCTGTGATCCTTGAGAGAAGAGAATACAGACAAGCTGCCCTTCACCCCAGCAGTGTTGCTGGCGTATTTCCCAAACCCTGGAACAGGAAGTGGAGCCTGAGCGGACGGCAGTGCACGGATACAGAGATTGTCCTTCAGGGTAGCCAGAGGAGCCGGGACTTGAGGGGTAAAATCCCAAAAGGCAAGAAACAAAGAGGAGGACCCCAACCTCTGCATACAACTGCCCCCCCGCCACCCCAACCCTCTAAGCCACACACACACACACGCACACAGAGCAACACTGCAAGAACCAAGCAGAACAGCGCTGAGTGGGAGGCTACGCCACACGACAGCACGGCAGCGATCTCCATGCTCATGCACGTGAAGACACAGGCTGGAGGCCAAACCCCGGCAAGGTGAAGGAGATCCAGGAAACACCCTGGGCTTTCAGGTGAGACCCCAGAGGGACCACATCTCCCGAAGAGGGACCGCATCCCCCCGAAGAGGGACCGCATCCCCCCGAAGAGGGACCGCATCCCCCCGAAGAGGGACCGCATCCCCCCGAAGAGGGACCACATCCTCCCGAAGAGGGACCACATCCCTCCCGAAGAGGGACCGCATCCCCCCGAAGAGGGACCACATCCTCCCGAAGAGGGACCACATCCCCCCGAAGAGGGACCACATCCTTCTGAAGAGGGACCGCATCCCCCCAAAGAGGGACCACATCATCCTGAAGAGGGACCCACATCCCCCCGAAGAGGGACCACATCCCCCCTAAGAGGGACCACATCCTTCTGAAGAGGGACCACATCATCCTGAAGAGGGACCACATCATCCTGAAGAGGGACCACATCATCCTGAAGAGGGACCGCATCCTCCCCAGGAGGGACCACATCCTTCTGAAGAGGGACCACATCCCCCCGAAGAGGGACCACATCCTCCTGAGGAGGGACCGCATCCTCCTGAGGAGGGACTGCATCCTCCTGAAGAGGGACCACATCCCCCTGAAGCTTACTTCCTGCCCTTCACTCATTCCCCAGGAGTAAAACCAAAAACAGAATCGGACCAGTCCTAAAAGTTAAAATGAAGCCTTCACGGGATCAAAGGAATTCTCCAGAATCTACTTAGCAGAGACAAAAGCAAACCACCACCATTATAAAAGACAAACTTAAGTGTCTTTGGAAAAAGATGCCGATGTCTAAAGTGTGGCCTCCTTCTTTGATTTACCATATCTAGCATCTACTAGGAAATTACAGGGCAGGTTAAATACAAGGGCCAAATGACTAAAACCAGCCAGAAAAAACAGATATTGCAGTTATCAGGCAAGGACTTGAAGACATCTGTAACATATGCAAGAAAATTGAGGAAATGATGGATAAGATAGATTAAAAGATGGGAGACTTTCAAGAGAATTTGAATGTATAAAAAAGAAGTGGGCTGAGAACAGTGGCTTATGCCTATAATCCCAGCACTTCGGTAGGCTGAGACGAGCAGATCTCCTGAGGTCAGGAGTTCGAGACCAACCTGGCTAACATAGTGAAACCCCATTTCTACTAAAAATACAAAAATTAGTTGGGTGTGATGGCACGCACCTGTGATCCCAGTTACTCGGGAGGCAGAAGAATCGCTTGAACCCGGGAGGCAGAGGCTGCAGTGAGCTGAGATCGCACCACTGCACTCCAGCCTGGGTGACAGAGCAAAGACTCTGTCTTTAAAAAAAAAAAGAAGAAGTGGAAATTTTGGAACTGAAAATACAATATATGAAATGAATTATTTGGAGAATCTAAAAGCAGTCTGGACACAACAGAAGGTAGGATGAGCAAACTGGAAAACCGGCTCATGGAAAATATCCATGCCAGGGCTTAGAGAAAAATCGAAAAGAATGAGGAAAAAGGCAAAGAGACATGTGGAACATAGTGAAAATGCTTAATGTATGTGTAACTGGAGTTCCAGAAGAGGAAGGAAGAGAAAATGGAGCAGAAGCAATAGCTGAAGACATAGTAGCTGAGAGTTTCCCAAAACTGATGAAAGATACCAACCCACAGATTCAGGAACCTCAGTGAACCCTAAGCAGAACAAATACCACACAAAACAATAAAACAACAACAAAACAATCTAGTACATTATAGTCAAACTGTTGACAACGAAAAACACAAACATCTTGGCTGGGCGCAGTGGCTCATGCCTGTAATCCCAGCACTTTGGGAGGCTGAGGTGGGCAGATCACCTGAGGTCAGGAGTTCGAGACCAGCCTGGCCAACGTGGTGAAACCCGGTCTCTACAAAAGTGCAAAAATTAGCCAGGCATGATGGTGGGTTCCTGTAATCCCAGCTACTCAGGAGGCCGAGGCAGAAGAATCACTTGAACCTGGGAGGTGGAGGTTGCAGTGAGCCGAGACTGCGCCATTGCACTCCAGCCTGGGTGAGAGAGCAAGACTCCGTCTCAAAAGAAAAACAAAAAAAACCCTTAAAAGCAGCCAGAGAAAAAATGCTTAACATTCAGAAGAACAACACTGATGGCTGACTTTCCCAGAAACCACAGAAGCTAGAAGATAATGAATGACGTCTTTGAAGTGCTGGAAGGAAAAAGGTGGCCAACCTGGAACTCTATACCCAACAAAAATATTCATCACAATTTTTTTTTCTTTTTTTTTTTTTTTGAGACAGAGTCTCGCTCTGTCACCCAGGCTGGAGTGCAATGGTGCGAACTCTGCTCACTGCAACCTCCGCCTCCTGGGTTCAAGCAATTCTCCTACCTCAACCTCCCCAGTAGCTGGGATTACAGGCGCCCGCCACCACACCCAGGTAATTTTTTGTATTTTTGGTAGAGACAGGGTTTCACCATGTTGACCAGGCTGGTCTTGATCTCCAGACCTTGTGATCTGCTGGCCTCGCCTCCCAAAGTGCTGGGATTACAGACGTGAGCTGCTGTGCCCAGGCTTCGTCACAAATTAGGGGTATATAAAGCATATTGTCATGCAAACAAAACCAGGAAAATTCATTGCCAAATGACAAGATGTACTAAAAGCCCTTCAGGTGAAAGAAAAAGTATCCCAGATGGGAGCGCAGAACTGAAGAAAGGAGTAAAAAAACACCAGAACGTGTCTGAGCACAGGAGCCGTGCCTGTGATCCCAGCACTGTGGGAGAATGAGGAGGGAAGATTGTTTGAGGCCAGGAGTGTGACACTGACATAGCAAGATCTCATCTCTACAAAAAAAAAAAAAATTAGTTTTTATTTTATTGATTGACTGAGACAGGGTCTCACTCTGTCACCCAGGCTGGAGTGTAGTGGTTTGATCTCAGCTCACTGCAACCTCTGCCTCCTGGGTTCAAGTGATTCTCGTGCCTCAGCCTCCTGAGAAGCTGGGATTACAGGCACCCACCACATCCGGCTAATGTATTTTATTTTTAGTAGAGACAAGGTTTTGCCATGTTGCCCAAGCTGGTCTGGAACCCCTGGCCTCAAGTGATCTGCCCACCTCGGCCTCACAAAATGCTGGGATTACAGGCATGAGCCACCGTGCTTGGCCTGTAAGTGTTTTTTTTTTTTTGAGACGGAGCCTCGCTCTGTCGCCCAGGCTGGAGTGCAATGGCCGGATCTCAGCTCACTGCAAGCTCCGCCTCGCGGGTTTACGCCATTCTCCTGCCTCAGCCTCCTGAGTAGCTGGGACTACAGGTGCCCGCTACCTCGCCTGGCTAGTTTTTTGTATATTTTTAGTAGAGACGGGGTTTCACCGGGTTAGCCAGGATGGTCTCGATCTCCTGACTTCGTGATCCGCCCGTCTCGGCCTCCCAAAGTGCTGGGATTACAAGCTTGAGCCACTGCGCCCGGCCAAATGTTTTTTAAAATTAGCTGGGTGGGATGGCTCATGCCTGTAGTTCAGCCACTTGGGGTGGGAGGATCGCTTGAGCCCAGGAGGTCAAGGCTGCTGTGAGCCGTGGTTGCACTGCTGCACTCCAGCCTGGATGACAGAGCAAGGCAGTCTCTCATATATATATATATATATGTGTGTGTGTGTGTGTGTATATATGTATGTGTATATATATATACACACATATATATGTGTGTATGTGTGTATATATATATATGAAAGCACCAGAAAGGGCAACTGTGTGAGTAATAGAAAAGAATCTTGATTGTTTAAAGCAACAATTATAATTTTAGGGATTTTTAAACCTAAATAGAAGCAAAACATATGACACTATTAGCATTGGGGTAGATGAGAGTTAACTTTCATGTGGTTCTGGTTCTTTATAGTCACATGAATGATGACTAAAAATAGTAAAATAAAGTAGTGTGATTCAAAGGCTCAATGAGGAGAAGAAATGGAATAATACTTGATCCAGTTTGGATCTGTGTCCCCACCCAAAGCTCATGTTGAACCGTGATCCACAATGTGTCCCCACCCAAATCTCATGTTGAACTGTGATCCGCAATGTTGGGCGTGGTGCCTGGTGGGACCCTTCGTGAATGATTTAGCTCCTTCCCCTTGGTGCTGTCCTCATGATAGAGACAAGATCTGGTCAATCAAAAGCATGTGGCACCTCCCCCATGACCCTCTCTCTTGCTCCTGCTGCCGCCGTGTGAGACACTTGCTCCCTCTTTGACTTCCTGCCGTGATTGGAAGCTTCCTACGGTCTCCCTAGAAGCTGATGCCACCATGCTTCCTGTATAGCCTGCAGAACCATGAGCCAGTTAAACCTCTTTTCTCATAAATTATCCAGTTTCAGGTATTTCTTTATAGCAGTACAAGAATGGCCTGATACAATACTTGATTAATTTGAAAGAAGGCAAGAAAGGAGGAATAAGAACAAAAAGTGTAAAGGACAAATAAAAAACAAGACGATAGCCTTACACCAGCCACATCAATAATTACATTATTAAAAATGAACAAAACACACGCCCTGTTTTTAAAAACTATTTTTTGGCTGGGTACAGTGGCTCACACCTGTATTCCCAGCACTTTGGGAGGCTGAGGTGGGAGGATCACGTGGGGCCAAGAGTTTGAGTCCTACCTGGGCAACATAGCAAGATCCCATCTCTAAAAAAATTAAATAATTAGTTGGATTTGGTGGTGCACACCAGTGATTCAAGCTACTTGGGAGACTGAGGCAGGAGACTAACTGAGCCCAAGAGTTTGAGGTTACAGTGAGCTATGATTGTGCCACCGTACTCTAACCTGGGTGATGGAGCAAGACCCTATCTCTACAAAAGAAAGAAAAGAAAAGAAAAGAAAAAGACGAATCAGCAAACACCAAAAAGGAAGTCAGTATAGCAGTCTTAATATCAGAGTAAACTTTGGGAAGTATTACTCAGAGGGACTGGCATAATGATAACTGGTCAATTCAGTAGTAAAATAGAACAATCCTAAATGTGTATTGCTTCTAACGGCTCAGATTTTTTTTTTTTTTTTTTGGAGAGGAGTCTCCGTTGCCCAGGCTGGAGTGCAATGGCACGAGCTTGGCTCACTGCAACCTCTGCCTCCCTGGTTCAAGCAATTCTCCTGCCTCAGCCTCCCAAGTACCTGAAGTACCTGGGAATACAGGCATGTGCCACCACCCTGGCTAATTTTTTTGTATTTTTAATAGAAACAGGATTTCACCATGTTGGCCAAGATGGTCTCAATCTCCTGACCTTGTGATCCACCCACCTTGGCCTCCCAAAGTGCTGGGATTACAGGTGGGAGCCATCGCTCCTGGCAACAGCTCAGTTTTAAAATACATGAAGTAAAAGTTGGCAGAACTAAAAAAAGAGATAAGTTCACAATTACAATTGGGGGTTTTAAAATACTTCCCTCTTGGTAATTGATAGAACAGCAAACAAAATCTCAATAAGGATAGAGAAGATTTGAACACAGTTTTCAAATGTTAAATTCACCTTGAATTCCTGGAAATAAACACATCTGGTCACAAGCTGCTATTCTTTTTCTGTATTATTGGATTCAGTTTGCTAATGTTTTGTTTGAATCTTGCATCTGTGTTCATAGAGATACTGGCCTGCAACAGCACAATTAATCCAATTTGAACATTACACCAAACAAGTGCAGGATATTCCAAAAGGACAGGAAACATTTACCAAAATAGACCAACCAGGGCCATAATTCAGTTCAACAAATATCAAAGGATTGAAATCAGAGAGTGTACTCTCTGACTTTAGCAAACTGGAATTAGAAATCAGTAACAAGACACTAGAATGTCCCCCAAATGTTTGCAAATCAAATAGTATCACAAGTCAACCAATAATTCACTATGGAAATGATAAACTTTTTTTTTTTTTGAGACAGAGTCTCACTCTGTCACCCAGGCTGGAGTGCAGTGGCGCGATCTCTGCTCACTGCAACCTCCGCCTTCGGGTTCAAGTGATTCTTCTGCCACAGCCTCCTGAGTAGCTGGGACTACAGTTGCCCGCCACCACACCCAGCTAATTTTTGTATTTTTAGTAGAGACAAGGTTTCACCATATTGGCCAGGCTGGTCTTGAACTCCCGACCTCATGATCGGGAGGCCGCCTGCCTCGGCCTCTGAAAGTGCTGGGGTTACAGGTGTGAGCCACAGTGCCTGGCCAAAATATTTTTAACTGAATGATAATGAAGAAAATGTTATATCAAAACTTTTAGGCTACATCTAAAGCAGTATTTAAGGGAAACGTAGAGCTCTAGTTCCATATTAGGAGAGAAGAAAGGTTCTAAATTTGTCAAGAAGAAAAAGAATAGCAAATTAAGCCCAAAGGAAGTAAGAGAAGGAAAATAAAGAATAGATACCAGGCTGAGTGTGGTGGCTCATGTCTGTAATCCCAGCACTTTGGGAGGCCGAGGTGGGTGAATCACTTGAGGTCAGGAGTTCGAGACCAGCCTGGCCAACATGGTGAAACCCTGTCTCTACTAAAAATACAAAAATTAATTGGATGTGGTGGTGGGTGCTTGTAATCCCAGCTACTCAGGAGGCTGAGGCAGGAGAATTGCTTGAACCCAGGAGGCGGAGGTTGTAGTGAGCTGAGATCGTGCCATTGCACTCCAGCCTGGGCGACAAGAGGGAGACTCCATCTGAAAATTAAAAGAAGAGCTATCGTTGAAGTAGAAAGCAGACATACAAAAATGAACAATGCATCTGGCATGGTGGTGCACACCTGTAATCCCAGCACTTTGGGAGGTTAAGGTGAGAGGATTACTTGAGGCCAAGGAGTTTAAGGTTACAGTGAGCTATGTTTGCACCACTGCATTCCAGCCTGGGCAAACTCCAAAACCGAAAATGAATAATGCCCAAAGCCAGTGTGTTGAAAAGATTAATAAAACTGATATAACTCCTATGAAAAGTGATCAACAGATACTGGATAGATAAGATGATTATACACAACTGTATGCAAATATATTTGACAAATTGGAGGAAATGGGAAAATTCCTGGAAAACAGAATTTATCAAAACTGAAGCAAACAGGAAGAGTTCAATAATTGTATGATCTGCTGAGAAAATTGAATTAATAACTTTAAAACCTTCCCACAGAGAAAGCATCAGGGTGAGTGCCTTCACTAGTGAATTATTTCCAGTTTTAACGGAAGAAAATGACGCCAACGTTACATATATCTTCCAAATACTAGAAGAAAAGAACAGTCTCCAGCCCATTTGAGCTGACATGGTCTTGATCCTAGAGCCTGACACGGCATTACAAGAAAGGAAATTATCACTCAGCAGAGATGCACAACTATTGAAGTCAATACCAGCAAATCGAGTCCAGTGATACAGAGGAAGAACCGTGCCGCATGGTCCGCAGGCTCATTCCGGGAACTCAAGGTTAAGTGAGTGGAATCACCATGTGTAATTCACCACATTAGCCGAATAAAGGAGAGAACCTGCTATATCACCTCAATAAATGCAGAAAACACTTTAGATAAAATTCAGTAGCCTTCATGATAAAAATCAGCAAATTGGAGTATAAAGAAATGTTCTGGCCGGGCACGGTGGCTCAAGCCTGTAATCCCAGCACTTTGGGAGGC
>NW_012104365.1:5844944-5852225 GCF_000951045.1 Mandrillus leucophaeus | reverse complement strand
TAGTCCCAGCTACTTGGGAGGCTGAGGCAGGAGAATGGCGTGAACCCGGGAGGTGGAGCTTGCAGTGAGCCGAGATCGCGCCACTGCACTCCAGCCTGGATGACAGAGCAAGACTCTGTCTCAAAAAAAAGAAAAGAAAAAAATGAATGGAAAGGAATAAGTAAAAGTGTCGCTATTTGTAGATGACATGATTATGCATGTAGAACATTCAAAAGAATATAGAAACTGTTAGATTTTTAACAGGAGAATTTACCAAATACATTGGATATAGAGCCAGTATACAAAGCAGGCTTTTGTATACAAAAGTAAATTGTATTTCTATAAATAACAGTTTCATTTTATAGGATATCAAATGCCTAGGAATAAATTAAACAAAAAATATGCAAAGACTGCTACACAGAAAACTATAAAATATTGCTGGGAGAAATTAAAGAAAATGCTAATAAATGCAGGGATATACTACGTTCATGGAAAAGAAGACTCACAATTGTTAAGATGTGAATCTCCCTAAGTTGATATGTTGGGTCAGCACGATTCCTGTTAAAATCCCAGCAGAGGGGTGTGTGTGTGTGTGTACGTATGTGTGTGTGTGTGTGTGTGAGTAAATTGACTAACTCCTAATATTTGGAGATGCAAAGGATCTAGGATAGTGATCTAAGGACACCCGGGGATTTGTGTTAATCAGGTATGGTAGGACACACAGACACAGAAATAACTCATAAAGGGAAGAAGTTTGTTATACCGATTTCTAGAAAGAGGAGGCCCACCATCCCATACAGAGCTACATGGGGAAGCACCAGGGTCAGTCAGGAGGCAGAGGGAGAGAGGGAGATGCAGGCTGGAGCCTTGTTTCGTTTCTGTGGGGAGGAATGGGCAAGGCAGGGTAAGCTGGTTAGGATTGTGTGATTTGAATAATTTCAGCAGGCTCTGGGGCATAGGAGCTGTGTCTAGTTGTATGGCCCAGGGGTGATTAGGGGAGGAGGATACTGGCCCTAGTGTGAGAACCTATGGAGGAGGTGGAGGGAGTGTGAGCTCTGGATGGGTTGGCTTACATATGAAAGGTGCACTCAAAGGTGAATCCAATTGCTATCTCTGGGAACTGGGAGGAGAAGTTCCTCCAGGGTTATTGAGACCCCCTGATGTCAGGGTGTCCGAAACCAGGAAATAAAAGCCAGGGTTCATACAGATGGCTAAGGTGATCTTGGGAAGGAAGGAGAAAGCTGGGGGACTGATATATGCAGGTATCAAGGCTTACGATGCTGCAGTCATGGAGACGCTGTGGTGTTGATGCAGGGTAGACAAGCCGTCACGGCCAGTGAGGCACTACAAAGCCACCTCTGCAACTCAGAGACGGATGGCCTTTTCAATATGTGGTGCTGAGTGACTGGACATTTACGTGGAGGAAAAAAGTCAGTCGTGGCCGGGCGCGGTGGTTCACACCTGTCATCCCAGCACTTTGGGAGGCCGAGGCGGGTGGATCACCTGAGGTCAGGAGGTTGAGACCAGCCTGGCCAACATGGCAAAACCCAGTCTCTACTAAAAATACAAAAATCAGCCTGGTGTGGTGATGAGTGCCTGTAATCCCAGCTACTCAGGAGGCTGAGGCAGGAGAATCGCTTGAACCCAGGAGGCGGATGTTGCAGCAAGCTGAGATCACACCACTGCACTCCAGCCTGGGTGACAGAGCGAGACTCCATTCCCCTTTCCCAAAAAAGTGAATCTTGACCCCTAATTCTGACCAAGCACAAAAATTAATTTGAGAGGAATCATAAATCTTTGGAAAATTGGCGATATCTGCTGAAGCCAAGCAGGTGAACACCCTGTGGTCCAGAATCCCCCCTCAGGGCATGCCCAACAGAAATGAGAACTTAAGTCACCAAAATCAGAAGCCTCCCTCAGGGCATGCCCAACAGAAATGAGAACTTAAGTCACCAAAAGACACATGTAAGAGCCATCAGATCACCACTGTTCAACAGGTCCAAACTGGAACCTGCAGGATGGACATGTGGCTTAGTGGTGCCATGGAGTACTATGCACAACAAACAAGACCAAATCCTCCTCCAGGCAGCAGTGCAGGCCATGTCTAGTGAAGAAAGCCAAACACGAGCATAGGATCCCACATATACGAAGCCCTAGAGCAATAAAACGTGTGGTGATTGAGGGCAGAGCGTGGTCTCTGGGAGTTATAACTAGGGGAGGGCCAAAGGCTCATTCGAGGGTGCTGGGAACATGCAATGACTGTTTGAGTGGCGATGTGGGATGTACGTACATAAAGTTCATTGAGCTGTATACGTATTTGCACTTTACATAAGGCTTAAAACGTTTTTGAAAATAATCTGGACATACCACAGTTTTGTCACATTCTAACACAGAGTAAGTGACAGCCTGATACATTTGTAAACAAAAAAACAGTACAGTTGATGTTTGGATCCTTTTCTGAAATGCACTTGAAGTGCAGTCTTTTGAAAGTTATATCCATACCAATTCAATATCCAGATGGTATTGTGATGAAGACTCAGGAAGCAGCAAACTTGACCCCTCCAAACATGCCTTGTCCCCTGACTGCCTGCTGGAAGCCCACTGCCAGTCCGTTTGGTTCATGGCTGGTTTCTTGCAGTCTTTGACACTATCATGAAAACGTTCTGGAATGTTTCCTGGTACAGTGGCTATTTAGGACAGGTCTGATTCTCCTGCAGTGGAAGCGTGCTGTGAGGGGACAGAGGAAGGGCCAAGGGCAGGTGGCCATGCAGCCGACTTGGCGTGGTGCAGGGAGGCCAGAGACCTCCACTCTTCCTCGAGCGTAGGGGAGGGCGGCTCCAGTCCAGCATGAATGACTACAGTGTTTTCGCAGATGCAATTCTGTACCGTTGCAGCCGGATGTCACTGAATGTCCTATTTTAGGGGGTTCACGCCAGCTTTGATAGCACTGCTTTGCAGTTATTCTTTTGGAGGTTGGCCTTTTCCTTGCAAGAACACCTGATTCCTGGCAAAGGGTTCCGTTTTTAGGACAGATTGCGAGATTGCCTGTTTCCATGTAATGATCTTTATGCTTTTTTTTTTTTTTTTTTTGAGACGGAGTCTCGCTCTGTTGCCCAGGCTGGAGTGCAGTGGCACGATCTCGGCTCACTGCAACCTCTACCTCCCGGGTTCACGCCATTCTTCTGCCTCAGCCTCCCGAGTAGCTGGGACTACAGGCGCCCACCACTACGCCTGGCTAGTTTTTTGTATTTTTAGTAGAGACGGGGTTTCACCGTATTAGCCAGGATGGTCTCGATCTCCTGACCTCGTGATCTGCCCACCTTGGTCTCCCAAAGTGCTGGGATTACAGGCGTGAGCCACCGTGCCCGGCCCTTTATGCTTTTTTATTTAATTACTGTTACCAAATGGACTTTAAGGCCTTCCTAGTGTTTATGAGAATGAAACTATGTGATGTTAATTTTTCCTAAGATATATAGACTATAAATCACAAATAAATCATGGAAGGTGTTGTTTCCAGTAAGAAATTATTTTAGTAATGACAGCCAGTGAAATTCACTCAACGATCACGGTACTGTCAGTCCAATGTAGTGGGTTGAGCAGCAAACACCCGCCCCAAACATAGGTCTCCGTCCTGATCCTCAGAGCTGTGGATGTGACCCTTTGGAAAAAGGGTCTTGCAGATGCGATGAAGGATCTCCAAGTGAGGTCCTCCTGCATTGTCCAGATGGGTCCTAAGTCCAATCACACGTGTCCTTCTAAGAGGCAGACGAGGAAGAGACACAGACACAGAGAAGGCCACACAGATGGTGGCAGAGACTGGAGCAATGCGGCCATAAGCCAAGGGACAGCTGGAGCCACCAGGAGCAGAAGAGGCTGGAGGGACCCTCCCCGGAGCCCCTGGAGAGAGCCAGGCCGTGCTGATGCCTTGACCTCCGACCTTTGGCCTCCAGAGCTGCAAGAGAGTGGACCAGGTTGTTCTGAGCCTCGCACTTTGGTTCTTGGTTATGGCAGTGACAGGAAAATAGAGCAGTAAGAAAAAACTGAAGTGCGTCACAGGCAGCGTCAGAAAATGCAGGGTGTAAGGGGACCGTCCACAGCTGCAGCTCTGCCCTGGGCCCATGGCGTTTATTCTGATGGGGTCATTAACACTGAGTCCTGCTCATGTCCATTCTAAGTTGTTTTTCTAGGGAAAAAAATACAGGGTTTCTGTACAGAGATAAATATTTAACATGTAGGTATGAATTAAATAAAAATGGCTAAAATATGTGATAATTCAAAATTTTAATTTCCATGTTTGTATAGGAAGAATAGAAACCATGAAAGAATATATTCTCAAAAGAGTTGTTTTGGGCAGGTGCGGTGGCTCACGCCTGTAATCCCAGCACTTTGAGAGGCCGAGGCAGGTGGATCACGAGGTCAGGAGGTCGAGACCATCCTGGCTAACACTGTGAAACCCCGTCTCTACTAAAAATACAAAAAATTAGCCGGGCATGGTGGCGGGCGCCTGTAGTCCCAGCTACTCAGGAGGCTGAGACAGGAGAATGGTGTGAACCCGGGAGGTGGAGCTTGTAGTGAGCTGAGATGGCACCACTGCACTCCAGCCTGGGCGACAGAGCAAGACTCCGTCTCAAAAAAAAATAAAATACAAAAAAGTTGTTTTGGGCCAGGCAGGGTGGCTCACACCTATAATCCCATCACTTTTGGAGGCCAAGGTGGGAGGAACACTTGAGCCCAGGAGTTCAAGACCAGCCTGGGCAACATGGCGAAACCTCATCTTGTTTTTTTTAAAAAAACAAAAACAAACAAACAAGCTGGTTTAAATAAAATAATCGAAAAACTCATTTCCTTGCTCTCCTTTTGCAGTCTAGAATGTGTGGAGCGTTTGCTCTGTTGGGTGTGATGATGTGGGAACCAGGCGCTGTCAGGGTGAGAAGGGTGGCCTGGGGGACGGTGTGGTGGGAAAGAGAAGTCTCCTGTTACCTGACTCACGGAGGAGAGCCCGGGGCACAGTGTGGCTGGCAGAGGACAGGCCAGGAGGAGCTTGCGTTTTCCCGCTCAGGAGCCGCTCAAGTGACGTGTGGCGGGGACGTGCGTGTCCGAACGTGGCCAGCTGGTCAGAGGTGGAGCCGTGCCAGGCTAGGCCTCTTGGTTTTTCTGTGTTGGCTACACAGACATGCTCATTTCACAAAATGGGCACTCCTGGCAGATGCTGAGTTTCCTGTTAGAGCTGCCTTTTGAGATGTCCTTGTCATGGGGGTGTGCCTGGTGCCCCCAGAACCTCAGTAGACCCTCCCTGCCCGGCAAGTGGGGACTACTGGTCAGGAGGGCAGGTGCTTATCCCACTTGTCAGAATTTATCTTCAGGAAGTGGCAGAAGGCTGCAGAGACCCATCTGTAGGAGCCTCACTGAAGTGTCCACAAGGGTGAAAACACAGAAACAGGTGTGCAGCAGTAGTGCCCGTTTAATAAATTATGGTGTTCAAACATCCAAAAGCTGTGTAGTTAAAAATCCTGGCATTGAAAGGTGGTCACAGTATGTGGAGGGGAAGATGTCCAGCACAGCAGTACATCGTAACCCCAGGGTGAGCAGCCCTTGGCAGGTGCGTACACCGGGCTTCAGGGGGAGTCTCCTGGAGGGTCCCGTGGACGAGGCTGCTCCGGGCTCTCTCGGTGGCCCATGCCCAAGTCTGACGTGCCTGTATCTGGGCCTGAGTAGCATAACGGCATTGGGGGTGCTGGGGCCCCCCAGGTTTTTGAGGCTGGCCCCAGAGCACGCACCGTGGAGATGGTGGTGTGGAGTTCCTGCCGCTGAGTGATGTTGGTTCTCAGGTTTGGGGGAACAGAACTTGATTAAACGGGTCTGGCTGCTTCTCTCGCATCCAGCAATTAGAGCCCAGGGCTTTGAGTTGCACCCACGTCTCCCATTTTCCCTGCACACTTCTGGACCCGTGTTACTCTGCAGTGTTTGTTTCTTATCTGCCTCTAGGAAGGCGTCTAATCTGACACCACGCCCAGGGCCTGCTACCCACGGATGCTCAGTGGGGTCTGAGGGCTGGAAGGAGGGTCCTGCAGGGACTGGGCACTGTGTTTGACATTGGTCGTTCTTACCCCTTGCCTCCTGCCTTTGGCCTGAGGGCTCTTGGTCTGTGGTCAGTGGAGCGATGGCCCCTTGGAATGTTCCCTGATGGAAACATCTCCTGAGAGCTGGGGCTCCTGAGCTCCCTGGGGCTCAGCCTTGCTGTCACCGTCCCTGCCAGACAGTGGGCAGGACAGTCTATGCAGATGGTGGGGGAGCCTGGCCTGCTCAGCCCCCAGTGGTGACCCCAGTGCTGACCAGCCCCCAGTGGGTCACGGTGGGAGACAGCCCGTCCTGGCTGCTGGGCTGCGCGGTGCAGCCGTGGTCTGTGGGCCGCGGGGTGGCACATCCCAGGCCCTGCTGACGCCTCGGGGGTCCCTCTCTTTCAGTGAATGAGTTCACGGTGATCAGGAAGAAGTTCAAGTGCCCGTACTGCAGCTTCTCGGCCATGCACCAGTGCATCCTCAAGCGTCACATGCGCTCGCACACGGGAGAGCGTCCCTACCCCTGCGAGATCTGCGGGAAGAAGTTCACGAGGCGCGAGCACATGAAGCGGCACACACTGGTGAGTGCGGGGAGGGTCTGCGCACCGCGCGCTGTGTGTGGCCACGATGTCTGGGCAGGCGGGTCCCAATGGAGGTGCAGACCGCCCCGGACCCCAGACCGGGTCCACTCTGCGCGGCGCGGGGAAGACAGCAGGGCAGGGAGAGCCGCCCCGGTTAGCACATGGCCCCTGCCTGCTCCGCCGTGGCCTCCTGGGCGTGGGTGGGCCACATGGCCCCTGCCAAGGCTTCTGCCCGCCCTGCCCACCTGCTGGCCCCCAAGGCAGCCAGGCCTCGGCAAGCTCAGCTCGCTCTGCTTGGAGCCCCCAACCCTCAGCCACCTCTGTGTCCCCCGCCCCCGCCCTGCCTCGGGACGGGAAACCCTGTCCTGGTGCCTGCCGACCTGTCTGCGCCCACTGTGCCCATCCTGGAGCTCAGCACCGGCAGGTCGTTGTCAGGTAGCAGGTGTGGAGTGGATGGATTTGCTTGGGGAGGAAATAGTAGAAAAAGGCAGGCTGGGAACAGGGAGGCAGATTTGCCAAAAAACGCCTGACGAGGGCATCTCAGGTGGGTGAGATGACCCAGTGAGGTGCGCGGGGCACAGGCAGCCCAGAGCAGGGGCGGCCCCAAGGGTTCAGGGAGTCCTGGGACGCCCGCCCCGAGGCGCAGGGTGCAGGGGGAGCTC
>NW_012104365.1:5833864-5843647 GCF_000951045.1 Mandrillus leucophaeus | reverse complement strand
CCCGTCTCGGCCTCCCAAAGTGCTGGGATTACAGGCTTGAGCCACCGCGCCCGGCCACATCTTGTTTTTTAAACTGATAGGTGCTAACACGTTTTAACAACATGGATTGTAACATCTTTTTTAGCAAATCCATATTAACCTCTCAGTAAGCGTCTTGATCCTGTTTGAGGTTCAGTGTGGCTGCCTGTTCCTTCTCGTTGGGTAGGGTTAGGGTTTTTGGTTTTGTTTTTGTTTTTTGGAGACAGGGTTTCATTGTGTTGCCTAGGCTGCAGTGCAGTGGCACGATGACAGCTCGCCACAACTTTGACCTCCCGGGCTCAAGCGATCCTCGCACCTCAGCCTCCCAAGTAGCTGGGACTACAGGTATGCACCACTGTGCCCAGCTGATTTTTGCGTTTTGTGGTGATGGGATTTTGCTATGCTGCCCAGGCTAGTCCCAAACTACTGGCCTCAAGTGAGCCACCTGCCTCTGCTTCTCAAAGTGCTGGGATTACAGGTATGAGCCACTGTGTCCAACCAGGGCTGGGATTTTTATCCTGGGGTTTCATGATTGGACTTCAGGGGATCATAATTCACTGGAAACATATGGAAAGCCAAGTGTGGTGGTACATGCCTGTAATCCTAGCACTTCGGGAGGCTGGGGCAGGAGGATAGCTTGAGGCCAGGAGTTCGAGAACAGCCTGGGCAAAATAGCGAGACTGTCTCTACAAAAAAACAAAACAAAACAAAAAATTAGCCAAGTGTGGCACACACTTATGATCCTGGCTACTTGAGAGGCTGAGGCAGGACGATCCCCTGAGCCCAGTGAGACTGAGGCTGCAGTGAGCTGTGATTGCACCACTGCACTCCAGCCTGGGTAACAGAGTGAGACCCTGTCTCTAAAGAAGAACAGAAACAAGCATATGGGGGCTTGACTTTTTCTGAGGAGAATCTGCGTGTGGCCTTCTCTGGGGTCCTGGACCTGAGAGCATGGAGATCCAGCTGGTCCAGCCTCCACTTTCACGATGGCACTGTCAGCCCTTCCCTGGCCTGCGTGGCCCCTCCACCCGCTCCAGGAGGAGCACCAGTGCTGGGGCCGGACCCCCCACGCCTTGGCAGGGCCACATTTGGAGGGTGGGCCAGCTGTCCTCTTGCAGCCATAGTGCCCCAGGGCCCGGGCGGGCTGCCAACGTGCCCCATCTTCCTTCTTGCTTCTTTCCAGGGCATTTGCCCATTTCGACAAGTGCCCAGCCATCCAGCCCTGGCCACAAGGTCCCTGTGCCACCCCAGGCTGTCCCTGCTGCCTCCTCAGGTGCCCTGGTCCCTGCACACATGGGAGCCCAGGCCTCGAGGGGCCTTGGTGGGTACACTGGCCCTGATCCAACCCTTCCTGGGCCCCTGTGCGCCAAGTTGCCCTGTTGGGAAGTTTCTACTGTGGCTTGTCTTTTTGTTCTGGAAGTCCTTGGTTTAAAATGCCGCAAAACAAAAAGCCCAAAGGAGCAGTCCTGGCACCAACTTGTCTGAGGCTCTGTTTCTAGAATTAGTGTCTTTGTGCATCTGAGGTAGGCTGTGTGGTGCTGCCCTGGCCTGAAGGCCACCAGCTGCCCCCGAAGGTGTCACATCCCTGTGCAGCCCCCATCCCAGGCCATGCTTAGAGCTCACACAGTTGCTCTGGCAGCAAACATTTGAGAAGTGAGGTCTTTATGGTTCCCGGTTTTGTGGAAGTTACGGCGGTGGGTCTAGAGAAAGGGGAGGTCAGGCCGTGCTGGGTGGGCTGTGGGCCTATGGATTCGGGACGCTGAGACCGGTGACAGGAAGCGTATAAGGGCCAGGGCCCAGCCCCAGGATGGGGAGGTGGTAACTGTGGTACCTGCCTGTCACAGATCTTACAAGTGCAGAGGGACCCTCTTTCGCCATGACACACATTGATTATATATGTACTTGCTCATGGGAGAAAACGGACGAGTTTGGAATGGTTTAAGGAGAGCTAAAGTCACAAGCACATCCCAGCCTCAGTTCTCCATGCAGCCTCAGAGGCGCTGCAAGACCCAGGAGACAGCCCTGCGGATGGAGGGAGGAGCCGAGGGGAGCCTGGGATCAGTGCCATGCTCAGCCTGGAGGACTGACCTGAGGCCGGCCCACCTCCGAGAAGCCCCTCGTGTGGACTTGGCCAGGGGTTGCCATCGGGGTCCTCTGTGGGTCCTGCCGCCTCTGTCCTTGGAGGGCAGGGACGGGGACTGTACTGTGAGGCATCAGGGCCGGTCCCCCAAGGCCTCTTCGAGTTGGCCTGGCCGAGGGTGCCTGTGCTGTGAGTGGGTACGTGGGCCGCCCCTCCCCGTCCCTGGCCATGTCTTTCTGAGGTCCTGTTCTGCCCAGCACGGGTGTCCCCGCCCACCCTCAGCAGACGCCCCGCTGTGGCCACATGTCCCCAGAGCGTGTGGTAGTTCCCTCGGGCCTCCAGGCTGGTGCTGAGACCCTCCAGGAGCCCAGCACCTCATGTCCTGCCACATGGGCCTCCTCAGGGTGCTGCCCCGTCTCCCTGCCGGGCCCAGCACGGGGCACCGCCTGGCTGCCCTCCCTGGCAGCCACACTCCTCCTCGGACCGTAAAGGCTCATCTCTCTTCTCGCCTGTCTAGTTGACCTTGAAACAACCTGAGAGTCACGGTCAGGGGCTGAGGAGGT
Organism: Mandrillus leucophaeus; assembly: GCF_000951045.1. Lineage (NCBI taxonomy): Eukaryota > Metazoa > Chordata > Mammalia > Primates > Cercopithecidae > Mandrillus > Mandrillus leucophaeus. Next base: position 5,840,986 of record NW_012104365.1, on the reverse strand, counting down.
CAGGCTGAGGTGTGGGCCCACCTGCCCAGCTGGCAGCCCCAACCCCAGCCCGTCCCTGTACAGGGCGTACAGCCATGGCTGGGTACAGGAGGAGCTCTGTGAGCTCCAGTCCAATGCGGGGCCCTCAGCCTGTACTGAAGGGAGGTTTGGAGGAAGCCAGGCTTTTAGGCAGAGGGCATGGTGTGACCCCTGTGAGAAGTGTGTCAACCCGGAGGGCGTCTGGTGAGGGTGCTTGGACACACAGTGTGGACACTCAGACTGGCCCACCTAGGGGCTGGGCTTGCAGGGGAGGGGCACCGCCGCCCTCGTGCCAGCATCTCCTTGGGGCAGGGCTGCGTTGGTGTGGCTCTGACAGGAGCTGGGGTCAGGGTCTGAGCACTCCTGTCTCTGTGCGCCTCCCCCACAATCCCCCACCAGGAGCTTCTGCCTATGCAGATGCTCTGAGGGCCTGGGAGGCTGTGCCCCCCAACCCCAACCAGGCCCTGCTCACCCCCTGCCCTGCTCCCCCCACCTCTACCAGGCCCTGCTCCCCCCCTGCCCTGCCCTCCCCACCTCCACCGGGCCCTACTCACCCCCTGCCCCGCCCTCCCCATCTCCACCGGGCCCTGCTCACCCCCTGCCCTGCTCCCCCCACCTCCACCAGGCACTACTCACCCCCTGCCCTGCTCCCCCCACCTCCACCGGGCCCTGCTCACCCCCTGCCCCGCCTTCCCATCTCCACCAGGCCCTCCTCAACCCCTGTCCTGCCCCCGCAGGTCCACAGCAAGGACAAGAAGTACGTATGCAAGGTGTGCAGCCGCGTCTTCATGTCTGCCGCCAGCGTGGGCATCAGGCACGGCTCCCGGCGCCACGGTGTGTGTGCCGACTGTGCTGGCCGCGGCATGGCCGGGCCCCTGGACCACGGCGGTGGAGGCGGCGAGGGCTCTCCAGAGGCGCTGTTCCCAGGTGATGGGCCCTATCTGGAGGACCCTGATGACCCACGAGGGGAGGCGGAGGAGCTGGGCGAGGACGACGAGGGCCTGGCCCCCGAGGATGCGCTGTTGGCGGACGACAAGGAGGAGGAAGACTCGCCGCGGCCGCGCAGCCCACCGGGGGGCCCCGACAAGGACTTTGCCTGGCTCTCCTAGACCCGCCCACCGGCAGGGTTGGTGGCTGCCTCGCTTCGTCCACCTGTGTGTGTGTCCGGTGGGTCTCCACTGCGGGGCCAGGGCCACGCTCACCCCTCTCGCGGCCCCTCCTCTGCTTCCCCCGAACCCACCCCCCACGGAAACCAGCCCTGTGGGCCAAGAAGCAGGTGAGACCCCAGCAAGGGGTGCTCTGGGACCAGACATGAAGTGAGTTGGGGGAGGTCACAGGGCGGGTTTGAGTGAAGGGAGAGCACAGTCCTAAGTCCCCAGCAGGTGGTGCGGGTGTGTGAGTGGCCCCTGTGACAGCCAGCCTGGCTTGGACATGTGACGGCCCTGTGGCCGGGTCCAGTGGGCACTGGGCGGGGTGGTATGTTCAGCCCAGAGGCCCCTGGCCTGAGCAGGTGCAGAGTTTTACAGACACCCGGTCAGCCCGGCTGGAGCCCGCCCTCCCCTCCCCTAGCAGCCAGGTCACTGCCTGTGGCTGCAGCCGTGGCCCATGGCAGCCTGTAGAATCCAGGTGCAGTGCACAGAGAGCCCTGCCACCCTCTTACCTCTGGGCTTTGGTGCTTAACACACAACACAGCTGCAGAACCCTACTGGAGGCCGAGGGCTCCAGGTGCTATCTTAGGTGGACACAGCCCTGTGGGCTCCTTCCAGGAGGGGACCCTCAGCCCTGTGCCCCCCCAACTTCAGGCTACACCAGGTTCCCTCTGCAAGGGCCTTCGCTCAGTCATGTGCACTTCCTTGGAGAGCCTTGGGCTGCTGTGTCCACCCTGGGCTCTGCCCGTCCTGTTCTGCCCATGGCCCAGCCCGGCCGCTCCTGCTGACCCCTCCTGGACGGGCTGGAGCTGGGCTCCTGCCTTTGCTGCTAACACTGGAGGCGGTGTTCCTAACTGCAGTGTGCTGCTTACACCTCCCCGCGTGGGTAACCAAATTTTTAAGTAGTCAGAGACATATCCAGGTAGTTACATAAAATTATTTTGTTTGGCATTATTTTTCTCACTTGATGAAACTATATAGGGTTGTTTTTCCTTTAGCTTGTGGTCAAGTCCTCTTGCTGTGTTTTCAAACGCGCTCACATGTTCTTTCTTTTCCTGAGTGAAAAGCAAGGGTCCCACGGTGTGCGCCGTGGTGCACTGCCTGGCTTTGGCGGTCCTGGAGGCAGACCGCCCAGACTCACAGCCTCAGGACAGTTGCCGCATCCTGTCTTCTCGTTCAGGCTGCCTGTGACAGCCCTCACCACCAGGACGTTCCATCCCTCACCCCCTCCTCTGGCACAGGCCACCCTGCGGTGCTGTGCCTTCGGATGGGAGGTGGGCGCGGTGGCCTCCTCCTTCCCTCCAGGACCTGCCCGTGTGAAGACCCCCTGGAGTGCTGAGCTTCAGGGCCGCGTGGAAAGAGGTTTTACTCTCTTTTTCTAGCCTGTATACCAGGCTTTTACCCACATTGTCAGGTAAAGCACCAGCTTCCCTGACCGCTGCTGCTCGGGGAGGGCTGGGCTGGGCTGGCCGGGGGTCCTGTGGAGGAGTGCATGGAGGACTCCAGGTACAGCGCAGGAGTCATGACTTTTGTTTTTTTGACATCGGCCCCCAGTTCTACCAATGACAGGGCGCCCTGGCTGGAGCTGTCATCACACACACGCCTCAGCTCAGAGGCTGTGGCTCCTCTAAGCTGGAGAAAGAGGCCAAGATTTTTCTGCACACGGAGTGTGGGGATAGGAGCCAGCGCTTGCCCTGCCGACTCATACCGAGCAAGGGGGGCAGCTCTGGCACGAGTCCCCCGGGGGACAGCACGGCCACCACGGAGCTCCCACGGAGCCCTCCGCCCTCACCCCAGGCCAACCCCGCCCCGGCCTCTTTGAGAATTCTCAGAACTTTGTACCTTCCCCTGGTTTTTAAACCCCTTTTCTAAACACACTGACTTTCTTATAAAATGCATTTGGAAACCAGACCTTTGCTACCCACAGATGTCTCTGGGTTTTGTACCAGTCCCCTGCTCTCAGGCCACCCTGCCCAGGACCCGGGCCCGCCTCCCCCTCCACACTCAGGATGTCCTGCTCCGTCTGGCCGGCTCACTCCGTGCGGCCTTTGCTGACCGTTTCGGGGTTCCCTGTCGGAGCTACAGGGGCATTTTCTTCCCTAAAACCAACACCGTCCCACTGACCTCCCCAAGTGTTTGCTGCGCGGCAGATTTCTTGTTCTTGTTCGCAGTTTGCCGACTGAAGAGTGTGGGATTTCCGAGGCCCAGGTGCACACGTCCATCTCTCAGGAGGCGTGGAGGGAAAAGACATGTCATGAAGGGTTTTTTTTTACGTGACTGATTTTTTTTTAAATCGATGTTCAAACTAATAAATATTTTTTTATGAAGAGGAAAAATGTGTAGATTACATTTCACATTTTGTATTTTTGTTTGTGTGTTTGTATTTTGGTGTTTGCAACACCAAAGTGGGAAATACAGTCCATTGGGGGTGGTGTTATCTGGGGGTGGGGAGGGGGGCAGGGACACCATGATTTTTCTATCAAGCTCGGGATCCTGACCAGGCTGTACACTGGGGCTCTCTGGGCTTTGGGAAACAGGACACTGCCAGGGCTACGTAGGGACCTGACTCAGAAGACGCAGCTTACTGCTTCCAACTTTGCACATCTTCCTCTTTAAAAAAATAACTGAGAAAATGCAAAAACTGGAACTTTTTGCAATATTATAAAAGATAATCTTATTTTAGCTCATTCTGTGACATGTGCAACTCTTATGAAAGCCATACTTAATGGTGGTGTTTTTTATTTTTCAGATCTTATATTGTGTTTTGTATGCAGCCCTTTTAGAACTGCTTGTAGTGAGGGTGCTGTGTGTGCTTTTCTTAAATATTTATTTTTTCAACATGCTTTCAACCTGTCAACAAAAACAAAACAGACAAAAAAAAAGGCAGTGTTTGAAGATTGTTGATTTTTTCCGGGGATAATCTATATTATATTGACTTTCTATTACTTGTTATAAACCTGTGTTTGTTTTGGAGATGTGTCTACTATTGGGGGAAGAGGTTCTCATAATCGCTCGGTGGGAAATCACGGCTCTGCCGTCCTGCCTCTCTGTGGCCGTGGGTTCTTGTGGCCTCTGCGGTGAGTCTCGAAGTTTCTGCCTAGGCGCCTGTGCGTTTCCTTTCTGTGACGGGATTAGCTTAGACATCCTTGCAAAGCGATCACTTTCAATAAATTGGGGAATTGCTGCTCCAAGCAGATGCCTCCTGCGTTTCAGATGATCCTTCCTCCGGCCTCTCCTGGGGTGGGGGCGGCCGAGGGGTGACCCTCGGCCCTCTGTGGCCGGCTGCCAGCCTCCACCCACTCGCCCACCACAAGGTCCCAGCCCCACAGCCTTCCTCCCAAGAGGCAGACAAAGCTTCTGGAAAAACCTCAAATCTTTAATTTCTCTCTTCGCCTGGTGCAGCCCAGACGCGAGACACCTGAGCTTCAAAAACATGGTAAAAACAGCCCCAGGGCCCGAGAGCCATCGAGTTAAGTGCGAGTGGGGGAGTCCTCTCCCCAACACTCCTCAAAGTGCATCAGGACTGGCCCCCAAAGCTGGGCCCATAACACCCTTGACAAATCCACGGGCCGGCAGGCAGGGGGGCGGCTGCCCCCAGGGCCCTTGGGGCTCAGGGGACAGCGGTTTGGCTTTAGTGCAAAAAGCTGATTTCTTCAGAGGCACTTTGAGTGGTGGGACCCCTCCCCGACCTGGGGGGGTTCAGGGTCAGCCCCCCCCAATTAAAAGCGGACCCTGCAGCTGGTGAAGGCCAGGCCCTGGGGCTCTCCCTGGGCTGTTTCAGCTCCAGGCCTGGGGTTGGCGTGGGGAGGGAGAAGGTGGTAGGTGATGTTCTTGAATGAGCCAGACTTAGTCCAGGAACCGCTGGCAGGCCTTCTTCCAGCGGCAGGCTGTGCACCACAGGTCCCGGCGCTCCATGCCATACACTTTCCGGCACTTCTTCGCATCGCCGCGGGGCTTCCTGGGGGGGGCACAGGGCATGGGGTGCTGTGAGACGAGGACCCTTTCCAGCTGGTGGCGGCCGCAGGCCCTCAGCCCACACGCACCTCAGGCTGACTCCAGTCCTGGAGGACAAGGCGGGTGGGCAGGCTCCGACCTCCGTGGGCTGCGGCTCCAGGCGGGCAGGCGTCAGGCAGCCCTGCAGGGAGACACAGTCAGGGATTCACTCCCCTCCAGAGGGCCCTGAGACCTGCCCCAGCTGCCACCGGTGGCCTTACCCACCTGGTAGACACGGTCACTGTGGCAGGACTGGGGGTTAGCAACAGCGCTCAGGACAGGGGGTGGAGGCGGGGGCAGGGGCAGGGCGGTCGGCTGCAGGGGACTAGGCAGGGCTGGGGGTTCCAGCAGCTCTGGCAGCTCCAGGCGGGGAAAGGCAGGCGGCATGGAGGCCGTGGGGGACACTGGAGTCAGGCTGGACAGCCCGTCCGTCAGCGTGTCCACACCGACATCCAGCTCTGTGTAGTAGAAGTCCTCCTCACCGTCACTCTGCTCAGGCTCTGCCTGCCTCCTGCTGGGGACACAGCCAGTGGAAGCTGAAGAGGTGGCCTGGCCAGGCCTCATAAACCCAGCCAGCCCGCAGGCCCCACCGCACCCCAGGCCCCGTGCCCCCCAGGCCCCGCCGCACCCCAGGCCCTGCCCCACCCCAGGCCCCTCCGCACCCCAGGTGCACCAGGCGGATGTGTCTCTGCATCGCGGATGCTGTGCTCAACACTTTCCCACAGCTCTTCCACAGACACTGGAACATGACCTGGGCCGGGCTCTGCAGCAACAGGGACCAGGGTCAGGCTCAGCCGCCACACCCGCCCCTCCCTGGGGGCCGCCCCCAAGCTCACCTTCCTTTTCCTCAGCGTGGGCTCCCCGAACAGAAAGTGGGCTGCCTCAGGGGGGAGTGGGGGTGACGGGGTGGACGGAGAGGACTGGTCACTGGCCAGGTCCCAGCCCCAGTCTCCACTGTTGCTGCTGCTGCTGTAGCTGCCTGGGGGCCGTAGGAGGGCCTCCTTCCAGGGCTCCAGGCCAGGCTCTGTAGGGACACGCCCTCTGCCTTAGAACTTTGGGTGGGTCTAGGGAGTCCCTAACCCTGAGCTGCTCCTGTTCACCGAGTCCCGGGTGAGCCTGGTGGGCACAGCGTCTTGGAGGAGCTGGCCCCAGGGCTTGGGGAGAAACACCCCCAGCACAGGAAAGGGTCAGCAGATGTGTGTGGCCAGCGACCTGGAGGTAAACAGGTCAGGGAGGCCAGAAGGCCTGGGTCCTGCGGCTTTGGCCTTAGTAAGGGGTACTGAGGGTGCGGAAGTCCACTTTAGAAAGCAGTCCCAGGTTTGAGGGCCCTGCTTGCCCCACAGAGGCTGGGTGGGCTGTAGGTTCTGAGCCCTGTCCCCACCCACAGTGCTAAATGCAGACATCTGAGTCTTACCTGGGCTGAACGCTGCAACTGGGGCCCCCAGAAGGAGAGGGCTGGTGGACAGGCTTGTAAGGGCAGCGGCAGCCATGACCTCGTCCAGCCGGGCTTTTCCTGGGGTGGCTCTGGAGGAGATGGGGGCGGGGTGCGGGTGACCCAGCCAGAGCTCTGGGCCCCTCCCCTGGTCGGTCCACGTGCAGGCCTGGGCACGCGTGCACACCAGGCTCCCCACTCCCAGCTCTGGGCATGAGGCCTGGCTCCTCCCCCAGCTCAGGTTGCAGTGAGAGCTGAAAGCCACCAGGAGCCACCAGGAGCAGGGCCAGGGTCTCCTGAAGCCTGAGTTCTCCACACCGGGGGCTTGGCTCCACTGTGGTTCCTTCAGACCCTGGTGCTGGGCAGGGGTCTGAAGCCCTGGCAGAGAGGCGGGCCAGGCCCAGGCCTCCCCCTATCACACATTAACCAGGGTTGTGCAACAGCAGCTGTGGGCCTCACGCCAGGCCTGGGATGTGGGAGTGGCCAGCAGCCGGCAGCAGCCAGCGGGAGCCTGGGCTGGAAGCACGGGCA
>NW_012104365.1:5827970-5832234 GCF_000951045.1 Mandrillus leucophaeus | reverse complement strand
CCCCCAAGGCCAGAGGGGACAGCTCCAAGCCTTCCAGGCAAGCCCCCCGCCCCAACCCGCCCAGCTTTCAAGAAGAGCAGGCTGCGAGGCTGGCTGCGTTCCTCCTGCGAGGGCGCTTTATTTAGACGCGGGCCTTCTCTGGAGCTCGAGGAGGCCGCGGCTGTCAGAGCGGCCAGGACCTCACGGACCTCACGGGCTGGCAGCCCGGGGACCTGGGACTGGCGCTGTCAGCTGTGAGGCGGGGCGGGGCGGGGGACGGGCCTCTCTGGAGGCCGGAGCACAAGTCCTTGAGTGTTCGGGGCAGGGAGGGGTCTCCAGCCCCTCCCTAGGCTGGGGCAGCTGGAAGCAGGGGGCGTCCGGGTTCCGCACGTGCTGCTGCTGCCAGCAGGGTCCCCCAGCTCCGGGATGCTCTCATACACGTTTTCCAGGGGGCTGCCGTCCGCATCCAGGGCGCTGAGCGGGAGGGTCGCGTAGGCCAGGTCACTCGCCAGGGCCAGAATCGCTCCCCGGCCCTTGGGGTTCAGCGGGTCTGTGGTGGGTCCTGGGTCCCTCCTTCTAGGCTTGCAGACCCTGGAGTACAGGACGTCCACCTGGAGACAGGAAGCCAACCCGAGGAGGGGTCAGCACCGTCCAACCTGCTGAGGACCTCCGGCCCTACCCACAGTGCCCCACCCTGGCCCACATTACCTGAGCGGCCGGGGTCACCTCAGCCTTCCCCAGCTGTGGCTCTTGGGGACTGCGTTGGGTCCCTTTGCGCTTCTGGACGCGGGCATACTCAGCCACCACAGGGCTGGCCGCCAAGCTGACCCCGGGGAGGGCCGCCAGCCCCACGTTGGAATAGGTGGCCTCGGGGCCAGCGCACCTTGCGGTGGCTGCAGCTGCCGGCAGAGCCCAGGGCAGCTCCTGGCGCGGGAAGGCAGAGAGGGCTGCCCGCGGTCCGGTGATGTCCCTGGACACCTCCAGCCAGTGTGGGCGCAGGAGATCCATGCTGGCAGGCCGCAGGGCTGGGGGTGGGGTCAGGGCAGAGTTCACTCGGGGCAGGGGGCAGGAGCGGGTCTGACCCAGGGGTTGGCACGCTGCACAGTAAGCCCCGCCCGGCCACCCCCGTCCCGCCCTCCGCTCACCCCTGCTGCTGCGCGGGCCCCGGTGCAGCTCGTGCAGTCTGGTGTCCGACTTGCTGAGGGAGCAGAGGTGGGTCCGCCTCAGCAGGGACTGGGGGCGAGGAAGGCTGGTCGGTCCCCTGCGGGCCCCGCCCTGGTCCCCGGGACAGCCTGGCACTCACCGCTTCCGCTCCCATCGCACTGCCCTGCAGCCTCGCCCGCTGCCTCCGCACCCTCTTCCTGGGGGCTAGAGCGTCCTCAGGCCTTGGGGGTAGAGGTGGGGGGCGGGGTCGTCAGCCTCAGGTCCAAGGCCCAGTGCAGGGGCGCGTACAAACCTGGGGGCGCGGACCTGCCTCCAGCCCCTTCCCGCGCTGGGCTGAATGGCAGCCGCAGGAAGGCGCCAGACAGAACCGGGCTGATGGACGTACCTGCGGCAGGCTGTGCACAGCGACCACAGCCAGAGGAGCAGGGCGCAGCACCCTAGAACCCAGAGGGCAGGAGGAGCCCAGGACACTGGCAGCCCCATCCTGTGAAGCCAAGACCCTGGGGGCAGAAGAAAGGCCACTGGGTGCTGGCCAAGGGGACCTACGCCACTTGGCAGCACCAAATCTGCACCTCCCGCGGCTGCGGAGCTCCTGCGTCTCCCGCTCCTGCTCTGACTCAGCACAGGAAGCCCCAAGGCCTGGCAGTCCCTTCCTCCCAGAGGTGCCCACCTTCCCTTCTGGCGGGGGCTCCCGGTGAGGTGAGGTGAGCAAGGGCTGCTCTGCCTGGCCCCTTGGTGTCCCTGCAGGTGACCATGGTAACGCCCAGCACTGCCGCAAGGAGGGGCAGGGCAGCTGTGGCCACTGTAGCCCAAATTGTAACTGGCATCGGGGGGAGGCCCTGGGTGTGCGCCACAGGCCACAGACGCCACCCGCAGCCACTCTCTGCCCAGACATGGTCTCCTGTGTCAGGGAGCGCCCCCAAGCCACTCGCCACAGAGCCCAGAACTGGGAGAAGCTGGACGCTGGGTCAGCAGGCAGCAGCAGCTGCTGGGGGTGCTGATACCCCCACCCCACTTCTGGCTCTTCTTGTCTGCCACTGTCTCTGCCAGAGGATCTGTCCCCTTCTTGGGGATTAGCAGAATTCTGGGGGTGGGGGACGCCTTATAGTCAGCACATCCCGCAGCACAGAGGCAGCGGCTGGCGGGTGAGGGGTGGTCTCTGGAGTTCGGGGCCAGTCTGCCCAGACCCAGGGCGTGGGTTTCAGCCCGGCCGACTAACCCAGCTACAGCCACGTCCCAAGGCCTCCCAGACCCCAGCTGCCCCCCAGGAGGGCACTTGGGGACCAAGAGACTTGGGGATCTGCCCAGGCACTTACCAAGCCCACGGCCAGGGGTCCTCAGCTCTGTCTGGGGCAGGCGAGGAAGGTCTTTGTGCAGCCCTCGGCTGAGCTCCCCACCTCATCACTTCCTGCTCCTGTTGCCGAGCGCCTCCCCTGAGCCTCCCACCCTGGGCAGCAGCCACCACCGCAGCCTCACCCACCTGCTGCGCCCCGCCCGAAGCCTAGATGAAACGTGTGTGCCTCGAGCCCGCACTGTTCTGACAGCCTAACTCACATCCCCTCCACACATGAAGACGTGAGCAGAGCTGGCACAGAACCCCCAAACTCACAGGGCCAGGTCTGCCTGCCTCACCAGGAGTACCCCACGTGGTGGGCCACAGTCCTCCCACCTGTCTCGCCCGCTGGCCCGTCTTGCCTGCTGGAGCAGCACTGAGCTCCACCCATCTGTGGGTGTCAGGCAGCCTGGCGGGCACCCTGGCCTCCAATCTGCCTTGGACAGAGAAGGGAGAGAAGGGAGAATGCTGGCCTCCTAGGCCCCTCCAGCCCAGCCCGCCTCTCACCACAGCCCTGCACAGACCCTTCTGTCCCCAGAGACCCTGCAGCCAGCTGATCTCCACTGAATGACACTGTGATGAAATCACTTTAATGTCCTTGCCAAGGAAATGCCCAAGACACTGGCAGGTGGGCAAGAAAGTGTCCAGACAGGACCCTGCAGCCCCGTCTCCACTCAGCAGGGTCCGCACGCCTCAGGCCAGCAGGCCGGCCCCTCCTTGGGCAACACTGGTCTTTCTGAGGGCAGCCTGTGCTGGGGTCCCACACTTCATCCATAGTGCTTGCAGGGTTCTCTAGAACTCAGTCATCTTCTTGTGGGTGTCTGCCTTCCTCTGCTCCTGCTGCAGGCCTGCTTCCTGAGCCCGGAGCTGCCCCAGCTGGCGCTGGGCTCCTGCCAGCTTCTCCTGCAGCTGGGCTGACGCCACGCTATGCCTGCGGAGAGGCTCACCAGTCAGTGTGGGGTCCCCGGCCACGCCGCCAGCCCCAGGCTGCCATGTCCACTGCCCGTGTGCCCACTGCCTGTCCTCCAACATGCAGACCCCTCCTGGACTCAGCGTGACATGCTTGGGTCAGGTGACCTCCCGCAGGTGTCCTGGGGGCAGGGCCACCCTGGGTTTCCCTCTGCCCTGAGCCGGGCCCCACACCTACCGGCCAGCATTGCGGGTGAGAGCCTCCTGGATGCTCCTGATGTCCCGCTGGGTTCGCTCGATCTTCTCCTCGGTCTGGAAGAGCCGCAGGCTCAGCGCCCGCTTGGCGCTCTTGCTGGCATGGTACATGTCCTTGCTCCTCCTCCCCGCCGGGGCTGCCCCGGCCTCTAGGGCCCCAGGAGCCTGGCCTTGCAGCTTTTCATTGAGGAAGTCAAACACATTTCGAGGGGATGGGCGGCCCCCAGGCCGGGCCCCTCTTCCCCGGCACCTGGGGGGCTTGTTGGTGCCAGCCTTGCCAACCCTGGTCCGCTTCTGCAGTGTCTCCACACACTGGTCCAGCGACTTCCCTCGTGGCAACACTACAGCATGGATGGGCTCCACCCGGCCATCTGCGTGTCGGCCCAAACCTGAGACAGGAACGGCAGTGCTGTGGCTGCCGGACGCTGGGAACGTGACGGCTGCGGGACCCCCGGGAACGTGACGGCTGCGGGACCCCCGGAACCCGATGGCTGCCGGACGCTGGGAACCTGATGGCTGAGGGACCCCCGGGAACCTGATGGCTGCCGGACGCTGGGAACCTGATGGCTGCGGGACCCCCGGGGAACCTGATGGCTGCCGGACGCTGGGAACCTGATGGCTGCG
>NW_012104365.1:5822463-5827920 GCF_000951045.1 Mandrillus leucophaeus | reverse complement strand
GGCTGCGGGACCTGGGCTATGCGGCAGCCTCTGCCCACTTCTCCAGGGCTGCTTGTACTCACCCTTGCCAAACTCGTAGCCCATCTTGGTGAGGAGTCTGGAGCCTATGCCTCGCGTGTGCACCTCCCAGCCGGCAAAGGCAGAGCTGCAGGTCCCGGAGTCCACAGTGTCCGACCCCACCACTGCAAGAGAAGGACAGAGGGCAGTGGCCGGCCAGGGCAGAGGACTATGCATGGTGACCTGGGCTCTGACCAATGAGCTCAGATCCTGGGCAGAGCCCCAACACCCCACCTCTGGGGCTCCGTGCTCTGTCACTGAGGCTGCTGTGGGCATGTGACACCAGGCAGAGTGCATGGCAGTCCCCACGGCCTCCTGCACCGTGGCCCCTCCTCCACAGCCCTCTCCTGCCCTTGCCCTTCTCCACCTTCGCAAGGCCGTGAGCTCCTCACCTGCCCTCACAGAGTCCTTGGTTTGGTCCTCCTTCACCAGGGACTTGGGGCTTCAGAAACCACCATCACTGATCCCTGGGTACACCTCCAACATGCAGACCCCTCCTGGACTCAGCCCACCATGCTTGGGTCAGGTGACCTCCCGCATATACACACACATGCATACACACACCCCTCTGGAGAGCTGGCCACCGGCCACTAGTTCCCATTCCCGAAGCTTCCACCCTGGCTGTCTGGACACAACCTCTGTCTGCCAGGATCCACCAGGCACCCAGGTCCCAAGTTTGAGAAGCCATGCAGAGGAGCTGCCCCTCTTGCACTCCAGGCCTCATCAGTTGTTCATTTTCTGTGACTTCCTTGGCAACTCCGGGCGCCTCCTCTCCCATGGCCACAGCCATGACCATGGCCTCCCATCAGTGAGACTGTAGCTGTTGTACCCACGCTCCTTGAAGACAAAGGCCACCACGGATCTACCCCGGCCCTTCACTCGCACTCCTGTACCCCTGCCCCACACGGCCTCCCCAGGCACGGCTGGCGCCCTCGCTGTGGCCACTCTCCAATAGTTTGGTTAGATGGTCGGTGCCCTCAAAAGCCAGGAGCCTCTCAGGGTGACCCCACCTTCCTGGCTCCTGGGTTCCACAGCTGCTGCCATACCTCTGGCATAGCTGGAGTCACCTGTGCCATCGCTGTCTGAGTCGGACTCTGTGGCCTCTGTGCGCAGTGGGGGCAGGATGCCGTCCCCCTCCACCACGGCCTCCCTCAGCAGCAGCGAGTCAAACTTGACTGTGTAGTAGCCATTGTCCACATCTAGAGGCAGAGACAAGCTGCAGGTCAGCATCCTTGACAGCAGGTGCCACTGATGGGGAACCACCCTGGACATCAGGAGCAAGGCAGGGCAGAGGCTGAGGGTAGATGTGCTCATTTCGGGCCCAGAGCCAGAGTCCCAACACTCATCCCAAAGGAGGCAGGGAGCAGCCACGCAGTAATAACACGTGTGGAGCCTGGGAGGGTGTTCCCGGGAGGCCTCCACGGCCAGCCTCACCGGTGATGCGCGCCGCGTGCCAGAGGCCATCCTGGTGCTTGGCCAGACACGCAGAGCCGGCCTGCAGGGAGCTCAGGTCTGGGTCCTGGAAGGGGCGCAGCTCATCCAGAGAGACCACCTGCCCATGGGAGAACCTGCAGACAGAGCCATAGGGGGCAGGGCTCAGACATGGGCCACCAGGGGCAAATAAACCCAGGAGCACTGACCCATCCACCTGGGCACTGTCTTGAGGGAGCCAGACACATGCATGTATACACACACACGCACACATATACACATACATGCACATACACACATGTACACATACTCGTACACACATGCACACGCACTAACACATGCATACACGTACATACACACAGGTGCACACATGCATATACACACGTACACACACATGCATACACACACATACACATACACTCACACATGCATACACACATGCATGCACACACATACACATATACGCATGCACACACATACACATGTACACACATACACACATGCATATAACATACTCACACATGTAGTCATACACATACACACAGAGACCCTCACACATTTATAAACATGTACTCACACACTCATGCAAATACATATGCAGTCATACATGGATATACACAAGCACCCTCTCACCCACGCACATGCGTGCACACACACGCCTGCTCACACACATGTTCACATGCACTCTCACCCACACACATGCACGCACACACACGCCCTCTCACACACATGTGCACATGCACTCACCCACACGAGCACACACATGCACACACGCGCACAAACGTACCTTCACCCACACATGCAGTCACCCACACACATGCGCACACATGCAGACTGTCACATGCACTAACATATACACCCATACATGCATATACACACATGCACACACACGACATGCACACACGCACATACATGCACACATGCACACACATGACATGCACATATGCACATACATGCACACACATGACATGCACATATGCACATACATGCATACACGCTCACACTTGCACACACACATACAGTAGTCTCTTGGTATCCCTAGGAAACCCCCTGTGGACACTAAAACCCGAGGATGCTCAAGTCCCATAGATACAATGACACAGTATTTGCATACAACCTATGCACATCCTCCCATATACTTTGAATCATCCCGAGTACTTGCAGTACCTGATACAATGTAAATGCGATGTAAATAGTTGTTATACAGTGTACAGACGCAACCATCCTTTTCTTCCCCAATTATTTTCGACTCGAGATTGGTTGAATTGATGGTTATGGAACCCGCGGATACCAAGGGCCAACTGTACACTTTACACACGTATGCACATGCACACACACAGTCTCTCTCACAAAGGGTCTACTGTACACTTTACACATGTACGCACATGCACACATACACAGTCTCACACACCCCAAGGGCCAACTGTACACTTTACACACGTATGCACATGCACACGCAGTCTCACATCACACACACAGACACCCGCATTTTCTCTCTCAGGATGGACTTGGCTGCTCCAGAAGAATATACCCCGTGTGTCCCATCGCCTCTGCTGGAGTCCCAGTGTGGCAGCCCCTTTTGACAGCAGCTCCCACAGTCTCACTACTGCACAGGAAGCCACAGCGCCAGTTCATCAAGGCAGAGGTGCTGGGGGTGTGCATGTGCTCCTATGACTGAGTCCTCCCCCACACTAGGAGAACCTGCTTATGAAATAGCGGTGCCTTGACTTTCAGATATCAGTGAACCAGTAAAATGAAAACCAAAACCAAGACACAGAGAGAGAGAATGAAAAGGAAACGTGGGGACAGACAGGAGCGCAATCTTCAACTTTGCCAAATAAAGACATGAAAAACTAACCGCCATCCACTGCTGCCGTGCCATCGTTTCAAAAGGAAGTTTCTTTTAACCCCACAAAAGCAACTGAGCGGCCGGGCGCGGTGGCTCACGCCTGTAATTCCAGCACTTTGGGAGGCCGAGGCGGGTGGATCACGAGGTCAGGAGTTCAAGACCAGCCTGACCAACGTGGAGAAACCCGTCTCTACTAAAAATACAAAAATTAGCCGGGCGTAGTGGCGCATGCCTGTAATCCCACCTACTCGGGAGGCTGAGGCACAAGAATCACTTGAACCCAGGAGGCGGAGGTTGCAGTGAGCCGAGATTGTGCCACCACACGCCAGCCTGGACGACAGAGTGAGACTGTCTCCAAAAAAACCAAAACAAGAGCAACTGAGGACAGGCCTTCAGCCCACGACATGCAGCCAGGGCTGTTTCCAGTGGGAACGGGTGGGTGGAGCAGAGGGAGGTGGGACAGGGAGTTTGTCTCATGGGTAGACAAAGGTGGCCTCGCACACCTCCCCAGGCCAGGATTTTGGGCAGTTCCTCCTCGTGCCTACTGCTCTTAGGCACACAGCGCCCTGCCAATGACCAGGGAGAACCAGGGGCTACAGGACTGGGCCTCAAATGCACTACAGCAGAGACTGGCTGCAGGGAAACAGAACACATTCAAAAAGAAAGGGCTAAACCCAGAGTGAATTCGATTAAATACGCCCCTTCAACACACCCATACCATCAATTAATCAAACCTCTTCTAGAATATTTGACAATATTAAAAGCCTTGAAATTGGTAAACTCTTTAACCCAGAAAGTGCTTCTATGATTTTTTTGTGTGCAGTAGAGCCTTGCTGTCTTGCCCAGGCTGAAGCGCATGGTGCACTCACTGCAACCTCCACCTCCTGGGCTCAAGCAATCCTCGTGCCTCAGCCTCCCACGTGGTTGGGACCAGAGGAGTGTGCCACCATGCCAGCTAATTTTTGAATTTTTTTGTCTTGCCATGTTGGCCAGGCTGGTCTTGAACTCCTGGGCTCATGTAATCCTTCCGCCTCAGCGACATGATTGTTAAGGACAATGCATGTAAAGACTTAACCAAATATGAAAAACTTGGAAATAACCTAAATTTCTAACCATGGAGAGTAGCTGAGTTAATGGCATATCCATGAAGTTAACTGAAAACCAAAAGAACAGGCGAATTGATCAATGGAGCAAAGGAGAGCCCCCAGGGAGAGCCCCCACTCTTACAGAAAGCCTCTTGTGCAGAGGAAGCATCACAGATGGGGTGTGGGGAGAAAGACCACGGATTTCACAAAAGAATCACAGGTGGGGTGTTAGGGGAAAGACCACGGATTTCATAAGAGAATCGCAGGTGGGGTGTGGGGAGAATCGCAGGTGGGGTGCGGGGAGAATCGCAGGTGGGGTGTGGGGGGAAAGACCCCGGATTTCATAACAGAAAATTAAAA
Organism: Mandrillus leucophaeus; assembly: GCF_000951045.1. Classification (NCBI taxonomy): domain Eukaryota; kingdom Metazoa; phylum Chordata; class Mammalia; order Primates; family Cercopithecidae; genus Mandrillus; species Mandrillus leucophaeus. Next base: position 5,823,138 of record NW_012104365.1, on the reverse strand, counting down.
ACTGGGTTTTCATACATTAAAGATCATTAAAGGTCCCAACCCAATCACCTGCCTCACAGTATTGACAGAAATACACTCCAGAGTACGTAGAGACTTAACCCTGAAAACAACCAACATCTAAAACTAAAAGAAGCTTCTGAGTTTCAGCCACACCCAAGTAGAGAGTTCGCTGAAGCGAATCTAGGCCGGGCGCGGTGGCTCACACCTGTAATCCCAGCACTTTGGGAGGCTGAGGTGGGCGGATCACTTGAGGTCAGGAGTTTGAGACCAGCCTGGCCAACATGGTGAAACCCTGCTTCTACCAAAAATTTAAAAATGAGCCAGGTGTAATGGCGCACACCTATAATTATAGCTGCTCGGGAGGCCGAGGCAGGAGAATCACTTGAACCCAAAAGGCGGACGTTGCAGTGAGCTGAGATCACACCACTGCACTTCAGCCTGGGTGATGAAGTAAAACTCAGTCTCAAAAAAAAATCTAAAACTAGACAAAATTATCAAAACTCACTGATTCAGAACTTTTCAGAGTTCGGGAAACTGACCCAAGCTGAGAACTCACTGAGAAGAGATCCTTCTTGAAAAACGAGGCCGGGCACGGTGGCTCAAACCTGTAATCCTAGCACTTTGGGAGGCCGAGACGGGCGGATCACGAGGTCAGGAGATCGAGACCATCCTGGT
>NW_012104365.1:5821243-5821971 GCF_000951045.1 Mandrillus leucophaeus | reverse complement strand
CAGTCTCACATCACACACACAGACACCCGCATTTTCTCTCTCAGGATGGACTTGGCTGCTCCAGAAGAATATACCCCGTGTGTCCCATCGCCTCTGCTGGAGTCCCAGTGTGGCAGCCCCTTTTGACAGCAGCTCCCACAGTCTCACTACTGCACAGGAAGCCACAGCGCCAGTTCATCAAGGCAGAGGTGCTGGGGGTGTGCATGTGCTCCTATGACTGAGTCCTCCCCCACACTAGGAGAACCTGCTTATGAAATAGCGGTGCCTTGACTTTCAGATATCAGTGAACCAGTAAAATGAAAACCAAAACCAAGACACAGAGAGAGAGAATGAAAAGGAAACGTGGGGACAGACAGGAGCGCAATCTTCAACTTTGCCAAATAAAGACATGAAAAACTAACCGCCATCCACTGCTGCCGTGCCATCGTTTCAAAAGGAAGTTTCTTTTAACCCCACAAAAGCAACTGAGCGGCCGGGCGCGGTGGCTCACGCCTGTAATTCCAGCACTTTGGGAGGCCGAGGCGGGTGGATCACGAGGTCAGGAGTTCAAGACCAGCCTGACCAACGTGGAGAAACCCGTCTCTACTAAAAATACAAAAATTAGCCGGGCGTAGTGGCGCATGCCTGTAATCCCACCTACTCGGGAGGCTGAGGCACAAGAATCACTTGAACCCAGGAGGCGGAGGTTGCAGTGAGCCGAGATTGTGCCACCACACGCCAGCCTGGAC
>NW_012104365.1:5815933-5816740 GCF_000951045.1 Mandrillus leucophaeus | reverse complement strand
GTGCAGTGGCATCATCTCAGCTCACTACCACCTCCCAAGTTCAAGCTATTCTCAGGCCTCAGCCTCCAGAATAGCTGGGACTACAGGTGTGAGCTACCACGCCCAGCTAACTTTTGTATTTTTAGTAAAGATAGGGTTTCACTATGTTGGCCAGGCTGGTCTCAAAGTCCTGACCTCAGGTAATCCACCCACTTCGGCCTCCCAAAGTGCTGGGATTACAGGTGTGAGCCACCGCACCCAGCCTAGGGAATCTTAAAAAAGAAATGATATAAAATAAATCAAATGGAGGCTGGGCACGGTGGCTCACGCCTGTAATCCCAGCACACTGGGAGGCTGAGGCATGTGGATCACCTGAGGTCAAAAGTTCAAAACCAGCCTGACCAATATTGAGAAACCCCATCTCTACTAAAAATACAAAAATTAGCCAGGCATGGTGGCATGAGCCTGTACTCCCTGCTACTTGGGAGGCTGAAACATGAGAATTGCTTGAACCCAGGAGGCAGAGGTTGCAGTGAACCGAGATGGCACCACTGCACTCCAGCCTGGGCAACAGAGGAAGACTCCATCTCAAAAAAACGAAAAAAAAAATCAAATGGAAATTCCAGAGTTAAAAAGGACAATCACTGAGGCTGGACACGGTGGCTCACGCCTGTAATCCCAGCACTTTGGGAGGCTGAGGCAGGCAGACCATGAGGTCAGGAGATCGAGACCATCCTGGCTAACACGGTGAAACCCCGTCTGTACTAAAAATACAAAAAATTAGCTGGGCAATGGTGGCGGGTGCCTGTAGTCCCAGCTACTCAGGAG
>NW_012104365.1:5812652-5813373 GCF_000951045.1 Mandrillus leucophaeus | reverse complement strand
GAATTGCTTGAACCCGGGAGGCGGAGGTTGCAGCGAGCTGAGATCGCACCATTGCACTCCAGTCTGGGTGACAGAAGTGAAACACACACACTCAAAAAAATTGCTATCCTTTAAGTGTTAAGTCAGTAATAATCTGAAATACATTGTGGTAAGTTAAAAACGCACACTGTCATCTCTAGAGCAACCACTAAGAAAATAACTTAAAACAGCATAGCTAAAAATTCAGCAACAGAGCTGGATATCACTAAAATGATGGCGTCGGCAGCTCAAGGATCTGTCTCTCCAGCAAAGCAACTATTCTGCTGTCAAAACGGTCACAAAAAACCTTTTTCTGTTCAGCTGTCAAAACTGTCACAATAAACTTTTTTCTATTAAACTGTCAAAACCTCACAATAAACTTTTCTGGAACTCCGGTGTCTACGAACCAGATGACTGCTCAATGAAGTAAGACCCTGCTAAATTTCAGGACAACTGGGGTATTTCTGCTTGGCCACTACTACCAGCTCACATGTGGCCACGAGGAAGGCAACCTGCGTTTCTGCTGTGGCTTGCTGGTGTCAGAAGGGATGACACAGAGCTTTTCTCAAGGAATCATGCTTATGCATTTGGATCTTTCTAGTATCTCCCTGAAGGGCTTGCCTTTGTTTCACCCCCTCAAACTCTCTCAGGGCTGGGGCAGCCTCCAGGGTGGTGCTATTGAAGGCTTTTTTTTTTTTTTTTT
>NW_012104365.1:5808410-5809952 GCF_000951045.1 Mandrillus leucophaeus | reverse complement strand
GGCAGGTGCCTGCAGTCTCAGCTACTCAGGAGGCTGAGGCTGGAGAATCGCTTGAACCCAGGAGGTGGAGGTTGTAGTGATCTGAGACCACACTATTGCACTCCAGCCTGGGCAACACAGTGAGACTTTGTCTCAAAAAAAAAAAAAAAAAAAATTCTACATGAAGTTCTTCAGAGTAAAAGGAAATGGCACTAGACAGTAACTCAAATTCACAGGAAAGAAAAAGGGGCAACAAAAATGGTAAAATATGGGGGATACAAAAACCTACAAGTATACTTTTTTCTCTTTTAATTTCTTTCTTTTTAAAATAGAGATGGGGTCTCGCTATGCTGCCCAGGCTGGTGTTGAACTCCTGGCCTCAAGTGATCCTCCTGCCTCAGCCTCTCAAGGCTTTGGGATTACAGGCATGAACCACGGTGTCCAGATTTTAATTTCTTTTCTTTTCTTTTTATTTTTTTAAGGCAGAGTCTCACTCTGTCGCCTAGGCTGGAATGCAATGGTGTGATCTCAGCTCACTGCAACCTCCGCTTCCCGGGTTCAAGTGATTGTCTTGCCTCAGCCTCCCGAATAGCTGGGATTACAGATGCCCGCCACCACGCCTGGCTACTTTTTGTATTTTTAGTAGAGACGGGTTTCACCATGTTGGCCAAGCTGGTCTTAAACTTCTGACCTCAGGCGATGCGCCCGCCTCGGCCTCCCACAGTGCGGGGGATGACAGACGTGAGCCACCGTTCCCAGCCCCTTTTCTTCTTTTTTGAGATAAGCTCTGCACCCGGCTGGAGAGCAGTGGCACAATCTCAGCTCACTGCAGCCTTGACTTCCCAGGCTCAAGGGATCTTCCCACTTTAGCTGGGATCCTCCCCCAAAGAGCTAGGACTGCAGGCACGCGCCACCACACCAGGCTGATTTTGTGTACTTTTGGTAGAGATGGGGTTTCGTAGAGATGTTGCCCAGGCTGGTCTCCAACTCTCTGGCTCAGGCGACCTGCCCACCTCAGCCCCGCAAAGTGCTGGGGTTAAAGGCATAAGCCACTACCTCCAGGCAACTTCTTTCAAAATACTTTGGAAGCAATAATTACAACACTGAAGAGCTGAAGCTATAACATACATAAATGTATATATGGCAATAATACATGAAGGAGAAGAGGGAATGGAGCTATGTGAGAGGAGAAGGGAGGATGGAGCTATGTCAGAGGAGAAGGGAGGATGGAACTAGGTCAGAGGAAAAGGGAGGTTGGGATGGTGCTATAGGAAAATGGAGGGGAACTATGTCATAGTACGACAGAGGTAGATCCATGTTACAGACACGTCGCCATACTTAGGCCAGGCGCAGTCGCTCACACCTGTAATCCCAGCACTTTGGGAGGCCAAGGTGGGCAGATCACGAGGTCAGGAGTTCGAGACCACCCTGGCCAACATGGTGAAACCCTGTCTCTACTAAAAATACAAAATTAGCCGGGCGTGGTGGCACGCACCTGTAATCCCAGCTACTCGGGAGGCTGAGGCAGGAGAATTGCTTGAACCCGGGAGGCGGAGGTTGCAG
>NW_012104365.1:5805488-5807490 GCF_000951045.1 Mandrillus leucophaeus | reverse complement strand
CCTTCCAGGCTCAAGCAATTCTCCTGCTTCAGTCTCCCAAGTAGCTGGGATTACAGGCACCCACCACCACGCCCAGCTCATTTTTGTATTTTTACTAGAGACGGGATTTCACCATGTTGGCCAGGCTGGTCTCAAACTCCTGACCTCAAGCAATCCACCCGCCTTGGCCTCCCAAAGTGCTGGGATAACAGGTGTGAGCCACCGCGCCCGGCCTGAAGGCATTTAAAGGCAGGTACGACCTGAAGTTGCAGGAGCAGGGACAACAACAGATGGGCAAAGAGTGGACAGAAAAGTCTAGGAAGAAGAGGCTGGGAGGAGTGACATGAAGGTCTAAGGGCTTTGGAAAGCTCCTGTTCATTCTTGGAAATCCAGAACGCCATGCACACAGCGGGGGCGACAGGTGCTCAGAAACACCTCAGGCGGCCCCCAGCTTTCACCTCTGGCTCACCCTTAGGCTCCATGTGAGCGAGAAGTAAAGGGTGAGGAAGAGCCGTGAACAGCCTGGCGGGCACTGAAGGACTCGCCCCTGTACAGAGGCAACCTGGAAAGGATGGAAGATGCTCCGTATCCTTTTTTCTTTTTTTTTTTTTTGAGACGGAGTCTCACTCTGTTGCCCAGGCTGGAGTGCAGTGGTGCCATCTTGGCTCTCTGCAACCTCCACCTCCTGGGTTCAAGCGATTCTCCTGCCTCAGTCTTCCCAGTAGCTGGGACTATAGGTGGATGCCACCATGCCCGATTAATTTTTCTATTTTTAGTAGAGACAGGGTTTCACCATATTGGCTAGGCTGGTCTTAAACTCCTGACCTCAAGTGATCCACCCGCCTCCACTTCCCAAAGTCCTAGCATTACAGGTGTGAGCCACCATGCCCAGTCTCTTTATCCTTTTGCCAATAGACATTTAAAGAAATCTCTTTCAAAGCACAAGCTAACCACTAACCTAACAGAACAGAAACAAGCACCACTGACGGAATACAGTCTTTATTTAAGAAGGTCAGGAAAGTAACTAAACAAATGAGAAACGACAATCCACAACAAACAGCAGCAATAAACCCTGCAGAGGGCGGAGGATCCGATTTTCAAAGTAACCACACTATCATCTTCAAATTGTGCAGGTTTCAATAAAAAATCACAAGGCGTGCAAAGAACAAGAAAGTGTGGCCCATTCACCGGAAATAAAGAAATTAACAGGCCGAGTGCAGTGGCTCACACCTGTAGTCTCACCACCTTGGGAGGCCAAGGTGGGATGACTGCTTGAGCCCAGGAGTTCCAGACCAGTCGGAGAAGACCCTGTCTCTAAAACAGTAACAACAACACAACCAACCAGGCATGGTGGCACATGCTTGTAGTTCTAGCTACTCAGGAGACTACGGTGGGAGAATCACTTACGCCTGGACGGTTAAGGCTGCAGTGTGCCGGGGCTGTGCCACTGCACAACTACACACCACTACAGCCTGGGTGACAGAGGGAGACTGTCACACACACACAAAAAACAGGCCGGGCACGGTGGCTCATGCCTGTAATTCCAGCACTTTGGGAGGCCAAGGCAGGAGGATCATGAGGTCAGGAGATTGAGACCATTCTGGCTAACATGGCAAAACCGTGTCTCTACTAAAAATACAAAAAATTAGCCAGGTGCGGTGGCACGCATCTATAGTCCCAGCTACTCAGGAGGCTGAGGCAGGAAAATCGCTTGAACCCAGGAGGCAGAGGTTGCAGTGAGCCAAGATCAAGCCATTGCACTCCAGCCTGGGCTATACAGCGAGACTCCATCTCAAAAAATAATAATAATAAATAAAAATTAAAATTAAAAATTAAAAAAATTTTTTTAAAAAAAGGAATTAATAGGAACTATTCCTGAAGAAGCCTAGACATTTGAATGACTAGACAAAAAAATCAATTATCTTAAATATACTTAAAAAAGAGGCTGGGTGCAGTGGCTCACATCTGTAATCCCTGCATTTTGGGAGGCCGAGGCGGGCAGATCACCTGAGGTTAGCAATTC
>NW_012104365.1:5801884-5803698 GCF_000951045.1 Mandrillus leucophaeus | reverse complement strand
TTTTTGGAAAATTTACAAATATGCAGAAATAAAGATACTCTTGAATAATCGATGAGTCGAACAAAAAAACAAAAGGGAGATTAGGATATCTTGAGATCAATGAAAATGGAAATACAACAGAACAAAACAGCCAGGTGGCAGGGTGCAGTGGCTCATGCTGATAATCTCAGCACTTTGGGAGGTCGACGCAGTAGGACTGCTTGAAGTCAGGAGTCTGACACCAGCCTGGGTAACAAAGTGAAACCCTGTCTCTGCAAAAACTTTTTTTTTTCTTCTTTTTTTGAGATAGAATTTTGCTCGTCACCCAGGCTGGAGCGCAATGGCGTGATCCCGGCTCACTGTAACTTCTGCCTCCCAGGTTCAAGTGATTCTCCTGCCTCAGCCTCCTGAGTAGCTGGGATTACAAGCGCCCGCCACCACGCCCGGCTAATTTTTGTATTTTTAGTAGAGACAGGGTTTCATCATGTTGGCCAGGCTGGTCTCCAACTCCTGACCTCAGGTGATCCACCCGCCTCAGCCTCCCAAAGTGCTGGGATTACAGACGTGAGCTACTGTGCCTGGCCTTTTCTTTTTTTCTTTTTTTTGAGACAGAGTCTCACTCTTGTCACCTCGTCACCCAGGCTGGAGTGCAGTGGCATAATCTCAGCTCCCTGCAACCTCCGCCGCCCGGATTGAAGCGATTTTCCTGCCTCAGCCTCCTGAGTAGCTGAGATTACAGGCATGAGCCACCATGCCTAGTTAATTTTTGTACTTTTAGTAGAGACAGGGTTTCATCATGTTGGCCGGGCTGGTCTCCAACTCCTGACCTCAGGTGATTTGCCTGCCTCCTCCTCCCAAAGTGCTGGGATTACAGGTGTGAGCCACTGTGCCTGGCCTCTGCAAAAACTTATAAAAGAAATTAGTTAGGTGCAGTGGTGTACAGCTGTAGTCGCAGTTACTTGGGAGGCTGAGGCAGGAGGACTGATTGAGTCCAGGAGTTCAAGGCTACAGTGAGCTATGATCACTTCACTGCTCTCCGAACAGCAACAAAGTGAGACTGTGTCTCAAACAACAAAACAGCAACAACAAAACAAAACAACAACAAACAAAAAGTCTATGGAATGCAGTGAAAGCAGTGTTTAGAGGGAAATCTGTAGCAGTAAATGCTTACATTCAAAAAGAAACACCTTGGCCAAGACACATCTACTTGGGAGGCTGAGGTAGGAGAATGCCTGGGAGGCAGAGGCTGCAGTGAGCTGAGATCACGCCACTGCACTCCAGTCTGGGTGACAGAGGGAGACTCCGTCTCAACAGCAAAAAAAAAAAAAAAAAGAAGAGAAGAAAAAAGAGACATCTCAAATCAATAACTATGCACCTTAAAGAATTAGGGAAAAGAAGAGCAAATTAAACCCAAACCAGCAGAAAAAAGGAAGCAAAGGTTAAAATGGAAATAAATGAAACAGAATGGGAAAACAATAGAGATCAGCAACAAAAAAGATCAACAAAATTGACAAATCTTTAGAAAAACTGACCAAGAAGAAAAAACAGGCCATGCGTGGTGGCTCATGCCTGTAATCCCAGCACTTTGGGAGGCCGAGGTGGGCAGATCACCTGAGGTAGGGAGTCCAAGATCAGCCTAGCCAACATGGTGAAATCCCGTCTCTACTAAAAATACAAATATTAGCTGGGCATGGTGGTGATACCTATAGTTCCAGCTACTCGGGAGGCTGAGGCAGGAGAATTGCTGGAATCCAGGGGGCGGAGGTTGCAATGAGTGAGATTGCACCACTGCACTCCAGCCTGGGAGACAGAAAGAGACTCCATCTCAAAAAAAA
>NW_012104365.1:5800184-5800934 GCF_000951045.1 Mandrillus leucophaeus | reverse complement strand
AGACCAAACTGACTCAAGAAGAAACAGAAAATATGAATAGACCTATAACAAATAAAGAATCAGTAGTCAAAAAACTTCCAATGAAAAAAAGTTCAGAAACTTTCACTACAGTTATTGTACTTTTTAGCTTCCAAAAAGAAAAGTCAATTTCATATAAAGAAACTGAATCAATAGTCAATAAACTTCCAACAAAAGAAAAGTCCATCTCTCTCTCTATATATATACATGATCGTATATATCATTTCACTGTTGAATTCTATCAAACATTTTAAGAAGAATTAACACCAATCCCTTTTCACGTCTTCCCACAATATAAAGAATACTTCCTAACTCATTCCATGAGACCAGTATTATGCTGACATCAAAGCTACACAAAGACATGTCAAGAAAAGAAAACTACAGACCAATATCCCTTATGAATACAGATGCAAATACCCTCAACAGAACAGCAGCAAATCAAATCCAGTAATGTTATTACATGATAAAGCCTTAAACTTTTAACTATTAAAAAGATAAGGCTGGGTGTGGTGGCTTGCACCTGTAATCCCAACACTTTGGGAGGCTGAGGTGGGCAAATCATGAGGTCAGGAGTTCAAGATCAGCCTGTCCAACATGGTGAAACACTATCTCTACTAAAAATACAAAAAATTAGCTGGGTGTAGTGGCGGGCACCTGTAGTCCCAGCTACTCAGGAGGCTGAGGCAAGAGAATCACTTGAACCCGGGAGGTGGAAGTTGCAGTGAGCTGAGA
>NW_012104365.1:5792951-5795139 GCF_000951045.1 Mandrillus leucophaeus | reverse complement strand
CTTGAACTCCTGACCTCAAGTGATATGCCTGCCTCAGCCTCCCAAAGTACTGGGATTATAGACGTGAGCTGCCATGCCCAGCCAGAAGGCTTAATGTTGTAAAGATGGCAATATGCCCCAAACAGATCTACACATTCTGTGCAATCCATATCAAAATTCAAACTGTCTTTTATGCAGAATTGGACAATCCGATCCTAAAATTCATATGAAATTGCAAAGGATCCAGAAACAAAACACTCTTGAAAAATAGAGCAAATGGTGAGTAACTACTACTTCCTGAGTTTAAAACTTATTACAAAGCTATAATAATCAAAACAGTGTGGTACTGGCATAAGACATATATACCAATGGAAGAGAAGAGAGCTCACAAATAAACCCATATACGTATGGCCAATTGATTTTGGATAAGGCAGTCAAGACCATTCAGTGGAGAAAAAGCATTCTTTTCAACCAATGGTGCTGGGAAAACTGGAAATCCCCATGCAAAAGAATGAAGTGGGGCTGGGCACGGTGGCTCACGCCTGTAATCCCAGCACTTTGGGAGGCCAAAGCGGGCAGATCACAAGGTCAGGAGATCGAGAGCATCCTGGCGAACACGGTGAAACCCCGTCTCTACTAAAAATACAAAAAAATTAGCCAGGAGTGGTGGTGGGCGCCTGTAGTCCCAGCTTCTTGGGAGGCTGAGGCAGGAGAATGGCATGAACCTGGGAGGTGATGGAGGTTGCAGTGAGCAGAGATCACGCCACTGCCCTTCAGCCTGGGTGACAGAGCGAGACTCTGTCTCAAAAAAAAAAAAAAAGAATGAAGTGGACCCTCACCTAATAACATATACAAAAATTAACTCAATATGGATCAAAGACCTAAATTTAACAGCTAAAACTACAGAACTCTTAGAAGAAAACACAGGTGAAAATCCTCATATGTATGGATGAGGCGATGGTTTCTTAAATCTGACGACAAAGACACAGGCAATAAAGAAACAATAAATTGAACTGCATCAAAATTTAAAATGTGCATCAAAGGACACTGTATCGAGTGAAAAGACAACCCAAACAATAGGAGCAAATATCTACAAACTATATACTTCACAAAGGATGAACATCCAGAATATATAAAGAAATCCTGGGCCGGGTGCGGTGGCTCACATCTGTAATCCCAGCACTTTGGGAAACCAAGGCGGGGTCACCGGAGGTCAGGAGTTCGAGACCAGCCTGGCCAACATGGTGAAACCCCGCCTCTACTAAATACAAAAATTAGCTGGGCGTGGTGGCAGGCGCCTGTAATCCCAGCTACTCGGGAGGCTGAGGCAAGAGAATCCGTTGAACCCAGGAAGTAGAGTTCGCGCCATTGCACTCCAGCCTGGGCAACAAGAGTGAAACTCCGTCTTTAAAAAAAAAAAAAAGTCCAACACAAATCCAAGAGAACTTATCAGTCTTGAATGGTGGCAAGGTGGGTGTCTGTAAGATGCTCCAGAAGCCTTCAGATCAGGCCTGATGCTGACACGGCAAGCAGCACCGGGTGGAGCAGGGGATGGAACGAGGGCAGGGGGCAACCGGAGCCCTCTGAGCCTTGAAGCCTTGGGCCACTCAGTTCTTCTATTCCTGTTTCCTCCCCTGTCAAATGGTGTGACTGCAGGGCCTACCTACGGGGCTGTTGCACAGATGAATGAATGTGTATGAAATTCTTGGAGCAATGCCTGGCCCAGAGGAAGCATCACAGGGATGTGTCAGATCTCTCATCAAGGGGATCAGGAATTCGAGACCAGCCTGGGCAACATGGTGAAATCCCATCTCTACAAAAAATACAAAAATTAGCTAGGCGTGGCAGTACACGCCTGGAGTATCAGCTATTGGGGAGGCTGAGGTGGGAGGATGGCTTGGGCCAGGGAGGCAGAGACTGCAGTGAGCCAAGATTGTGCCACTGCACTCCAGCATGGGTGACAGAGCAGCGAGATCCGGTTTCAAAAGAAAAAAGAGGGAGATACTCAAAGAACTAGAATTAGGGATGATTACATGGTCAGCCTGAACTATTGGCTAAAAAAGAAAATTACCTACTAGAAGGCTTGATAAATATTTCTTCTAAGAGGAAAGTAAAAAGGAACAAAAATAAAGTTATGCACTTACAGAAATAGAGACATCACAGTAATAATTGTGGATATTTGAATATGGAAGAGGTATTACCATTAAAT
>NW_012104365.1:5788840-5789986 GCF_000951045.1 Mandrillus leucophaeus | reverse complement strand
AAAAAAAAAAGCAAATAGATAGGGCCAGGTGGCTCATGCCTATAATCCCAGTGCTTTGGGAGGCTGAGGCAGGAGGATCACTTTAGCTCAGGAGTTCGAGACCAGCTTGGGCAACAGAGTGAAATCTCATCTCTACAAAAATAATAAAAAGATAATATACCATGACTATGGGTGATTTATCTGAGGAATTCAAGGATGGTTCAACATACGAAAACCAATTAATATACTACATTAACAGAATGAAAGGAAAAAAACCACACATGATCATCTAAAGCAAAAAAGCATTTGAAAAAAACCAACACAGCTGGGTGCAGTGCAGTGACTCACCCCTGTAATCTCAGCACTTTGGGAGGCTGAGGCAGGATTGCTTGAGCCCTGGAGTTTAAGACCAGTCTAGGCAGCAAAGCAGGACCCTACCTCTACAGAAAAATTAAAAAATTAGCTGGGCATGGTGGCTCACACCTGTAGTCTCACCTACTCAGGAGGATGAGGTAGGAGGATCCCCTGAGCCCAGGAATTTGAGGTTGCAGTGAGCCATGATCATGCCACCGCCCTCCAGCCTGGGCGACAGAACAAGACCCTATCTTTAAAAAAAAAAACGGCCGGGCGCGATGGCTCAAGTCTGCAATACCAGCACTTTGGGAGGCCGAGGCAGGCGGATCACCTGAGGTCAAGAGTTCAAGACCATCCTGGCTACATGGTGAAATCCTGTCTCTACTAAAAATACAAAAAATTAGCCGGGCGTGGTGGCAGGCGCCTGTAGTCCCAGCTACTTGGGAGGCTGAGGTAGGAGAATCGCTTGAACCCAGGAGGTGGAGGTTGCAGTGAGTCGAGATTGTGCCATTGCATTCCAGATTGGGTGACAGAGCAAGACTCTGTCTCAAAAAAAAAAAAGGAAAACAAAAACAATTCCTTAGAGAAGCATCAAAAATAATACTTATTTAACCAAGAATGTGCAAGACTTGTACAGTACAAAACACTGTTGAAAGAAATTAAAGACCTAAATAAATGGACAGATCCTTTGTTCATGAATTGGAAGACTTAATATTGTTTTTTTCTTTTGTTACTGTTGTTGTTTAAGATGGAGTCTTGCAATACAAAAAACTAGCCGGGCGAGGTGGCGGGTGCCTGTAGTCCCAGCTACTC
>NW_012104365.1:5782334-5783945 GCF_000951045.1 Mandrillus leucophaeus | reverse complement strand
AACCCGGGAGGCAGAGCTTGCAGTGAGCCGAGATCGCGCCACTGCACTCCAGCCTGGGCGACAGAGCAAGACTCCATCTCAAAAAAAAAATAAATAAACAAGTAATAATAATACAAAAATTAGCTGGATGTGGTAGTGTGAGTCTGTACCCCAATTACTAGGGGCGCTAAGGCAGGAGATCAGTTGAGCCCAGGAGGTCCAGGCTGCAGTAAGCCAGGACTGCACCACTGCACTCCAGCCTGGTTGACAAAGTAAGACCCTGTCTCAAAAAAATTAAAACAACAACCAAAAAAAAAAAAAAAATGACGATAGGTTGGAGACCTATTCTCTTCCACATAAGCCTTGCACTGTTGCTCAGGCTGGAGTACAGTGGCTCCATTTCCGCTCACTGCAACCTTGGCCTCCTGGGTTCAACCAATTCTCCTGCCTCAGCCTCCTGAGTAGCTAGGACCACAGGTGCGCGCCACCACGACCAGTTGAATTTCGTGTTTTTAACAGAGATGGGGTTTCACCATGTTGACCAGCGTGGTCCTGAACTCCTGACCTCAGGTGATCTGCCCGTCTTGACTTCCCAAAGTGCTGGGATTACAGGCGTGGGCCACCGCACCCGGCGACCTTCTATGCTTCTTGATTTACCCCGGAAGAAAAACGCAGACGCCTGAACACAGACACTGCTGTCACAAAGCATGCCTGCCCCAAGAAGCTGAGACAAAACTGCAAAGCAAAGGGAGGGCCCACCCTGACCCGACCCTGTGTGCGTGCCCCTTACGCCCCAAGGTTGGCATCCTGATAACAAAGGGTTTTACCTGCAGTTCTCCTTGAAGCGGCACTTTCCCTCCAGGAAGAACGGGCACGGCTTCAGAGACTTGTGAGTGGGGTACAGGTAGAGCACACGGACACCCGCCGAACCATCCTCCGCCTCTTCCGCTCCCACCACCATGGCGTTGTGATACTCCAGAGTGCCCCATGAGCTGTAGTAGGGTGCGCTCACCTTTGTCCCACTCAGCTCTTCCTCGTCCTCTCCCTCTTCCTCCTCCTGCCCACCTGCTGCAGATTCGGGCCCCGCCTCTGCTTTAGGAACGGTCTCTGATCCGGACTCAGGGGCTGCTGCTGGCGCCTCCACCGCCTCAGTGATGGCCTCCCGGAAAGCCTGGTACTCAGCATCTTCCCGGCCCGTGCGCTCTTCGTCCAGCGCGGCCAGCAACTTGCTCTTCCTGACAGACACCAGGCTGGCCTCGGTGAGCTCGATGAGCTCCTTCAGGTCCCCCTGCAGCTGGCGCAGGTCCGCCTGCTCAGACGAATCCAGGCCGGCGCCCAGGGCCAGCTCCACCTGCTGCAGCTGCGCACGGTAGGTCTGCAAGGCCGACTCCAGGCTCTCCTCGTCCATGCTGAGAGAGGGAGGCGCTGGACCAGGGCTGCGAGAAGAGAAGCCCGGTGAGCCCTGCGTCTCGGGACCGGCCCCACAGACTGCGGGAGGGCACGGGCACGTCCCCTTTCCCTCGGGGAGACACTGGCTCAGAGGCACAGCTCCCAGCGCAGAGGTCGCAGACCGGGTACCCCCGCTCAGGCTCCGCGCTTCCCTTCCGAGCCGCCCTGGGCTCGCCGCTAGCC
>NW_012104365.1:5768881-5781088 GCF_000951045.1 Mandrillus leucophaeus | reverse complement strand
GGAAGCCCGGGGGAGGGAGCCGCTGACCGCCGGGGGAAGCCCGGGGGAGGGAGCCGCGTTCTGGCTGCGCACTGACACGTGTCGGGGCGCCCAGGGCAGGATGTACACGCTGCTGTCGGGCTTGTACAAGTACATGTTTCAGAAGGACGAGTACTGCATCCTGATCCTGGGCCTGGACAATGCTGGGAAGACGGTGAGTGCCCACTCCCTTGCCCGCACCTTTCCCACGGCCGGGTGGCCCCCGCTTCGGTTTTGCGCTGTCAGCTGCATGTTCACTACCCAGATGGAAGCCACATTTCACCTGAGACGACAGGATCGTCACCACCAGCTTCCTGAAGGGCAGAGTGTTGCTTTGTTTCTGTTTTTCTCTCTCAAGGAACAGGCCTGAGGAAGGATATTTGGGAAGCCAGTGTAGCCCCTACTTGATGTGTCTTCCTCTCCCTCTCTCCTCAGACCTTCCTGGAGCAGTCAAAAACCCGGTTTAACAAGAACTACAAGGGAATGAGTCTATCCAAAATCACCACCACCGTGGGTCTGAACAGTAAGGGGTCTAAACAAACAGTAAGGGGTCTAAACAAATAGCAGGCTGTGGGTTTGGGGCCTTGAGGATGCTGTGACGTTCACAGTCCAGCTGGCCCTTGGCCACAGCCCTGTCAGTCCCCTCTCAAGTCTCATTTGAGTGGCACCAGCATGGTTTGCTCCATCCCCCGGGAGAGCTGGGACTGGGTGTGTGGAGGACCAAGGGCACGAGCCTTGCCTGTTTCCTCCTCTCCCCAGTTGGCACTGTGGATGTGGGAAAGGCTCGGCTCATGTTCTGGGACTTAGGAGGGCAGGAAGAGCTGCAGTCTTTGTGGGACAAGGTAAGACTCCCTGGTCAGGACCACCCCCCCTCCAGCCCTTCAGTGCCATTTCTTTCCAGAGGGCACCCTTTGGGCCCTTCCTCAGCCACTTTCATTACCCACTTTGTCCCTGGGGGTTTCTCTCTGGTCCTGTCCCAGGTTCCCGAGTGGCTCCCTGGTTTGTCCCAGCCGAACCCTTAGCTAAAGTTGCCCCAAAAGTGGTGGTAGGGGAGTTTCCTACTTGGGAGTTCCCTGCGATGGGGCCAGTGGAGATTCCAAGGAAAGAATCACTAAACGCCAAGGCGATCAGATCAGAGCATGTATTAGGGAACTTGTTGACAGAGTGGGGCATCCTCAGGTCAGGGCACGCGTTAGGGGAACCTGTTGACAGACTGGGGCATCCTCAGGTCAGGGCACGCGTTAGGGGAACCTGTTGACAGAGTGCAGCATCCTCAGGTCAGGGCACGCGTTTGGGGAACCTGTTGACAGACTGGGGCATCCTCAGGTCAGGGCACGCGTTAGGGGAACCTGTTGACAGAGTGCAGCATCCTCAGGTGACCAGCAAAGGGAGGGGCGTGCTCACTGGTCCTGTCCGAAGCTGGGAGAGCAGGGTGTGGCGTTTAAACGAAAATTTAAGGAATTGGGTTCAGGGCTGGGGCTAATTTGTTTCAATGTTTTGAAACCTGAACATTATGTTAACAACCTAAACATCTTACAAGTGTCGGAATGTTCAAGCCCTGGCTTGGGTTTGAGCCCAAGGGAAACCTCGTTGGCCAGGTCAGAGAGGTCAGGGCAGTGTGTTTCTTTCTCAGTCAGGACAAGACAAAGTGTGGGGACCTGGGGACCCTGCACTCCCCCAAAGCGAGTGCTTCCTTTCAGCTCAGAGATCTTGCTGCTCACCACCACGACACAGAAATGGCAAAGACCAGCCAGATGTGGGGAAGGCACGACGGCTGCCTCTCCCCGATGGGGTTACCTCAGTTCTAGCTTAACATTCGTTCTTCCGTGGTCACCAGAAGACTCCTCAGGGTCCCACAGCAGCGGTCTCCTCGTTTGACGCAGGTTTTGGGCTTTTCTGAGATCCCAGTGTGGTGCCCCTCCCCCACACCCCCCAGACTACAGTTTCTCTCCTTCTCAGCCTGGGCCAGGCACTGAGTCCAGCACTGAGCAGGGCAGAGCCTGTGGCTTCCTGGGGCTCCCTGCCCTAGGCTGGCACAGTGGGTGTGGGGCGGCCCTGGTGCCTTGGCTGCCCTGATGCTTGCCAGCCGCCAGCTCTAGAGTTGAATGCCCAGGTCCTGATCTCCTTTTTGATCCCAGTTCCTCTTGCCTAGGCCCCACCGAAGTGTCCCCTCCTGCTGTGATTTCTAGCCGAGAGGTCATTTCTCCCATGGCCAAGTGATCTCTGATAGATCCTGTAGGTCCACTGTAGTCAGATGGGACAAGCTGAGTCAGAGCCTGGGTCCAGTGCCCAGCGTGCTTGGGGAGGGACAAAGATGATGATGATCTTGTCACAGGCCAGTGTCTCAGGCACAGATGCCGAGACAGGTTGAGATACAGGATGCATATTGGGGGTCAGCATCAGGAAGGCAGCGAGGATGGGAGAGGAGAGGTCGATTCAGGCAGCAGGATCCGCGGAGCTGTGGTTGGCCCAGCAGGGAGCCCTGGAGGAGAACTGGCTGTGCTGGGCCATGTCGGGCCAGGCTGGCCGGGACTTCACGCCACGGCCCGGTGGGTCTCCAGCGTGGGCTGCCCTGGGCAGGTGTGACCTGGCAGCATGGCTCTTTGCAGCCAGAGTGGGTCCCACAGAAACCAGAACGAGGCCATCCGCTGGTACAGTGTTCTCCAGCATGAAGCAAGAATACACTGGGGCCACAGACGCCTGCACTGGCCGCAGCCACAGCCTTGCATGGACCCACACTTCCACATCGGAGACGGGCTCCTCCAAGGTCCCGAGGGTCTCTCTTAAGGGGAAACTGGAAGAGGGAGACTTAAGGGGGCCACTATAGCTCATCCTTGCTGCTGGACTTAGGGCTGCATTCTTCCTTGAGTGTCCCCCCAATTCACTACCACTTCTGCTGGGGTGTGATTTCCTGGTAGTCTGAGTCCTTCTCCAGACGCCACCTTGGTGGGGCCAGTGGCTCTCTGGGTCCCCAGCTGTGGGATAGCAGCCCCGTCTCCTGCCCACCAGGGTCTCCTAGATATGAGGTGCATTTCATGCCCGTGAGGCAGCTGTGGCTCATCGTTCAGCGTGTCAGCTGAGTATGTGCTGCTCTAGTGGCTGGGACGCCTGACCCTGCTGAGCTCAGAGCTGGGAGGATCAGCAGCAGAGACCCCCCAGGAGGGACCGGAAGGGAGGTCTCTGCTCCCACCCCGGTTCCTGCATCCTGCATCCTGCATCCTCGTGCAGAGCGAAAGGGCTGTCATTGGGAATCGGCCTCGTCCTGGGGCTGGACCCCGGGCCGGCGTCCACGGGTGGCATGTGCCAGGACCTCAGCTCCTGGGTTCTTTGCTGTGACACTAGTCTCTCAGGCTGGCTGGCACTTGGCAGTTGGGGAGCTCCCATTGCTGCTGGGGAGAAACACTCAGACCCACAGTCCCTCTGATTGCTCCGCTGGGGTCAGCTGGCCAGCCAGGAGCCACGCTTGGACATTTCCCTCTTCCCCTCATTGTGGGGTACCACACAGTGACCACTGCTGTGACGCCTCCACTGGGGCATGGGGCTCTAGGTCCTGCCTGCACTCAGCCCTGAGGTGCCACTCCCGTCTCACTGCAGCCCTGCTGGGCTGTGTGCCTTGTGCCTGGTAGGTGTGATGGGTTGCTCTGACCACGTGGTCCCATGGTCCAGGACCCGGTTGCACATGAACCTTCTGCCACCCTGTTCAGAAGCCCCGGGGGCCACGTGGGGATTCTCTCACTGGGCTTGCTGCAGCCTCCACAGAGCCATCCCTCCCGCCGCAGAGGTCTCCGCCTCAGGGTCCGCCTGCTCCTGGGTGTCAGCAGCAGACAGTCTCCACACTGCAGGGTCCCCTGTGGGGCTGGTGGCCTGTGTGTGGCACCTGCCTGTAGGCCAGAGAAGTTCCTGGGGGTGTGGGGGGGCCTCGCTGCCTGCAGAACCGTGGAGGACGCCTGGCCTTGGGCTTCTTTCTCCACTGTGAGAAGTGCAGGTACACAAGCTTGTCTGGCACTGGGATGGGGTTGCCTGGTACTCCCTGCTCGGACACCTTAAGGATTTCGGAGAGTTGGGCGGCGCCTCCTGACTTCTCACGCTCTCAGGGGTATGTGTGTCTTAACACACTGACCACCAGCATGTCCTACCTGGTCAGCATCCAGTTCCAGGTCTCTGGGACCTCATGCCCAGGCAGGAGAGCTGGCACAGCCTGGAGGCAAAGTGGCAAATGTGAGCTGTTTGCTCCACGTGGACGCGGAGTTTCCTGTATTCTTTTCTGATTCCGACAGAGGTGCACTCATCTGGTCCGGGGCTCGGCACTCGTACCCGAGGCCGCAGGGTCTGTGCCCTGTCTTGCCCAGCAGTGTCGCCAGCGAGCCCAGGACTGACCAGCCCAGCCTGCAAAAGTCTTGAGTTCAGTGACTCTGGCCCTGTCCTGGCAGGGAGGGCTCGCCTCGTACATGGCGCTGGTCAGTGTTGTCATCCGCATGGCCACAATCCCTCCCCGCACGAGGTGCTGGCACGGAGCCCCACGGAGGTGCACTCCCTCGACAGGCCAGGCTGTGGTTTGTGTTCCTCCAGCCCCCAAACCCTATCTTTTTTTTGAGATAGGGTCTCTCATTCTCACCCAGGCTGGAGCACAGTGGCATGATCAGAGCTCACTACAGCCTCAACCTCCCAGGCTCAAGCCATTCTCCCACCTCAGCCTCCCAAGTAGCTAGGACTACAGGCGCACATTACCATAAGCTTTTGTAGAGACGAAGTCTCACTACATTGCCCAGGTTGGCCGTGAACTGGGCTCAGGTGATCCTCCTGCTTCTGCCCCCCAAAGTGTTGGGATAATTGTGAGCTACCATGCCTGGCCCAATCCCTGTCTTTCACCTTTTTCTCTGGCCGCCATCAGGCCAAAGGTTGCAGGCAGGTTCTTAGGAGCAGTGCCTGGGGGCACCTCCACCAGATTTCCCCACAACCCCGGAATGCATCCCAGAAGGGTCTTGCAAGCGGGAGCTGCTCTTTTGCCCATTGCTCATGTGAGCCCCCCACAGTGGCCATGACACAGGCCTGGCCCTTGGCAGGGTGGGGACTGAGCCCCAACTCCTGCTTCCTCCCAGTATTATGCAGAGTGTCACGGCGTCATCTACGTCATTGACTCCACCGATGAGGAGAGGCTGGCCGAGTCCAAGCAGGCGTTCGGTGAGTGCGGCCTGGCTGCTCTGGGAGGGGTGGATGGTGAGTGGGGGCAGGTCCAGCTTGGGCAGCTCTGTACCTGGGGCTGGCTCAGTGTCTGGTCAGAAGCGCTCCTGCCTCATAGGCAATGGGGGGCAGAGGGAGCAGCTGTCGGCGTCCACGGCTGTGGGCCCCAGGGCAGTCAGGCAGGATGCTGGGTGTGAGGTGCTGCCTCTCCTGCCCTCCCCAGAGAAGGTGGTGACCAGCGAGGCGCTGTGCGGTGTCCCTGTCTTGGTGCTGGCCAACAAGCAGGATGTGGAGGTGAGCCCCACCCCATCTCCTGCAGCAGCTTCCCAAGTCCCCAGACTCCCCCACAGCAAGGGGAGCAGTGTGTGCACCCAGACACCCCAGGCCCAGGCCCAGTGACCGCCCAGGGGCACAGAGCCATTCTCAAGGCCCGCCCTGCCCCCGGCAGCTTCCCAAGCCTGGTTCCTCTCCGGACCTGCTGCTGCCAGCCCTGGAGGTTCTCGCACCTCGAGGCAGGCACCCAGTAGGCCTCTTCCTGCCATGCCGGGCACCTCTCCCCTGAAGGCGGCCGTGTCTCAGGAGCGTACGACTGAGCTGTGGGGAGACCCAGATGAAACTCAGAGCTCAAAAAGTGATGCTGGGGCCCTGGTGGGAGTCAGCTCTGACCCTCACTTGTTCCTGCTACGCTTGGAGGGGGCATCTGTGCCAGCCCCACCCCCAGGGCAGCCCCTCAAGACCCCTCTGAGGTGCTGCTGTCCCCTGGAGCACTGGTCACACTGAATTCTTGCCGTCCTCTTGGAGTGGCTTCCACAGAAGCAGTGCAGTGTCCAGAGGGCCAGGGTGAATCTTTACTGCCCGCCTTCTCTGGGGCAGCTCTGTTGCCCCCAGCCTGTAGGGCTGGCCTCCCCCACAATCTCAGCCGACAAGAGGGCCACCTGGTGTGGGGCAGGGGTCTCCCCTCAGAGGAAAGGGGAGGGCTGCTCTTTTGAGGACTGGGCAGGTGGTTGTGAGCAGAAGTGACCGTGATTGCAGACTGCCCCCATCACCGACGCAGGGCTCCCCCCCACATCATCCCTGGCCATGTGGGCCCAACGCAGGGCTCCCACCCCTCCATTATTCCCAGCTGTATGGGCCCCTGGGACCTGCCTCCGCCACTGCCCAGGAGGCATCAACCCTTGGTGCCCCACCTCGGGCCTCATGGTGTCCCCCAGGAAGGGGATGGGGGTGGATTCCTTGCAGCTGTGTGGACGTCTAGCGTCTGTCCCAGGCACTACCAGCCACGTTCAGCCTCGGGGTGAGCGCAGGGTCCTCACCGCTGTGGCCTCTGGGAGACACTGGGACCCTCCTGGAGCTCTGCCTGTTTTTCTGGGGTGAAGGGCATATGCCCTTCTGAGAGTCCCAGGCCCACAGGCAGGACAGGGCCAGATGTGGGGGCTGCTCCTCATGGCCTTGCCTCCCCCAGACGTGCCTCTCAATCCCTGACATCAAGACGGCCTTCAGCGACTGCACCAGCAAGATCGGCAGGCGGGATTGCCTGACCCAGGCCTGCTCGGCCCTCACGGGGTGAGTGGAGCTGCACCTGCAGGGGCTTTGGGGACCAAGGCCAGCCCCCTCACACCCCCTGTCTTCACAGCAAAGGGGTGCGCGAGGGCATCGAGTGGATGGTGAAGTGTGTCGTGCGGAACGTGCACCGGCCGCCGCGGCAGAGGGACATCACGTAGGCGCGGCCGCGCTGCCGTCGGGACGGCTGGTGCCCGGTGCTGGAGGAGCGGCCTGTTGGCTGCTCGTCTGGGGGGTGGGTTTGCTTTGCTTTGGGGTTCTTCCATTTCCTTTGTTTTCTCGAAGACAAACTTTCCTCTACGTCTGGAAAAGTGTAGGCCTCGGAGGTTTTGGAGGGGAGTCTGGCCGCCCGGCTAACGCCCTCTGGCGGCAGCCTTTCCATGGGGCGCTGCGGTGGCCTTTCTGGGCCCTTTCGGGGGGGTCTGAGGGAGACCTGGTTGGGAATCGGGGCTCCAGTGCTCAGGCTGGCTTGGACTGCCTGGGGACAGCCCTGTGGGGCCTTTGGGAGATTCCGTGGCTGCATGTCCACCCCATCGAGAAGGAGGCCAGTCAGCCATGGTTGCCCTCTGGCTTGTGCCCCGTGACCCTGGAGGTGGTCTGGGGCTGATCTTGCCTTGAGGAAGACCCAGGCCATGTCCCCAAAGGCCAGCGGGGGCCCTGGATTCTGATGCAGCCTCGGGACAGAGCCGAGGAGGCCTGTGAGGGAAGACATACACTCCGCACCTGAGCCTGGCTTCGCCTCATCTTAATCCCCTGGGAGGGAGCTGATGCAAAAAAGCTGAGGGGGCCTCTGCTGGGAGTGGCTGTTTTTGTGCCCCAGCCCTGCAAGTGGGGAGTGTGTGTGGGGGTCCAGAGCCCTCTCCCAGCCAAGAGAGAACCTCCTGGAGGGGTTCTCTGGGGGGCCCTGTGTCAGTGCTGTGCAGGGCCTGCGTCCCCTGCTTGGGAGTAAGACTGATCCTGGGGCCCTCCCTGCACAGCCCCCACTGGGCCTGCCGAGGGCTCTGTTCTTCCTCAGTCTGGCTGTGGGCAGGAGCCGCCTGCCCAGTGCTGCCCAGGATGAGTGCAAAATAAAGACAGCAAGTGTGGGTCTGTCCATCCCTTCCCTCCTGGAGGGCTGAGGCTTGGCTCCTGGCTGTTGGACACGGTGACGGTGGCACTGGACTGCTCAGGGGCTGGTGGGCAGGTGAGGGGCTCCCCAGGTGGGTCTGGAGCCTGGAGAGTCCAGGCACTCCCTTCCTGCGGATGTGGGAAGGACGTGGGGGGCCTGGGAGGAGCTGCTGGGAAGGGGCATGAGTCAGGGTGGGGGTGGCACAGCAGCTGCGGGGCTGTGACTCACGGGAGTCGGGCCCTGGAAGTCCCCGCGTCATCTCCAGGGGACCCTGTGTGTGTTTTGCAGGTTGGTTCCCAGGACCTAGGGGGCGGGGCCTCCAGCCACGGGAAACTGGCCACGCAGGGGAGTGTGGCTGGGGCGGGCCCCCAGTTGCTCTGGATGCATCTGAAGGCTTCAGAGCCTGCCCCAAAGGGGAAAAGCTTCACTTCCCAGGAAGCATGGGAGGCCTGGAGGAGGTGTTTGGCAGGTCTCCTCTTGGGAAATCCCCTGAGAGTTGGGAGTGGGAGGAATTCAAAAGAGGGGGTTAGTGTGGGGCCCCGGCGACTGGGGCTGGCCTGAGCCCCGTCCTGTTCTTCGAGCAATGATACCCTCCCAGGCCTTGACCCTCCCTGAGCTTCAGGGGCCCCCGCCACGTGCCACAGTCAACGGGAGCGTAGAGGAGGCACTCCCAGTGATCCTCCCTGGGAGGGTCTGAGGTAGGGGAAGCCCCGAGCAACAGTTCTGATGGCAGCCTGAGGGATCTGGGCACACCGGGCGGCTCAGGTGTCTGCGGCTGCCCTCCCAGTAGCTGTGCAACTACAACCAGTTTTATGAAAAGGCTTTATAAAAATAAGCTTTAAGAAACCTCATTTCTTCTATTAAAAAAGCCGCTTTTAGTGCAAGTGGGGTGCCAAGGATGTCGAATAAATAAGGGGGAGAGGGGGCCAGGATCAGTGCCCAGGGAGGAAGCGCTCACGGACGCTCCGCTCCAGCCCGGGCATCCTGGCCACACGCAGTGCCTGCAGCAGCCGCACCAGAAGTGCCCCGTCCTGCGCCTCCAGGAGCTCCGTGAGCCGCTGATGCAGCTTCAGCCGCAAGGCTGCGCGGCCCGCCCTTGGTGTTGGACCCCAGCCCCCCGGGGCCTCAAGGGCCTGCAGCAGCCGCTGCAACCTCTTGATGGAGATATCCTGGAAAGCCACGAAGTCGATCACGGCACGCTTGCACTCCTCAGTTCCTGTAGTGGGTGGGGAGGCAGCAGTCCCCTCATTTCACCCATAGACACTGGTGGGGGCCTGCCGAGCACCCTGTTTTCTGGGCCCCACCCAGGGGGTTTGCAGGAGAGAAATCCCTGTACAGTGAGCCGTGCTGGAGTGAGCACTGCAAGGGTGGGGACTGGAGAAGGGGCAGGAGCCTTCAGTCAGCGCGGTGGAGCAAAGGCGTGGGGGCAGGAGTGGCCACTCGGAGTTTGGCTGGGAGAGGCAAAGGGGCCCAGGCAGGATCTTAGGGCTCCTGGGCCACTGGAAGGGGCTGGTTGGGATCTGCAGATGGACTGAACCTGACTTCGTGTTAACCACTGTGGCTTCTTAACAGTGGCTAACATCGGGCCTGTTTCCCCATGTCAGAGGGGCCAGCCACCTTGCTCTCGGGCAGTTAGGAGAGTGCTGCCCACCTTCCCAAGGCTCCCCAGGGGAGGCTCTGCCCTGGCTCGGATCCTAATCCTCAGCCACCCCTGAGGGGGCAGACTTGGTGGGGATCTAGAGGAGGGACCCCTGACCCCTCAAATCCACTGTGGCCCCTTCCCCGAGGTCAGCTGGCATGCTTTAGGCTAGATGCACGTGTAGGGGCTGGAGTGAGGGCACAAGTGGGCCTGGCCTGCAGTGCGCTACTCCCTCAGTCCTCTGGCTCACCTGGTACCCTGGTGCTGAGGGGGAAGGCAGTGCAGCTGGTGCATAGGGCGTCATGGGAGGAAGAGCCTGGCACGTTGAGGGCCAGGCCCAGGGCCGTGCAGTTACGGTGGGGCTGGCACTGCTCTGAGCTGGAGCTGCTGGCTGAGAAGGTGCCTGGGGGGCACGGCTGGCACTGTGTGTTCTGGCTGGGGGTGCCTGCAGCCGGGAGGGAAGAACAGGGTCAGGGGAACTGGTGTCCTAGCTCAGGGTGCAAGCCTGGGACCAGCAACCTGACCCCTGCCACACCTCCGACCACCACTCCTGGGGGCCCTTCCCCTCATCCGGCTCTCACCCAGGGCCATCACGCCGGTGCCAGGCGGACACGATGCATGCTCCAGGCAGAAACCAGCGTGCGCGAAGAAGCCGGTGCGGCAGCGGCAGGCGCGGTTGTGGGTGGCGTGGCAAGGCCGTGCCTCTTCCTCGCGCTCCCCACAGAGGATGTTGCAGTAGCGGCAGCGCTCCAGGTAGTTCCAGAACTGCGTGTAGTGGCGTGGAGGACACGGGCCACACGTCGTGGGGCTGTCTCGGCGGCAGGGCTGCTGCACAAAGGTGCCTGGGGGGCACTGGGCGCACACCAGCCACTCCCCCGTGTCTGTGTCCCGCCAGGGGTAAGTGGGTGCCTCTGTCGCTCCACGCATGGCCGGCACCAGCAGCAGGGTGGGCAGCGCCCACACCAGGCACAGCAGCAGCAGGCCCGGCCCCTCCAGCGCCTTCATGGTCCTTGCTGGAGCAGGGAGAGCGTGGCTCAGCGCGGACACCGGATCCTGCTGTGCCTGACCAACATGCCGCCGCCTCTGCCCACAGGCGGAGGGACTGCCCATCCCCAAGCCCATCCTGCTGCCGCCCTATATGGGCAGGGAGAGGGCCGGGCCAGCCTCACCACGCCCCATAGGAACTCCTCCCTCCCCAGGCAGCCCCCCTCACCCACCTGGTACCATCCCTCCCCACAGCTCAGTCCAAGGGTGGTTCTGTGAGGGGCTTCACCAGCCAGGGAACCGCCCTCCTCAGCACCTGGGGCAGCTCCTGACCCCGCAACCAGCCCAGGCAGCTGGTGTATTGGTGGATCCCCCCCCAGTTGCAGCTTGGCTGCAGCGGTGAGGATGAGGGCAGGGCTGAGCCCACTGTGGAGGAAGTAGTGTCACAAGGCAGGCTACGAGGGGCCTGTGCCAACTCCCTGTCTCTCCTCAACTCCCACCACCAAGCCCAGGCCACGAAGACACTGTCCGGGGCACTGCCAGCACTTTTATTAGAGAACCCTGTCGCCTGATGGAAAGTGGACACATGCCCACGGGGGTCTCCTTCCTGGTGAGGGGCTCAGCTGGGATGCCCCTGTGGCACCACTCACAGGCCAGGAGCCAGGGAAGTTCTGGGGAAGCACCTTCCCAGAGACCCACCCCAGACCCCAACGTAGCTCAGGGCTTCTCAGAGGGAGGCCCAGATCCGGTCCCACTGCAGTGGGGCAGGCAGGCAGGCATGGGCTGGCCTATTCTGTTGGGTGGTTCTTTGGCCCACCAGAGCTGGACAAGCACGTGATCAAGCCACGTCGGGTGTGCTGAGGGCCTCCGTGGGCACTCACTGGGGCTCTGGCCAGAAGACCTGCGTGACGCTCTGCTTCCTGGAGGCGGTGTGGCAGGATGGGCACGTCCTAGAGGCCTGTGAGACAACCGGCCCACTGGACGCACCTGCCAGGCGTTGCCACCAGCCCACCACCTGGGGCTATACCCCGCCCTTTCACCCTCAGCCCACCACCTGGGGCTACACCCAGCAGGAACTGTAGTGGCCAGGCACCAACCTGAAGGTGCCGTTGCCAACAGGCTTGGCAGCGCTGGAAATCACAGGCAGGGCACTGGAAGGGCACCACGTCCTCCGCCCCACAGCCCTGGCACACACAGCCTGCTGAGAGGGGCCCACTCGGAGCTCCCGCAGCCTGCTGCCCAGCGAGGTCTCTCCCAGGAGGCTCACCCCACTCAGATGCTGCAGGCCCGTGGGGAGGTCCTGGGGACTGGCTGGGCCCTGCAGCCTCACCGCCCGCCCCCACAGTCCCTGCTGGCCTCTGTCTAAGGAAGGTCGAGATCTTGCTCTGGGTCTTTCCGGGCTTCTCGGATCGTGAGGGGCCTGGAGACGGAGACTGAGTCTAAGCGGGGCCTGGGGCTTTGCTGCTTGCTCCCAGGGCTGCGTGCGGTTGGGGCACTGTCAGGAACAGCCAGGCAGGCGCCCTACCTGGTTGGGGAGCCCTGTGGGTGAGCACAGGAGGCACAGCAAGACTCTCCTCCTGGGGTCCTGGTGGCTCCATGCCCAGGGAGGGTCTGCCGGTCAGGTCTGTGCACGTCTGTGAGAAGCGCTGCTTGTGGTGTGGACGCACAAACATGCTGAACCCTGCGGGAGCTTCACTCAGACCCGGCACGACCCCCA
>NW_012104365.1:5753505-5768561 GCF_000951045.1 Mandrillus leucophaeus | reverse complement strand
CCACCCCACTGGCTGTCCCCCACGCCCACCCCACTGGCTGTCCCCACGCCCACCCCACTGGCTGTTCCCACGCCCAGGCCACTTGCTCTGCAGCAGGGGGAAGTCCTCCGGCTTTGCAGTGGTCAGGGCGGCCAGCACAGCCAGCACCTTGTCGAGGTCATCGTCTTGCTTGTAGGCTGTCAGCGCTGCCAAGAGCTGGCTACAGCCTGCAGACCCCAGGGCCCTGCGGACATCTGCCAGGTAGGTGCTCACGGCGCGCTGGCCCTGCTTCCCTGCTCTGGGCGCTCTGGACCCCTGCTGTGGGTGGCTGCCAGGGCCTCCTGGTGTGGGAGTAGCATGGCTCAGAGTGGCGCTGGGGCGGAGGGCTGAGAGTCCCACCACCCTGCCTGCCCTTCCTCCCACGAACTCCTGGAGAGCTGCTCAGGACAACTGCGGGGTACAGAACCGGGAGCCCCCACCAGGAGATGCTCCCCACAGGGGCAGCTCCACTGGCACCTCCGGTTCAAAGGCTCAAGCCACACTCAAGTATTAGCCTCATCAAGCCACTGAGGAACCCACCAAGTCGCAGGCTGCACACAGTTCAGGACTCAGCTACCTGTGGGGGGTGGCCTGGGCGACAGGTGGGGCCTGCCCTGGTTCAGGTGCTCTCGGGGGTCCAGCTGCTGGGCTGCAGCCTTGGACACAGTCAGCTTGGGATCTAGCGCTGTCCTTCCTGATGAAGAGATGCAGAGCCACAAAGCTGGTCCCGAGCACCTGGAAAGTTCCCCCGGGGCGGGGGAAGGGCTGGCTGGGGAGGCCAGGCCTCACCCACCTCGGACCAGGGCGGGAAAACCCAGGCAGGCACACGTGCCCACGTGCCAGGGGCAGCAGAGGAGACACCAACTGCTGGATGGGGGCTGGAACAGTGGCAGGCAGGCCAAAGCCCTGCTCAGGAGCTCAGAGCCCCAGGGTGCGTACCAAGCCCAGAAGGGATCTGGGGTCTTCCCAACAGGTTAAGTTCCCCGCTGGGTGAACCCTGTACTGGAGGAGCTCCATGGGGGCTGTTCGTTAACAAGCACGAACACAGACACTCCCACCTCTGGAGGCTTGGACTCCACCCTAGGCAAAGGCAGAAGTAGGGAGGACGGGAGGACAGGGGTCTAGGGGTCTAGGACCCTGGCGTGTGCAGTGGACTCCCCAGGGCTGTGCATGGGGGGCAGGGGACACGTGCGGCAGCTGGACAGGGCTGTGCGTAGGGGTCAGGGGCTATGGGAAGGGCAGGGCCCTGCGTGGAGTTGCACAGGGTCTCCCCAACAAGTGATACTGCTGCTGGTGGTGGGGGGTGGCCCCCATCACTCCCACACGGGAACAGAGAGGCGGGGCCACGCAGGGCCCCAGGGATGCCCACCCCAACCAGCCCAGGACTTCGGTGCCTTCCACGGAGGAGTCTGAGGGTCCCACCCGAGGCCCCATTTACCAGTGGGGTCCAGGGCTGGCTGTGCCCGCTGCCTTCGGGGAACGCTGTGCTCTGGCCGGTAGCCGCAGCCCCGTCCCGTCAGCTGGATACAGACCTCCTCAAACTGCTCTTTGTGGTGAGGCCGCACAAACTGGTAGAAGCCTGTAGAGGAAGGGGTGTCTGTCCCCATCTGCCCCCTTTTCTCTAGAGAACAGAGACAACCTTGGACCCAGATGGCCCCCACCCCACACAGCGGCAGCACTGCCCTCAGGATGGGCGACCCCTGCAAGCCAGGGCACCTTGGAGCAGGCTGTGCTTCTTGGGGTCCTCAGCAAAGAGGGGGCCGAGACAGGCGGCCAGGGAGGCGAAGTCATCGGAACCCTTGTAGTCCTGCAGGGCCTGGGTGAAGGTGGCAAAGTTGGCTTGGCTCAGTTCCTGCTTCACAGCCACCATGAAGAGCTTGGCCCTGTCCATCTGTGCGCCAGCCACGGGCTCCTCCTGCAGCACACAGGCCCGAGGCTCCATCAGGGCCAGCCTCATCATCCCGTCCCTGGAGCTGCAGAGCCTTCCTTGGAGCATTGAGTGTTCCCCGGGACAGTGATTGCTGAGCAGGGGCTGCTGCCTGAGAAAGTGGTTGGCTGGATGGACACGGAGGTGCTGCGGGAAGAAAGCTGCGGGGCTGGGCCTGTCTGGGTCACACAGTGAGAGGCTGGCAGGGAACCGAGGGCAGCGAATGGGCAAAGGGTAGACTGGCTCTCCCTCAAGCTGGGGGTCCTCTCTCCTCCTCCCTAAAGCCCCCACCCAACAGCGGACACAGCTGAGGCTCCAGGATGGCAGATCATAGGGAGGGGCTTCCCAAGAAGCGGTGCCCATCTCTCCACACACCCCAGACCAACACGGAAACGTGGAAACCAAGGCAGGGGCAGCCCCGGCACTCCCCACCCAGGCCCTCAACAGCCCAGGCCCCTCGGCAGCCGCCCACTTCCTGATGGCACCAGCCCTGCCTGGGCACCACCCAGTTCTTCCCAGAAGCCAAGGGACATGGACAAAGGCTGCCACACTTGGGGCTTTCCAGCAGGCAGGGGGCTTCCTGGCTCCGACTACAACTCAGTTCTTTCATCCAAGGCTGGGAATGGGCTGCGCCCCTCGCATGAGGCAGGTGCACGTCCACACTTGAGGGAAATGCCAGGGCCAAACCCAGTGCTGCAGCCCCCAAACCAAGCCTGCCCAAGGGCGGGGCCTGATCCCAGCTGCCCTTGAGCCCTTGGGCCGACAGCTTCACAGCCGCCCTGGACATCAGCTCCCGGGGGTAACTTCCCTGGTCCCATCGGGCCCACATCCCAACTTGGCTGGGGGCACCCAGGGCCGGGTTCCCACACGTGTCTACGGTGGTCGGCACAGGTGCAGGGACAGCTCACGCACCAGGTGGCTGACTAGCCGGATCTTCTTCCTCCCTCCTCGCAGCTCCTCTGCCGGCCTCTTCTCAGCCAGGAGGGACAGGGTGGAGCAGCTGTGGGCCTGAGGAGGACACAGCTGTGGTTCCAACCACACACTCCAGGGCCCCAAAGCACCTGGGCCCACAGGGAAGATGGCCCCAAGGAGCCCTGAGCAGTAGCCAAGACGAAGTCGGGGGAGGGGGCGCGGCACACCCTGGTGACAGTCCCACAACTTGGTCCTGTCCAAGTCACGCCAGCAGCTCATGAGGCTTACGTGGTGACACGTAAGAGCAGGTCCAGGAAGGACAGTCCGACCACAGCGAGGGGCTGGCAGGAAGGGGACACAGGTGTCTGGTGCCTGCACCCGGGGCTCACTCCAGGAGCCTGAAGGGCAGGGACAGGCAGCAAGAGGAGAATGGCTCCCAGCAGGAAGCAGGGAGAAAGCTTCGGGTTGGCCTGAGAAATTATGGGCTTCTGGGGCAAAAGGCCCCAAGGAGGAAGGAACCTGGGTCCCAACCGCAGCACATTCCTGGAGAAAGGCCACTCTCAGGCACAGCCAGGGGCAGGGGCACCCGATCTTGAGTGCCCTGAGCCAAGCTGACCTGCCAGAGAATCAAAGTGATGTGGGGGCACCCGCTGAGGGCCAGGGCATGCACCACCTGGGAGCCAGCAGCTTGTGGGTGAGGCGAGGTGGAGGGCACACACATAGCCAGGCAGCCGGGATCCCTCACCTGCCTGCCTGCCCGACAGGCAGGGGATTTACAGGGGTGTGTGGGGAGGTGCCTGAAGTCAGATGGGCGGGGTGGGGTTGGCCTCAGGAGACAGAGGGTCTGTATCCATCCCAAGGCCCTGGAACTGCACCTGCTCCTCGCCAAGGTCCCCGGCCCGCTGTTCACTGTGCTCCAGGGCGGCCAGCAGCCCCCTGGGCCTCTGCCGGGCAGGAACTGGCTCCTGCTCATACTCCACACACAGGCTACTCTCGGGGTCCCCGGCAGCTGGTGATCCTGCAGAGTACCCGAGTGCGCAGTGAAGCCCACCGCGGGGCCCCAGCTGGGGGTCCCTGCCTATGACGGAGCCCCTCCTGAGGGAGGGTCCCAGCATTTGGGGGCCCCTGCCTGTGGGTGTCCTCCCTGCTATTAGGGGGAGTCCCAGCCTTGGGGCGCATCTTTGCCTGAGGCGTTCTCTGCCTGTAGGGGAGGGTTCCAGCCCGTGGGAACCCCACCCTAGGAGGCAGACACAGCCTTTGGAGGTGGGAGGGGCAGTGCATAAAGCCAGGTGAGCCGCCTCCACCCTGGGCGCCTGGTGCCGCCCGCCCCACACTGCCCGTCCCGCACTGGCCATCTGCACCTGAGGACCTCTGCTTCAGGCTGGGGACATGCAGGTCCAGACTCTTAGCTTTCCTGGTGGAGAGGAGGGGATCAGGCGACTTGGCCTCCCTGACAGCATCTTCTCCTTCACGCAAACTGGGTGCTGCAGCCCGGGGGGCCGGTGCTGGCATCTGCAGAACCACTCGGGGTGGGTGGGCCCATTTCTGGCTCCTCTGGGGACAACACCCTCATCCCCTCCCTGGGCAGAAACTCACAGTTCGCTCGGCAACACGGAAGAACTGGGCCACGTCTCGGATGACGTGGCCGAAGTTGTCGTACACCCTGACGTGAGGACGCACCCAGGAGGGCAGCTGGGCTCTGGCATCAGCAAAGGCGAACCTGGGGGGTGGCCACAGCCCTGCTGCCCTGCCCACAGCCGCTTCAGGGGGTCAGTTCACCCAAGTGAAGACCCTCATCTGCCGCAGGGGCCTCAGGCTGACCCCGAGTCGCCAGAGAGGCTCTGGGGGAGACGGGGCCTCATGTGGGGAAGGAGAGTCCAGGGGCCCAGTGGGATGTGGCCGTGTCCCCTGGCGCCACGCCTGCCCCCGGACTGCACGCACCTGTGGTCACAGAGGAAGACAGCCCCGTAGTCCTGGCGGTGCCGGATCACTCGCCCAATGGCCTGGTTCACCGCCCTGGACGCCTGCTGCCGGTACCACTCCTGCCCAGAGAGGAACTGGAGGGCGAGGAGGCTCGGTCACAGGGGCTCCCGTGGCCACAGGGGGGCTCAGTCGCCAGACCGCCTTACCCCAGCCCCGCCCTGCTGTAACTCACCTGGCCCCCAGCCCCACCCTGGCCCTTCATCTCGTCCAGGAACTGCATCTTGAGGACAACCCGGGGGTCCATGCGGGGGGGGTACGGGAGGCCCGTGACGATCACACCACGGCCATTCGTGTCTGAGAAGTCCAACCCCTCGCTGGCCTGGGGGACACACCAGGGAGCTGCCTGGGGCCATGGGGGCTCCTCCCCCCGGCTGCCCATACCCAGCCCAGCCACCTTCCCCGAGGCTCCAACCCCAACCAGGGGTGGGAGGAAGCCCCATCTATGGGTCAGGACCCCACTTGGGGTCCACAGCTCCCAGACGCCACCTCCAACTCTCGTGGCCAGGAACCTCCTGCATCCTGCCTGCCCGACTCAGAGCAGGGCACGCTCCCAGCAGGCCACCAGTGCTTTGCTCTTGTGGGGCCCAAGGAGGGGACCAGGCAGCCCCCAGGGCCCAAAGTCAGCTGGGGAGCCATGAGCACCCACCAGGGAACAGGCAGCCGGGTCAGGACAGAGGGCCCCAGAGAGCTCACCTTGCCCCGGCACACCGCCAGGAAGGTGGCGCCGGTGGACCCAGGGGCAGCGACCCTTGCATAGTAAGCACTGATGGTCTGGAAGGAAAGTTGGTCAGGCTCAGCCTGGAGCCCACCTCGGCCCCTTCTTCCCCCATGAGGGAGACCCAGGTCTCATCCTCCAAGATGAAGGACTATCCTAGCCAGGAAGGCCAACCGGGTTCTGGAAGCTTCTTCCTGGCACGGATCCCAGGCTGATCCTGCGCCTGCTCAGTGCTTCCCAGAAAACACGGGGAATCCCAGGGCCAGGGTGGCCACCGGCTATAGCTACTCAGACAGGAGGACCACTGTCACCACACCCACCCAGTGCTGGGGGCTTTGTAAGATAAGAGGCAACACTCCGGGCCAGGAAGGAAACACAGGGGCCCTGAAGAGGCAGCCAGGAGCCGCCAGAGCCCGTGGTCAGGGCTGGTGGTCAGCCTCGGGGAAGCTGTGAGGGGCACGGGAGGCACGAGGGGGCAGCAGACTCAGAGCCCCGGCCAAGTGCCGACCTCGGAGAAGCTGCCTTTGCTCCTGGGCTCCACAAACAGCGGCTTCAGTGCCTCCATCTTCCTGGCCAAGTCGCGGGCCTGTGGGAGGAAGAGGCAGGGACACGGCAGCCCTGGTTACGCCGCCGATCCGATGAGGGCAGGCAGGAGCTGTGGCCACTGCCTGCTTCGTGCTCCAGCCCTGCCCTCACCCACCCCACCCAGGACATACAGGGGAGACATACTCGCCAGAACTCCAGGCTCTTCTCCATGACAGGATAGGAAGGGAAGAAGATCAGCAGCCCGTAGGGCACCACGCGGGCGATGTTGCCTGGAAGTGCAGGCGCTGGGGTCAGGGCAGGGGCGGGGCGTCTTCCGGGGTCCCTACCAGCTCTTGGGAGCAGGGTCCAGGATCCAGGATGGGCACAGCTGGGGTGTGCCGGGCACTTACCCAGAGCCTTCCCCAGGGAGGACAAGCACTCCTCAGAAAACCTGCACAGAGCCGAGAGGCCAATGCTCAGGGCCTCAGGGCTCAGTACTCCCCGACCTCGCACCCCAGCACGGCCCAGGGACAGGCCCTTACCGTCTGTCAAACGCAGAGCTCAGCTGGGCTCCATCGGGACCTCTGGGGACAACCCCCACCCAGATCTGGTGCTTGTCGATGATGTGTGGGTTCTCCAGGCAGACCGGGAAAGGGCTGAGCGTGGCCGGAGGGACAGACAGTGGGGAAGGACACCAGCACCCCTTTAGCCCTCGAGGCCCGAGACCCCCAGTGAGGCCCAAGACCCCCAGCACCCCGGCTCATGGGGACCCCCAGCACTCCCACCCCACTAACGTCACAGGCGTCACCAGTGCTTAGGCCCCTGGCAGGGGTGGCCCGTACATCTGCATCTCCAGGGCAAAGGAGGACACCGGGGCCAGCGTGCCGCTGGTAAGGATGAGGGAGCGGACGCCCTGGCGGACCAGCTCGCGCATGCTGTGGCCGGGACTGAAGCACCAGTAGCTCAACACCTTCCCTGTGGGGCGGAGGGGAGCAGGGGACACAGGGTATGAGGACGGGACTGGGGGCCTGACCGCCTGCCTCTCTGCCCATCACCCTCTCACCCACTGGCATCAAGCAAGTGAGCCGCCCACAGCCACCCAGGCCCATCGTGCAGAAGTCAGAACAAAGGAGGCTGCCCTGAGTGTGAGCGCAGTCTGCCAGCTGGGGTCCCCTCTGGGGGACTGGGGGTCCTCGGAGTACGAGGCAGACCCCAGGCAGATGCTGGGGACACCTCCAGAGAGGTCAGCCCACTCCAACCCTAAACTTTTGCAGAAACGGTGACATGCGGCTCAGGGCAAGCTCATCCCGCCAAGAGCGCACGGGAAGCAAGCACCAGTGTCCCGACATTCCAGGGACGCGCACAAGAGGAAGTGCGAGTTCCCCGCTCCGCCAGGAAGCCTCTGAGTGGCGTCAGCAGCGAACAAGGGCACCGGTTCAAAGGAAGTTCCTAGAAGTGCTTGACTGACCACAGCGGCCGTGGCCTGGGGAGGAGACTGAGCCTGGGCACTGGACACCAGGAATTAAACATGGCACAAGCAGAACGACGCTGACTGTGACTCGGGGTCAGCAGGGACAAGGCACCTCTCCCAGCAAAGGTCACCCCGCTTCCTGGGGCTGAGCGTGCCCTGCAATGGGGGAACTTCCCGACCTCCACCTCCAGGAGCTCATTTCCTACAAACGCCCAACGCAGGGAGTGGCTGCTTCTCAGAAATCAAGTGACGTCAGAGGTCAATGGAACAAATAGATTCCAGGCCCTCAGGATCTGTGCGCCAGCTGCCTCAGGCACGCGCCGCCTCCCACGACCCCCCCAGGATGGACGCTTCCTGCCGGGAGAGGCCTTGCCACAAGGCCATCACCGAGCCACCGACCGGGGGTCAAGCCACGCAACCCTGACGTCCTCCCGGCCCTCCCCTTCCAGCTCGGCCAGGCAGACCAACCACAGCAACCACGCGGGGGCTGCTTCAGCCAGGGCCACGTCGTGCCACCGCGGGCCAGAGAGCTCTGAGAAAGAACGTTCCAGAGAGGGACGAACCAAGCCCAGAGGCAAGGCCCCACTGGAGCACAAGAAGGGGCAGCAGCTCCCACCGCTGCAGCCACAAAGCCCCCCTTGGACACCACATGGCCGGGTGGGGCCGGACACACTCCAAGAACCACAGGACTCTGGACACCGAGCCGAGGGCCCACTCACAGGCCCCATCCACACAGGTCCCCGGCAGCACCGACTCGAAGACGCCACAGAGCACAGGAAGCCAACAAGGCACGTGGGGCCTCAGGGCCGAGCGCACCAGGGGCTTCGGACAACAGGGCCAGTCGGGCCCCCTTCAGATGTGACCCTGAGGCTTGGCCCAGCCAGGCGCTGGGTGGAGGCAGCAGGGAAAGCTGTGCCTCACTGTGGGGCTGCGTGCTGACGGCCTTGGCATAAACCAGTGTGTCCCAGCAGGAAGGCCTGGCTGAGCTGTGGCTCGCCGCCACCAACCAGGTGACTCTGGGCAGGTCACGGTGCCATCAGGCCCTCTCCCATGTCTCTCAGTAACTCCAGCCTTCAGAGGGACAGTGAGGAGAACGCTCTGGATTGGCCTGGACATGGAGAAGGTGGCCAGGCCCAGGGGGGCAGGAGACCCACAGCTGGCCACGTGCCTAGCCTGTGGCATGCTGGTGCTGAGCGCCACCCCCGGGCGGGCGGGGAGAGTGTGGGCCCAGGTCTGTACCTCGCTTTCTGGCTGCAGTGGTGCTCCAGGCATCAGACCGCTGAGCCGTCCTCCGGTGACCAGCATCAGGATGGATGTGCACCTGGAGGGGACAGGACCAGGAGTGTGGAGACCCCGCCCATGTCCTGGGGGCAGCCCCTTACCTTTCAGGACCGCAGGACCCCCAGCCCCACCTGCCTCCTGGAGGTGGCCCCTACCTTATAGGACTGTAAGGGTCCCAGCCCTGCCGGGGAACCACGGCTGCCCTCGGAGGGGTCCACACTAAACACAATCTGAAAGAGAGGAGGTGCAGTCCCGTGAGGAGCCTGAGGCCAGAGCCCGGAGCCCTGGAGGCCACCTGATCTTCTGCAGCATCAGCCCCACACACGGAAGGTCACAGGACACCCAGAGGTCATCGGTTCACCGGCCCCTGCCATCACACAGCCCCAGGCCGATGGACAGGAGCTGGCACCTGCCTGACCCTTTCTCCTCCCTGGAGGGACCCCGGTGAGCTCTGTTCCCCCTACGCAGGCCATCTCCGTGCACTGGAAACGCGGCAGCCCGAGAGGCCTCTCCTCCCACCAGCTGGCCCAGCCCTCCTCTCTGTGCCCCTAAGGGTCCCAAATTAATCTAGAAATTCAACATGGCCTAGTACAGTGGCTCACGCCTGTAATGCCAGCACTCTGAGAGGCCGAGAGGGGCGAACTGCCCGAACCCAGGAGTTCAAGACCAGCCTGGGCAACATGGTGCAACCCCGGGGTCTCCACCAAAAGAATATGAAAACTAGCCGGGCGTGGCGGCACATGCCGTGGTCCCAGCTACTTGGGGGGCTGAGCTGAGACGGGCGTGGTGGCACGTGCCGTGGTCCCAGCTACTTGGGAGGCTGGGCTGAGAGGATCCCCTGAGCCCAGGAGGTTGAGGCTGCAGTGAGCTGTGATGGTCCCACTGCACTCCAGACTGGGCAACAGAGAGACACTGACTCAAAAACACAGGAATTCCACACATTCCAGTCAAAATCACAGCAAGATTTTTAAAGGAAGCAGACAGGCTGACTCCAACATGCATCACGGAGAAAACATCAGGGCAGGTTTAAGAAGAACAAGAGGCCGGGCGCGGCGGCTCACACCTGTAATCCCAGCACTCTGGGAGGCTGAGGCGAGAGGATCACCTGAGGTCAGAGGTTCGAGACCAGCCTGGCCAACACGGCAAAACCCCGTCTCTACTAAAAATATGAAAATTAGCTGGGCGTGGTGGCAAGCACCTGTAATCCCAGCTACTCAAGAGGCTGAGGCAGGAGAATCATTTGAACCCAGGAGGCGGAGGTTACAGTGAGCCAAGATCGCACCACTGCACTCCACCCTGGGCGACAAGAGCGAAACTCCGTCTCAAAAACAAACAAAAAAAGAAATTGGTTCTGGCCGACACCAGGACTTACGACAAAACCACCACGAACAAAACCGTGAGGAAAACAGTGTGGCAGGTGCCCAGCGGAGTTGGGAGAAGCCGAGCCACTCGGTCAGCAGACGGAACCACCGCTGTGGCGTGCTGGGAAAAATCCAGGTAGAGGCCGCCTTTCACACCCCCACAGGTGACGCCGGAAGGCGCGGAGGCCCTGACACAAAGCTCCGCCACCCTACAGTGCAGTCTGGAGAACACACAAGACCCAGTTTAGCATCGGTCGGGAGGTACAAGCTCCAGACAAAAGTCTGATGACAAGGAAACATCTGTTCACTAAACCCGCCGTGAAAATGGAAAAAACGACCAGCACGAGACCAGGAGAGAATATGTTGGCATGTGTTCCTCAGATCTTACAGAGAACCCTGCGAATCAATGGGAAAGGGGCGATGCCTGCACTAGGAAAAGAGCGCGTGACGACCATTCCCGGAAAAAGAGCCGAAAATGGCCAGAACAGGAACGTGAAGCC
Source organism: Mandrillus leucophaeus (assembly GCF_000951045.1). Taxonomy (NCBI): domain Eukaryota; kingdom Metazoa; phylum Chordata; class Mammalia; order Primates; family Cercopithecidae; genus Mandrillus; species Mandrillus leucophaeus. The sequence goes on along the minus strand of NW_012104365.1, from coordinate 5,757,868 downwards.
CCAACAGGCTCCGCAGAGCGGCCACGTCAGCCCAGCCGCCGTCAGAGCCCTGGAGAAGCCGCAGACTTGAGGGAGTTCTGCTGGGAACATCAAGAAGCCGGAATCGTTCACAGAAATGCGGAGAAGCTGAACTAGAGAACACGGGGGCCGGCACCGCAGCTGGGACACAAGAGACCGGCAGCGTGCGTGGACTGCGCACGTGTGCACGTGCCTGGGTATGCACAGGAGAGAGAAACTTCCTTCCATTCCTTCCTTCCTTCCTTCCCAGCCATTTTCACTGTCAAGACAGCTAAATACAAGGCCTTGCGTTTTACCAAAGCATTTGGCCCACAGGGATGGAAACAACAGAACAAATTCACCATGACACCAGGGGCTGCCATGAGCAGGGGCTGAGGCTGCCTCAGGAAACAGCTTCCCTCAAAAAGCCAGCCCTCTGATGGGCAGGCCTGGAAGCTCTTACCTGTAATCCCAGCACTGTGGGAGGCCAAGGTGGGCAGACTGCCGGAGCCCAGGACTTTGAGACCAGCCTGGGCAACATGGCAAGACCCATCTCCACATAAAAATTTTAAAAATTAGCCGAGCGTGGTGGTGCACGCCAAGACCCCATCTCCACAAAAAAGCTTTTAAAATTAGCCGGGCGTGGTGGTGCACGCCTGTGTTCCCAGCTACTCAGGTGGCTGAGGCAAGAGGATGGCTTGGGCCCAGGAGGCTGAGGCTGCAGTGAGCTGGTGACAAGGCCCTGCACTCCCGCTGGGGTGACAGAGCGAGACCCTGTCTCAAAAAAACACCACCACAAACCGCCCCGTGCTTCAGCCCCAGGGCAGCTCAGGCAGAGAAGGAAGGGAACCCACTAGTCTCACAGGGGCCCAGTGGTGACTGGCTCCCCAGCACGGGCCAGCACTGCCCAGAGTTTGCCTCCAGCTAAGCTCTACCTCCCCAGCACACAGCCTGGCCCTGCCCGGAGTTGCCTCCAACTGAACCGTGCATCCCACATCCTCTTCCTGGGGCCACTAGCCCCACTCTAGCCCCACTCTGTCCCCAGGGTCACCTCTGCCTCAGGGCTGCAAGTCCAGCCCAGCAGCAGCCCTATGAGCAGCGCCCACACCTGCAGGGACTCAGGAGCAGCTGAGGGTGAACACGGTGCGCAGTCCCCAGGGTTGGGAGGAGCTGAGTCATCTCCCAGTGGCTACTTAGAGCAGCAGCCAAAGGAAATTCCAAACCAATGGGGTGAACAGGATTTGGTTCCAGAGTGTGGACACTTCTCCATACTGGAGCCTGGGAAGCCACATTCCAGGGAGGGGCAGGCCCGGGCCAGCTCACACCTGCCCTCCAGGCCCTGGGCTGCAGGGCTGCCTCGATGGCCATGTGCTGGAGGTGCTTTGAGTGACCCATCAGGACATGGAAGCAGGTCCGCCTGGCAGGTGCACGGCCTCCTGCTTGAAGAGGCAACCACGCTCCAGGCGGGACGGCAAAGCAGCCCTTGGCAGGCAGGAGCCACAGAGAGGGGTCTGGCCCTGGGATGCCCACCATGCCTTTGGGGAGGAGCTGGGAGACACAGCAGTGCCGCTTTCCAGTCCCAGCTGCCACACAGAGAAGACACAGGCTGTGGCATCACTGGCCGCAGAGAAGGCCACGGTGGAGGTAGGGCTGAGCCTGGGCCCTACCACCTGCTGTGCCCACCCCACCTGGTCCCTGCCCAGGTCTCGCCCCCGCTCAGAGCCACTTCTTCTATGAAGAAGGCAGTGCCTGGTCATCCTGGGGCCTGCAGCTCCACACCCAGCAGCATGCATAGAGCACTGCACCGCACTGCATGCACAGGCCGGCCGTACATTCCAGGGTTCTTCTGCGGCCTCCCCCAGCTCGAGCACCCCCCACCCCAGGCGGACACTCATGAAGTTGTCACAGAGCTGGGCAGCCCCACCTAACCCTGCCATGACCTCGTGTGGCCAGGAGGTTCAGTGTGGGCAGCACAGAGGCAGCCTCACACGGCTCCACACAGCCACCTGTGCCTCGGTTTCCCCAAGGACTGATGGCCTCCCAGTCAGGGACTTGTGGGTCTGCTTCTAAAAAATGCACCGAGGTCCAGGAGAGGCAAGTGTGTGCCCAGAGCACCCAAAAATGGGGCTTGCCCTCCACAAACCGCACAAGCCCCTCTGCCTCAGGGAAAGCAGGTGCTGCCACAGGCACAGAGCCAGGAGCAACCTCACATGGGAGGGGACGGGCATCGCAGGGCAGGACGGGGCCAAGAAGGGGGCCAGGGCCGCATCCCCCATCATGGGCTCGCAGGGACACCCCCGCCGGCAACCTGCAGGGTCCCCGTTTGTCTGTCCCTGGAGAAGCTGTTCAGGAAACTGCGTGTGTCCAGAGCTCTTCATCTGCGTGCAGCTGGGGCTGCCGGGAGTGGGTCCCCCCTGGCCTGAGGGCCCGGACAGGGCAGGAGCGGCTCCCTGGCCCCCACTCCCCTTCACGTCCTCCCCCACCAGCGTCACCCTGGGCACGTGCCACCAGACCTCGTCCTCCCCCATCCCCGCGGGAGGCCCAGTGTGGGTTTGGGTTACAGGAAAGGAGCCAAGGGTTTGCCAGTCGGAAACAGGTGGTGCGGGGGCCGTTCTCCCACCCCCACGTCTAGAGTCAGTAACTAATACAGCAGGAGAAGGCACCCGCCCGGCTTCCATCAGGGAAGGAGATGCCAGAGGAGCAGGCCCCACCTGGATGATGTCCGCCAGCTTCTGCAGTCCGGCCGTGTTGGTGAACACTCCAGCACCTGCGGAGGTAGCATGCTGGGCGCTGACACCCGCACTGCAGGCAGGGGAGGCCCCGACCCCAGCCCCGCCCTTCCAGCCATAAGCCAGCTCAGCCCGACTGCCAAGCTCCATCTCCTGCCCAACGGGGTGCCCAGGGTGGAGCGCAGTGTCCACTCAGGGCGGGCAGCTCGCCTGCCCTTCCCAGCAGCCAGGAGAGAAGCCAGGCAGGGACAGCGTCTCCAAGGGGGCCGGTGGAACTTGAAAAGAGGCTCTATGGTCACCTAAGGTTTGAAGCAGCAAGAGCCGCCCTCCCCAGCACCTGGGAGCACAGCAGAGGCCCCGGCGGGCCGGCATCTCAAACCAGAGCAGCCCATGACGACACTGCCTCTGGGCGAAGCCTCTGGACCCCACAGCTCTGAGAGGCAGAACTGGGGGTGTGTGGAGAAGCCAGAGGCCCCACAACCCAGCCAGGGCCTTGGGCTGCTCTTCCTTAAAAGGGGAATAATGGGATGAGTCTGCAGGATGAAGCCGCCAGCTGCAGAACTGGGACAGGCTCTACGGCAGTGGGCAACCGGCACTAACGCCTCCACGCCCCGATCAGAAGGTGAGGTTCTGTGAGCCTGTTCCTGCTGACGGCCAGGTGATGGCCAGGGGAGCCCTGACTGCCAGGATGGAGGCCTGCTGCACCCCCTACGCCACGTTTGCCCACACCAAAGACCCCGCCTGGGCACTCACGTCCGGCCAGGTGCTGGATGATCTGGTCCAGCGAGTCCAGGATGCAGCCCTTGGTCTGAAACGTGATCTGGGCTTCAGCAAACAGCTCAAAGATGTAGCTGCGAGGAGAAGAAGGCAGGCTTGAGCCTGGACGGGGGATCAGGCTGCAGCTTTGGGAACTGAAGGCAACAACTGTGGAAGTTTCCTTCCCTCGGAAACAAACTGAGCCCTCCAGGGGACGCCGGCATTGAGGGTGAGAGGCCTCTGCCCTCAGGAGCCTCCAGATGGGAAGAGGAGGCCTGGCCAGCACGAGAACAGCACCAGGAAAAGAAGCCTCAGGGCAGAGGCCGTCATCAGAGGGGAGGGATGGGGTCGCCGGGGGGTCGTCAGGGGCTTCTGGGAGGCAGCGGCTCTGGGCAGAGTCCCCAAAGCCTTGGGAGAGTGACAGTGATGGCGGCAGAAGCTACAGGAGGGGCCCCTGGGGGTGCAGGGTGGCCGAGGAGCCACGCCAGAGCCTTGAGCATTACGCTGAGGACACTGGCTCCACCTGGAAGCAACTGGGAGTCGCCACAAGGTCGGCGCTCAGGCAGAACGCGCTCGCCTCGGCGGCTGTGCACTCAGTGGAGCCCCACACAGGCCCCAGGCCTGACCCTCATCTGCCTGCAGGACAGACAACAAACCCTACTGCCCTGGCCGCGGAGAAGACAGGAGACCCACGGAGCCTTCAGAATGTTCCGGGCCTCCCGGAGTCCAAAAGAGGTGGTGGCTGGGACACTCATCATCCTAACAAGAAGGTCTCATTCTAACAGGCACCTGAGGAGGTCCAGGGAAAGGCCTGGAGGAGGAGAAACTGCAGGAAACCCAGCGGCCCCACATGCGAGTGTGTGCTGTTCCGTGGGGGTGTG
>NW_012104365.1:5749843-5752680 GCF_000951045.1 Mandrillus leucophaeus | reverse complement strand
TGTGCTGTTCCGTGGGGGTGTGTGCTGTTCCGTGGGGGTGTGTGTGCTGTTCCGTGGGGGTGTGTGCTGTTCCGTGGGGGTGTGGGTGCTGTTCCGTGGGTGCTGTTCCATGGGTGTGTGTGCTGTTCCGTGGGGGTGTGTGCTGTTCTGTGGGGGCATGGGTGCTGTTCTGTGGGTGCTGTTCCGTGGGGGTGTGCTATTCCGTGGAAGCATGTGCTGTTCCGTGGGTGTGTGTGCTGTTCCGTGGGAGTGTGTGCTGTTCCGTGGATGCGTGTGCTGTTCCATGGATGCGTGTGCTGTTTCGTGGATGCGTGTGCTGTTCCATGGATGCGTGTGCTGTTTCGTGGATGCGTGTGCTATTCCTCTCAACGTCTCAACAACCAGATCATGCAAACCGGGCGCTCCTACCAGGTCTCAAAAAGGGAAAACGGGCCTGAAAACAGGCCTCACTGGTGGGACAGCCCAGGACTGCACCACGGCCTATCTCTAGCTCTAGGCTGGGCCTGCAGTGAAGCAGCTGGCTCCCCGCCTCTCACCTCCCTGGCTTGGTGACACCACTGTCGTCTCCAGGCAGCTCAACGGCATCGATGGCCCCCTCCAGGCGGAGCAGGATCACTGCAGGTCGGGTTGAGGAGGCATCAGGGGGAGGCCCCACCCAGCCGCAAGAAGGTGGGGAGGGCAGCACTTACTCTTCAGCTTTGCAATGTCTTCCAGCTCCATGTTCAGCCCTGGGCAAGAGAAAGGCAGCAAAGGCACAGTCTGTGTCACACTCAGACCAACAACCCCGCCCTTGAGAACCAGGATTCCTGACATGGAAAAAAGGACGCCACCATGGGGGAAGAGGCTACCAGAACCCCTGCCAGCCAGTCCAAACTGGAGACACCAAGAGAAGGCGTTTTCCCTTTATTTATCTATTTATTTTTGAGACAGGGTGTCACCCTGTCACCCAGGCTGGGGTGCAGCGGCACTACCTCTGCTCTCTGCAACCTCCGTGTCCCAGGTTCCAGCGTGTCTGTCTCCCAACTAGCTGGGACTACCGGCGTGCGCCACCACACCTGGCTAATTTTTGTGTTTTTAGTAGAGATGGGGTTTCACCATGTTGCCCAGGCTGGTCTTAAACTCCCGACCTCAGGTCATCCAACTGTCTCGGTCTCCCAAAGTGCTGGGATTACCGGTGAGCCCTTGTTCCCGGCCGGGTGGTTTACCTTCAGAGTTAACATTTATGAACACATCTGTGCATATGGATGTATCTCCACAAAAACACCCAGTAACAATGACCAACCCAGTAACCATGACCAGCCTGTTGCCGCACCATGGGTCCTGAAATACCACCTTGCAGGAAAAGAAACCAGAGCTTCTTGGAGACTTGGCTGATTCCAGGTCTGGAGCAGGACATGAGTGTGAAAAATCCTGACTCCCAGACAGCAAAGAGGCCACAACTGCCGGGGTCAAGACACACGGGCCCACATGAAAACACCTCGAGGTGGAGAACGGAGGTCAGGAGTGAGATTCAGGGTGGCGCGCAGAGCAGGACCAATCCCTACGTGCTCTCATACATTCACTGATGACGTCTGATTGATTGACTGATTGATTATTGAGACAGAGTCTCGCTTTGTTGTGAGGCTGGAGTGCAGTGGCGCGATCTCAGCTCTCTGCAACCTCCGCCCCCCGTGTTCAAGTGATTCTCCTGCCTCAGTCTCCCCAGTAGCTGGGATTACAAGCACGCGCCACTACGGCCCACTCATGTTTTGGGGTTTTTTTTGTATTTTTAGTAGAGACGGGGTTTCACCATGTTGGCCAGGATGGTCTCAATCTCTGACCTCGTGATCCGACCGCCCTGGCCTCCCAAAGTGCTGGGATTACAGATGTGGGACAGCACACCCAGCCCACAGCCAGCATTTATCCCGCCTTTCCTGTGTGAATGGGATCACCACACGGCTGATACGATGCAGAGCATGGTGCTAGATTATTCCTGCTAACTGACTAAGCGACAGCATTGGCACACTACCATCTTGCAATCCCCCAATAATCAACAGAGTCAGGTGCTCAGCAGCAACAGCGTTAACATCGGAAGAAACCGGAAAGCAGATACTGTGAGCCTCCTGATAGAAAGGACATCCCGCCTGGAGCCAGGCAAAGGGGGGCCCCAGTCTAACTGGGGTCCTCAAGCCACCTAAGGGCACCTAAGTGCGGAGGAGACGAGGACACCGGGGAACTCGTGTGACTGCCCCTCCCATACCCAGATTCAGACTCCGCAGGGTTCCTCTCAACGTCTCAACAACCAGATCGTGCAAACCGGGCGCTCTACCGGGCTCTCCAATAAACAAAGTGTGAGGAAAAGAATGAACCCTGCCAAGCACGGTGACGCACGTCTGTAGTAGTCCCAGGAGTTTGGGAGGCCGAGGCAGGAGGATCGCGTGAGCCCAAGAGGCAGAGACTGCAGGAGGAGGAGGCTGCCGTGAGCTCTGATGGCACCACTGCTCTCCAGCCTGGGTAACAGAGCAAGACCCCATCTCCAAAGGCGTAGGAGGACAAATAGTGATGAAAACTGAAGTTCCAGTCCTGAATGAGACGGCAGAAGCCCCCCTCACCACACGTCCCCCCCTAGTTACAACGAAAAGCCCTGCACATCAAGTAACTAACAAAACTGAAGAGTGGAGAAGGCCCCTGTGGCGGTGTTCACACAGCCCTGGAGGTGGCCGGTGTCTCTCCCACGTCATATAACCGACGAAAGGGCAGCTGCCGAGATGCGGGAAGGAGACCTGTCACTCTCCCCACCCTGCGCCAGGCAAAGGATGGAAAGAGGTGGCCATCCACTCCCAGTTAGAGGTGGGGTT
>NW_012104365.1:5738671-5740048 GCF_000951045.1 Mandrillus leucophaeus | reverse complement strand
ACTGAACTCCAGCCTGGACGACAGAATGAGACCCTGTCTCAAAAAACAAACAATTATTTCACTGGAGTTGCCAATTTTTTTTTTTTTTTTTTTTTGAGACGGAGTCTCGCTGTCACCAGGCTAGAGTACAATAGTGTGATCTTGGCTCACTACAACCTCCACCTCCCGGGTTCGAGCAATTCTCCTGCCTCAGCCTCCTGAGTAGCTGGGACTATAGGTGCCCACGACCACGCCCAGCTAACATTTTTGTATTTTTAGTAGAAATGGGGTTTCACTATGTTAGCCAGGATAGTCTTGATCTCTTGACTTCATGATCCGCCCGCTTCGGCCTCCCAAAGTGCTGGGATTATAGGCATGGCCTACTGCGCCCAGTCAACAGTTTTTTTTTTTTTGACACAGAATCCCACTCTGTCACCCAGAGTGACATCCAGCAGGCTGGAGTGCAGCGGTGTGATCCTGGCTCACTGCAGCCTCCACCTCCAGGGTTCAAGCGATTCTCCTGCCTCAGCCTCAGGCCATGTGGCCGGAAGGGCAGAGACACCGCAGGCGAGACCACACGCCTGCTGCTGCCCTGGTGACAGAAGCCGAGGGCAGAGGAGACATCCCTGGCCCAGGCTGACCCCTAGCTGGCTGGAGGGAAGGGGTCTGGGGAGCGGCCTGTGGGGGCCCTGCGCCCGAGGGGCAGGTCCCTGGCCCAGCTGGCCAGTCTCCAGCCCCAGCAGAGGCATCGGATCAGAGTGGGACGGGGTGCAGAAGCTCCTGGGGTGCTCAGTCCTCAGTCCTGGGCGCCGAGGGCTGCAAGGGTTTGGCCAGAGCCCCTCCAGAAAGGTTTGCGCTGCTCTTGAAGAAACAGGAGGCGTTTAGGAGGCAGTGGAGACTCACCACATTGTGAGCTTCGTCAAAGATCACGACCGTCCCCTTCAGGTCAATGCTGTGTGCTCTGCGGCTCTACAGGAGGAAGAGAAGGGACACGGTGCTGGAGCTCACAGGGGCAGGAAGGAGGGAAACCAAGGCACGTGCGGCCGGCATCGAACATCGCAAGTGCCGATGACAAACACCGCAGGCGACGTGGAGAGGAGAGGCCAGATCTGGATGGCAACCTGGCAACACCGCCCCACCCGAAGCAGCAGCTCGCCACGCTGGGAGACGCTCACGCGCGGCATGGAAAGGCACGCGCCACGCTCAGCAAGACGGACGGCCACAACGTCCTGGGAGCCCCCAGCCACCGCAGTCAGCCAGCCACAGACCACAGGAGCCAGGAAGACCCAGACCCAGCAGTTCTCTGCCCTGGCCCCACTCACGGAGATTTACAAACCCAACTCCAGGCCGGGCGCGGTGGCTCCCACCTGTAATCCCAGCACTGTGGGAGGCCGAGGC
>NW_012104365.1:5734628-5735986 GCF_000951045.1 Mandrillus leucophaeus | reverse complement strand
TGGGAAGGAACCTACGGGCACAGCAAGTGATGCAGGCCCGATGTGTGGGTCATTTAAACACGCAAAATGCCCTTACAGTGAATATAGTTAGTTTTTTTTTTTTTTTTTTTTTTTTTTTTGGAGACAGCCTCACTCTGTCGCCCAGGCTGGAGTACAGTGGAGCCATCTGGGGCAAGCTCTGCCTCCCGGGCTCAAGAGCTCCTCCCACTTCAGCCTCCAGAAAAGCTCAGACCACAGGACCACAGGACCATACCACCACACCTGGCTAATTTTTTGGTAGAGGCGAGGTTTCGCTATGTTGCCCAGGCTGGTCTCGAACTCCTGGCCTCAAGCGATGCTCCCATCTCAGCTTCACAAAGTATAGTTCTCTAATTTTACACAGTAGAGGCCAAGTTGACACTGGCTGGGAGAAGACATAGGTCTTCGGAAAATACCAGAACTACTGAACGATACCAGCCCTTCCACAGCCTACAGGACCCCAAACAATTCACACCCGAGAAGCCTCTGAGAGAAGTGGGTGCCCTGCAGTGCCAGCCTGAACAGACAGTGCCCAGGCCGACCACACACAGCCACAGGGCAGGCTGCCCCCTGCAGCAGCGCAGGCCTCAGGACCAAGCAGCCTGGCTATGAACGCACCTGGGCTGGGGGAGTCTGTGCTGAACTCCGGGTGGGGCTCGCCCAGCTGCGCAGTCTTGGTCTGCTCCTCCAGCACCTGGTCTATGACGTCCAGTCCTGAAGCCAGGTCATGGGGGGTCAGGTCAAAGGACGCTGATTCTTCACACATCTTCTCCTGGAGTCCGAGCACACCCAGATCACCACAGAGCAGGATAGGATCGGGAGCCCAAATCACCGGGATCACCACAGAGCAGGATAGGATCAGGGGCCCGAATCACACGGATCACCACAGAGCAAGACAGGATCAGGGGCCCAAATCACTGGGATCACCACCGAGCAGGATAGGATCAGGAGCCTGAATCACCGGGATCACCACAGAGCAGGATAGGATCAGGAGCCTGAATCACCCAGATCACCACAGAGCAGGATAGGATTGGGGGCCCGAATCACCCGGATCACCACAGAGCAGGACAGGATCAGGAGCCCGAATCACACGGATCACCACAGAGCAGGACAGGATCAGGGGCCCGAATCACCCGGATCACCACAGAGCAGGATAGGATCAGGGGCCCGAATCACTGGGATCACCACCGAGCAAGACAGGATCAGGAGCCTGAATCACCGGGATCACCACAGAGCAGGACAGGATCGGGAGCCCAAATCACCCGGATCACCACAGAGTGGGAGAGGATTGGGGGCCCGAATCACCGGGATCACCACAGAGCAGGACAGGATCGGGAGCC
>NW_012104365.1:5729641-5732318 GCF_000951045.1 Mandrillus leucophaeus | reverse complement strand
AATCTGGGAGGCAGAGGTTGCAGTGAGCCAAGATTGCACCACTGCACTCCAGCCTGGGCAACAGAGTGAGACTCCATCTCCAAAAAAAAAAAAAAACCACCCAACTCCCAGGTCCCACCACAGAGTGTCATGGGAGCAAGCTGGGGTGGGGTCCAGCTTTGGTACTTTTAAGTTTTCACACATTAAGATGCCCATTTTAAGCGTACTAAGTTCTGGCAGTTAAGTGCACCACATAACCACCAGCCCCACCCCTGCCTTTTCTATTAATACAGCGTCATATAAACGGAATAAAACAGTAGGTCCAGCCGGGTGCGGTGGCTCACGCCTGTAATCCCAGCACTTTGGGAGGCCAAGGTGAGTGGATCACAAGGTCAGGAGTTTGAAACCAGCCTGGCCAACATGGCGAAATGCCGTCTCTACTAAAAATACAAAAATTAGCCGGGTGTGGTGGCGGGTGCCTGTAGTCCCAGCTACTCGGAAGGCTGAGGCAGGAGAACTGCTTGAACCCGAGAGGCAGAGGCTGCAGTGAGCCAAGACCACACCACTGCACTCCAGCCTGCACCACAGAGCAAGACTCTGTCTCAAAACAAAAATCAAAAAACAAAAAACAGCAGGTCCTCCTCAGTTGGCCTCTGGGTTAGCACATCTGAGACTCACTGGCTCCCTGCTGCTGTGTGACCACAGCCCATGCCCGCGGCTGCTGTTGGGGTTTGCGAACCATGGTTTGTCCATTCACCAGTGGATGGACTCACGTGGGCGGCTTCCCAGTTCTGGCAACTGTAAACAAAGCTCTGGTAAACTTGCACATTGGAGTCTTTTTTTTTCTTTTTTCTTTTTTTTTGAGATGGGGTCTCCCTATGTTGCCCAGGCTGGTCTCAGACTCCTGGGCATAAGCGGTCCCTGAGCCTTGGCCCCTAAAGTTCTGGGATTACAGGTGTGAGCCACTGAGCCTGGCCACACACGAATCTTTGAACACGTCTTCCCTTCTCCCGGTTCGGCTGTTCTCCACACGTGTTTGTGGAGTGGCTACACAGCTTCACAGCTCCGCAGCAATGGATGAGGTCCAGCTGTTCCACCTCCTCGTGCCACACTCAGGCTTCTGAATTTCAGCAGGCTAGCGGGACCGTAGTGCCAGCTCCCCGTGGCTTTAATCTGCCTTCTCCTGTGACTGGAGATGCTGGGCGTCCTTCCAGGTGCCCAACTGGCCACTCCGTCCATCTTGGTGAAACGTCTGTGCAGATCCTTTCCCACTGGCTAACTGGGTTTTTTGCTTAGTTATGAGAGAATTTTACACACTCTGGTCGGGCTGAAAAATGGTTTTAAGTCCTCTGAAAGAAGCATTTTCTCCCTTTCCATAACTGCTCTTTAATTTTCTCAAGTCTTCTAAAGGGTTGAAGCTTTAAATTTTGGTGAAATCCAAATTTTAATGTTTTCCTTCATGGCTAGTGCCTTATGTATCCACACTAAGAAATCTTTGCCTACCCCAGAGTTGCAAAGACCTCCCCCATGTTTCTTTCCATAACTTTTAGTTTAGCTTTTACATTTAGGTTTATATAGAGTAAAGCAAGAGTTAAGATTCACTGTTTTCCAAACAGATATCCAGCTGTTCTTAGCATCACTTTTTCAGAAAACCAAAAATCAACCTTCATTTCCTCTCTCAATTACATTGGCGCATTTGTCAAAAAACAATCACCACGGGCAGGGCGTGGTGGCGCACGCCTGTAATCCCAGCGGCTCGGGAGGCTGATGTGGGAGAATCGCTTGAACCCAGGAGGTGGGGGCTGCAGTGAGCCGAGATGGTGCCACTGCACTCCAACTGGGGTGACAGAGCGAGATTCCAACTGAAAAAAAAAAAACAATGACCGCAAGCGTGTGGGTCAGCTGGAGCTTGCTGCCTTCTCCACGGCCTGCAGGCCTGTGCCTGAGCTGAGCCGTCTCCACCTCCACTCCTGCAGCTTGAAACCAGTGAGGTGAGTCCTCCAGCTCTGTTCTTCACGGTCATCGTGCCGTTTTAGATCTTCTGTGTTTCCGTGAAAGTGTTGGACTTAGCTTACCAGCTGTGACAGAATTGTCCCAGGGAAGGGCCTGGTTGGGTTAGAAGCTCTCCAGGTGGTTCCCAGGGGCAGCCACAGCTCAAAGCACCGAGTCACCCACAACCACGGCAAACCTCACCACAGCCACGGCAAACCCCACCACAACCACGGCAAACCTCACCAGCTCTCCGTGGGGTTCTACAATCACTGCCCAGGAGTCGGCCCCCAGCCTCCTCCCTTGCTCTGCTGCACCTGCTAGGGCTCCGCTCAGACCCATCAGCGTTCCCCATCTCCTGCCGACATCGCACTTGGGCCCTGCCCACTCGGCTCTGTCTCCACCTCCTCGCTCTGCTCTACTTCTCTTCAGTCTCGTCAGCTCACAGGCTTACTCTTCTGCTGTCTACCTGTCCCCACCGCTAGAATCAAAGCTCCACATGAGGCCGGGCGCGGTGGCTCAAGCCTGTAATCCCAGCACTTTGGGAGGCCGAGACGGGCGGATCACAAGGTCGGGAGATCGAGACCATCCTGGTTAACACGGTGAAACACCGTCTCTAGTAAAAAATACAAAAAACTAGCCGGGCGAGGTGGCAGGCGCCTGTAGTCCCAGCTACTCGGGAGGCTGAGCCAGGAGAATGGCGTAAACC
>NW_012104365.1:5719015-5729231 GCF_000951045.1 Mandrillus leucophaeus | reverse complement strand
GGGGCCGGGCATGGGGGGGAGTGAGTGTGGGGCTGGGCACATGGAGGGAGAGTGAGCGTGGGGCTGGGAGGAGGGGAGTGAGTGGGCTTCCCATGTTCTCAGTGCTTTGCTTCCTGTGATCAGACGTGAAGGAAGGAATCTGAGCTGTCAGGATCAAGAGTGGGCACTGGCCTGTGGACCACAGCCTGGAGGCCTCTCCTCACTCCCACCAGCCTGCCCACTCCCAGATTGCTCAGAACAACTGACCCAGGGCCTGGGGGTGCTCACAAGTGTGTCTGGCCAGGTTGAGCCCCCGCCCAGTGACAGAGGTGAGTTCTCCCACCCAGGCCTGCTGCTCTAAGTCCCTGCAGCAGCAAAGGCTCGGACGGCCTTTCCCAAGCCCAGGAACCCCCCTGGACATCAGGAGTTGTCAGCTACGCAGACTGAGCCCCCACCTTGGCATCCAACAAGTAATTGTACGGCATGAAGATGATGTCGGCTTGCTGCTTCAGGTTCCGCGACAGGTAGTAAGGGCACACCCTGGGAACGAGGAGAGGGGAAGATGCTGTGAGCACCCCGTGCAGGGGACGGTGACCCGAGGCCAGGGCCGCCACATCTTCTGACCCGGAAGGAGCCCTAATCCTGAGCATGGGGTCCAGGTGGGAAGCCGCTGTCTGGGATGGACGGGGAGTCCACATGAGTTTTAAACCATGTAAATCATCATCTCTTTAAAAACTCGATGGAAAAGAAAAACCAACCCTATTCCTGGATAGAGGTCATCAGAAACAAACACAACACAGAACCACTAAAGCAAAGCAGAGCTGGGCCGGGCGTGGTGGCTCCCGCCTGGAATCCCAGAACTTTGGGAGGCTGAGGCGGGTGGAACTCTTGGCCTGGAATCCCAGAACTTTGGGAGGCCGAGGCGGGTGGAACTCTTGAGCTCAGGAGTTCGAGACTGGACTGAGCAACAGAGTGAGACCCTGTCCGTACAAAAAATACAAAAATTAACCAGGCGTGGTGGTGCATGCCTGCAGTCCCAGCTACTTGGGAGGCTGAGCTGAGAGAATCACTTGAGCCTGGGAGGTTGAGAGTGCAGCGAGCCAAGATCATGACGCTGCACTCCAGCCTGGACAGCAGAGCGAGACTCTGTCTCAAAAAAAAAAAGAGGGGCAGGAGCTCTCCCCCTCAATATAAGAAAAGCTTTATTATAACTTAAATCTCTGAAACTATAAAAGAGGTGGACAAAGGACATATTTGCTGTCCTCAGAAGAACGAAGCCGGACGACCAGCACCAGCATGGGAAGCTATCCACAATGCTGAGTGAAAACAGCAAACTGCAGAACAGTCTGTGCAGACAAAACCATGCGTGCTTCCACACAGACACGAGCCTGCAGGGCCCTGTCCCCGCTCCACGGTGGCTCCTGGGGTGGCTGACGGCCAGGGAAGAGGGAGGCGGTTTTTGCTTTTTACTCTACGTCCCTCAGAGCTGCTTCAACTTTCTCACACTAAACGGTGGTTAGTTTCACGACTTAGAAAGGAACAAAGAAAAGGGAAGAAACATATCTGGGCCTCCACAGGTCACAGGAGAGCTGGGCCATGGAAGGACAGTGGTCGTGGCCTCACTGAGGGGTCTCACCTGTGCTTGCTTCCGCTCTTGACCAAGTCCTCGATGTCCAGGATGGGGCTGGCCAGCTCCTGCTCCAGGCCTTTCTCTGCAGGTGTGAGGCGGGGTAAACACACACCCTCCGGGTCCCAACCACAGAGGGATGCCCAGGACAGAACAGCTCCTACACGGCAGGCAGGGCTGGGTGCCCCCCGCCCCAATCATGAACGTGCCACAAAGCACCCATTGAGGGTCTCAGGTGTCCAAGGGAGGCCCCCACCCGAAGTGATCCCGACGGAGCCCTCCTGTGCCCCTAGAAGGCCTGAGGTTGAGGGTGGATCAGACAGGGGCCAGCAGGGTTCCGAGGGTTCTATGCATCCTCCCTGAGACAGCCCAAGACAGGACAGGGGTGACGGCTACACTCAGCCCTCCTCAGGGCAGGGAAGAACAGCCCCTCAGCGTATCGCCCCAGCCCACAGAGGCATCTCCCAAAAATCCTGGAGGTGCCCCTGTAATTAGCACCATGGCTCAGCTTCCCTGCCAACCACAACAGGCCCAGAACTGCCAGCGAAAGGAACGTCAGGTTTTCCTAGGCTACATGGTGGCCCGCTCCCCTCTGCAGCATGGCAGCCCTGGGAAAGGGCCCTGCCTATGCTGGCTGAGAGGACCAGGGCAGAAAAGGCTTCAGGGAGTTGGGGGATCCTGCCCCTTCCTCGCCTCCACAGCACAGGCCCCCAAACTGGAACCACAAGAACTCCTTAGGGAGCTGCTTAAACACAGACAGAAGCAGGGACCTCTTCCAACAAGCACCCCAGAGTCTTAGGGCAGCCGCGTGGGGCAATGGGGCCTTCCCCAGCTCCCGGCTCCATCATGGCTGCTTTGTGCCCGTCCCCGGGAGGTGCCAGGCCCCCTGAGAGCCAGGACTCAGCTGCAGAGGCCAGAAGCGCACACGGGCACACACACACACACTCACACACCAGCGATGACTCAACTCCAGACGCTCCCAGGGATAGCAGGGAAGGCAGGGGAGGAAAAGCATATCCCTAAGCGGCACCATAGCAACGACCAGCCAATCAGCACGCACTGCCGCACAGCGGCACTTGCCAAACCTTCCCTGGCAGAGAGCTGAGGGCGGGGCGAGGACAGGAGCTGCAAGGGGAAGGGGGACAAGGGGCAGGGGCCTCCCAGAGGCTCTGCCCCAGGCTGACCCCAAGCTTGCTGTCCCCAACCACAGTCCTCACAGGACGCAGGCCAGGAAGGGTGCCAGCTCTCTAGCTGTCTCTTCATTCACAAAATACCTGCCTTCCTTCCTCTCAGACCCCTCCAGGAGCTGCAGCCCACTCTAAAGATGCCCAGGCTGGCCGGGCGCGGTGGCTCAAGCCTGTAATCCCAGCACTTTGGGAGGCCGAGGCGGGCGGATCACGCGGTCAGATCATCGAGACCATCCTGGCTAACATGGTGAAATCCCATCTCTACTAAAAAAATATACAAAAAATTAGCCGGGCATGGTGGCGGGCACCTGTAGTCCCAACTACTCGGGAGGCTGAGGCAGGAGAATGGCGTGAACCCGGGAGGTGGAGCTTGCAGTGAGCTGAGATCATGCCCCTGCACTCCAGCCTGGGTGACAGAGCGAGATTTCATCTCAAAAGAAAAAAAAAAAAGATGCCCAGGCTGGCACAGGTGTTGCAGACACCCCCTCAGAGCCTGTCCAGGGGGCAGACAGGATGCAAAGGTTCACCGCTAGACAACCTCCTGCCAGGTCGGGCAGTGAGAGCCCAAGCCAAGGGGGACAGGCTGGGGCTGGATTGAGTCTTCTTGGACTGATCTCACAGGCCTGGGGGGAGACAGATGGGGGCCCAACACCCAGAGGCCTGACACGGATGGAAGCAGCACAGGAGGCGGTCAGCGGCCTCCCCGCTAGGCACCAGGCACCAGGCCCGGCAGCCACAGGGGTGCTACCCTTGTCCAGGACCACCGCCGGACAGGCCCACACTCAGCGTTCCACACTATCCCAAGGACCCCCGCTGCATGGGACCGGGGACACCCAGCAGGCACTCCTGTCCTGTCCCGGAAATGCGGGTGAGGACTTTGGAAATGACGACGGGCTGAGAATCTCCAACAGCACATCTGCTCTCCCGTCCCAGAGTCACGTCCTGTGGGCACCACCAGGACGAGTGGGCAGCTTCCATCAGGGAACCTGGCGGCAGAGGCAGAGCCCCTCAGAGCCCCTTCTCAGGACCACCAAAAAGGCCTGGACAACCACACATCAAGGTGACTGGAGGTCCTTGGTGCCACCAGAACAAAAGACACAGCAAACAAGAAGCAACACAGAAGATGCCTCCAGCAACACAGCACAAGCCTCCAGTAAGCGGAGGTCTCCCTGCAGGCCCAAGTTCCGCCCACCCTGTCCCTCCAGGGCCCAGAAACGCCTGGTGGTGGGTCAGGCGGGACCACCCGGCTCCGTCTCTGCCAGGGGAGCACCGTCCTAAATATAACAGCAGCTTCAGGGTCCTCAGTCCTGGCACACTGAGCACTCAGCAAACATGAGTGCAGACAGCAGCCCGCAGGACCGCCGACGCCTTCTAGGTGCTCCAGGGCCACGTCACCTGAGGCTTGAGCCCCAACTGAGGCAGGAAACAAAGGGAACTCTGATCCCACAGAAGCTCAGGCCGTGCCAACTGCACAGATGCCACCCTCAGGTCACAGAAACTGTAAGGGCAGCCGACGGGGGCGCACCCTGCTACTGTCTCTGAGACTCCGTGAAGAGCCCCAGAAGCCCCTGACATACCCGAGGGGCAGCCACTTGGGTGGAGAAGCACCCCTGGCCCTCACAGGCTGTGGCCACCTGCAGTCACAGGGCGAGGTGCCCTGGCTCTGCTCCCGTCACTCACTCATCCCGTCTCCTGAAGAGGCCCTAAGGCCTCCCGTGTCGGACCCACAGGACTCAGCCTGGAGTCACGCTCGGGGCTGTAATTTTTCTCTGCAACGTCAGCACAGGACAAAGACACATGCGGCAAGGTCGGGGGAGGCCAGACACGGCTTCCAGGACACCCTCCCAAGATGGTACAAGGGCCGGTCACAGGAGCACCCGCTGCTGGGCAAGCAACAAAACCTCAGGCTCCCTGAAGACAAAGCAGGTGTTCAGCAAAACCGCCGCTGTATGCACCAGTAGTCAGGTGCAGGGAGCCCTTCTCGTCCGGAAATGGAGGGAGCCTTCCCAAAATCCAAGGCCCCAGGCACCAGCCACAGGCAGTCCTGCCGGCTGGCTGTCTCAGACCACTGTGTGAGCTCTTCCACACAGAAGACTAACACGGGTGGTCCCGAGTCAGAAGACAGTGCCCAGGTACACGGCTGCACTGGCCGCCCCACCCGGCAAGCACAACCAGGCTGACGCCCTGAGAGGCTGCACACACTCCAACCCAAGCCTGGTCCCACCAAGCTGCCTGTACCTTCCACGTTGTTGTAGAAATGACAGGAGCGACTTGCCACCTTCTTGCGGCACAAGTGGATCTGTGGGAGAAAGGGCAGAGTGCGCGGCTGGAGCAAGGCCAAGAAAGGACCCGAGCCAGTCCCCACCCCCACCAGGCCCTCCCCTGCAGTCCCCCAGTGAACTTCGAACCCCAGCCCAGCGGGAGCACAGCCTGGGACTCTGGATACCCAGCAGCACTCGCCTCGCGGAACCCTGAGCCGGAGCGGGAGCCAGGAGCCCACCTGCATGTGGTTACTCTCTTGTTTCTTCACCTCTGGATGGATGCACAGCTGCTCCCGGGAGCCCAGCACACACACCTTAGGCCTGGAGGGAGAGAGCACTATGGGTGGAGGAGGAGCTGCATCCAACAGCCACAGCGTGGTCCCGCAGCGTGAGCCGTATGGAGACACACAGGAGCACTGGCAGCCAGAGGAAGTCAGCATAACTGCAATGCGGTCCGGGAGTAGGAGAGTGGCCTGGGCGTAGGAGCGTGGTCCGGGTGCAGGAGAGTGGCCCCGGCATAGGAACGTGGCCCGGGAGTAGGAGGGAGCAAGGTGACAAGCGGGGGAACTGGACAGAGGGACGAGATTCGACAGCTTCCACAGCACCCCGCCATCGGCCCCTCCACAGGAACCCTGTTGAACACCAAGACTCTGCAGGGCTCTGACAAGCGGCAGGGCCTCCTCCCACTTCATGTGCAAAGCTGCACTGGGGGCCGGCCCTGACCTGCCGCACAGCTGCCACAACAGCACCTGAAAGGAGCTCAGGACGCCAGCCCAAGGTCAGCACACAAATGCAAAGCTGCCTCCTCACAAGTAATGGGCACTAGAGACAGCCCGGGCCCCGCCCCACGCCTGGGCACCAGCACACTGCACACTTCTGGGGAGCGTCTGGAAAGACCGCCCCCTCCACTACAGCACAGCATGGTCTGTGGGCCCAGCACCACGTCAAGCTGGTTCTCTCGAGGACCCCAAGACAGGCGTGAACTCGTCTGACCCACCGGTAGGAGGTGTTCCGAAGCTCGTTGATGACCTGCGTGAGTTGCGAGTGGGTCCTGGAGGCGTAAATGATCTTTGGGATATCCGTGTAGCAAGCTGCCCAGACACAAGCAAGCACAGAGGTCATGGTTCTCACGTGTCAAAGGCGGGTGGCATTCGGCTAACTCAGCCCTGCAGACAGCCAAGGATCTGACACCCCAGAGACTTGTTTATCACAAATGGGCGAAGTGGACATCTGCCATGCCCTAATTCAGCAAAAAAGCCCAACCCTAGGTTTATACCCACGATGGCGAGAAATTATGTGGCAGCTACAAAATTCTCCTTGAGCTCTGCTGGCAGAAGTCCCCGTGGGCCCACCCTACCCTCGGCGCCATCCCTTGCCAGCCATCCCCACAGGAGGCCAGGGGAGGCCTGGGAACTAGGGTCACCTATGGGATCTTCAGCAGCAGCAGCAGCGTTGCCCCAGGACGACAAGGCCTGATTCGGGAAAAGCTCCCCTTGAACCCTCTCGGCAATCTTGCGGGCAGAGATGGTGTCTCGGAGGTGTTCTCGCCAGGCCAGCGTGGTACACAGCAGGCACAGCGTCTTCCCTGTGCCCGTGGGGCTCTCCAGAATGCCGTTCACCTTCTGAACGGAGTTGGGGGCAAGGGTTACGGGGAAGCCAGGAAGAGGCGAGGCCACACAAACCACCCTGAGACAAGCCTCAGCAGCCAGCGGGCAGCTCTTCGCAGATGCAGAGGCCGCTGTCAGGTGGCGAGAGCCCCACGGGACCATGGATAAGTCCGCAGGACACTTTCCACTCTTGCCCTAAAGGGCGTGAAGCAACTCCAGCTGCCATCAGCAGACCATTTGCAGAACGTTACCCGAAATGCGACAGTATTTTTCAGCCTAAATAGTAAGATGACTAATTAGGCGTCAAGTCTCAAAATAGGAAACTGTTCTGCGTTTTTACGCTGTCCTATCTGATGTCCTACATACGAGCTCTCAGATGGGAACCTGAGCAGGAAACTCGGGGAGGGGAGGGGTGTGAGCCGGGTACAAGAGGGCACCTCAAGGAACCCAGGAGAAGGCAACCTGCGCCGCTGCCACCTCCCTGCACCCTCAAGGTTCAAAAACCTTCAAAGTGAGGCTGGCCCCCGGCTGCCCCTCTGATGGAAATGCTTCCTCCTGACCCGTGAATACCAGCCGCTCCTCAGAGGCCCCCAAGGCACTAAGTCTGTCACTCTCAAGGATGATGTTTTTACTTGTCAGTCCTCTCTCTGACCCCACCTGGAACACCAGCCCTTTTTATGACAGAGGCTGCCTCTGGAGGGGCCTGGCTGGAATGGGTCGGGAGAGGGACGCACACCCAGCCCCAGCTGAAGCTCCACCTGCCTGCAGTCCTTTCCTCCCGGCCTGTGCTCTACCTGCTGCAGACATTCCAGGACCTTGGTCATGTACTCCTGTTGGCATTTGTAGGGCTGGAATGGGAAGTCTATGGTCACACCATTCAGGACTATCTTGGGCATATCAGCCTCTTCTCAGGAGGGCACAGAGGGTGGCTGAGGGGCAGGCTATTCGGGTCTGTGCGAAAAAACCACTCCGAACATCTTAGGATCTCAGGCACTCCTGGTAAGTGATGCGAGCAGGTGCACTGGGACACAACACGGTTCTCTTGGAGAATCCCTATGGCACAGACCTGGGAAAGACAGTAAGACTCTGTAGACAGCCTTTGTGGGTACCGGGCCACTTTCCCAGGCATTTCTGTAAGTCCCTCCTGTGGAGAGGGTCGGAGGGCAACCCTGGCATATGCCATCTCAAGGAGCTGGCGGGGCAAAGATGCGAAATGGCGGGGCCTTGCCTTATCCTCCCGCCCCACAACTCCGTCCTTCCCTGGCAGAGACGCCCACAGCGCTGCAAGTTCCGCCCGCAGTAATTCCGTAACTTCCACAAGAGCGTGAGGGCTGGAGAGGCAAGCGGCACCCCTCCCGGCCTGACCAGGCACAACGTCAGAGCGAAGGGTCTGAACCTCCGGGCCTGCCTCTCCAGCCCTCTGCCCTCCTGGCTGGCTGGAGGCCATTCCCCATCCCGCCTGGGTGGGCAGCCAGATGCAGCCAAAGTAGCGAAAGAGTATCCCGGGATGCCAATCCGTGCAGCCCTCAGCAAGTCACTCAACTTCTCTAAGCCTCAGTCCCGCTTGGGAACTGGGACTAACAGATCAGACGCGGACACACGGAATATCGGCCCTTCCCTCCAGCCCCGGCCATCGGCTCAGCCAGCGCCCACGAGCGCAGGAAACTACAGGTCCCAAAATGCAGCGCGGCCAATCCGCCGACCCGCGGCCCCGAGAGCGGCACGGGGCCTGCCGGGAGCTGTAGTTTCGAAAACCGCAAGGAGCCCACGAGCCGCTCGAGTAAACCACTTACAGAGTCACTGCGACTCACTGCTCACTTGTCTCTGGGGCGAACCTTCCAGAACCGGGGGCCCTCAGGAACTCAACCGACTGCAGTCGAGCGCCGCCACGGCGTCCCCAGCTATCAGCCAGTTCAGACTTCGCGGGCAGAGGCGCGCATCGCCGCTGATCCCACTGCACTTCCGCCCCCACTTCCGGTCCGCTGCTTTGTGCTCCCGGCGGAAACTGTTCCACCGCGGAGGGGGTCCGCCTGCTCTTCGGCTCCTCCAGGCCTACGGGGCCGTTCGCGCGTTCTGTGTGCGGCTGCCCTGCCCAGTGAACCTCACTCCCATCGCCCACAGGCAGCAGAAATCTGGGGTTCCGCCCGTCTCCTCCCTTGATGTCATCCCCCACCAGGGTCTCCGTTCCACTACCGCCTCTCTAGGCCGAGCCACCACCGTTGCCCGGAGAGCTGCACGGGCCTCGTCCCCAGAGGCATCTTTGTACTGCTCAAGTGTGAGCTGACCGCTTTCCTGAAAATTTGAAAATGGCTGCCCCTTGCCCAGGACCCGGTTCCTGAGAGCCCTGACCGCCTCCTCTCCTTCCTCTCCTGCTCTGTCCAGCTTCTGCTCGGGTCACTGTCCCTGCACTGGCCCCGGCGGCCTCCCTGAGTCCCCAGCACCCGGCACTGTCTGGCAGCAGGGCGGACCCCAAGAGCGAGGCCCGCACAGTTCTGCGGGGTCAGCCCAGCGTGAGGGATGCTAGTCTCAGGCGGCCCCAGCCCCCGTGCCCCAGAAGGCCCCAGGAGGAAGCTGGCGCTGCGTGACCGCGCACGGTTGGGTTTCATGTCCACGGACGGCACAGGCGATGCCCTGCGTGCCCATGCTCGTGGGTGCGAGCTAGTGCTCGGAGAAGCCCCAGCACTCACTGGCACCCAGCCCCGTGTGCCTGTTCGGGTGAAGGAACCGCGGGCTGCCCGTCTGAGACCCGGCAGGGAGTGGAAGACGAGGAGACCAGCCACACAGGCTTGTGGAATGAATGGGCACCACAAGTTTCAGTGCCCCCCATACGTGCTGATACGGCGCGTCTCTGTGTCCCACCCAAGTCTCACCTCGAATTGTAATCCCCGCGTGTGGAGGGAGGGAGGGACCTGGAGGGAGGTGATTGGATCATGGGGTCAGTTTCCTCCAGGCTGTTCTCATAATAGTGAGTGCTCAGGAGACCGGATGGTTTAAAAGTGGCAGTTTCCCCTTCTCTCTCTCGCTTTCTGCTGCTGCCATGTAAGACCTGGGAACTGGGACTAACATAGACTTCACCTTCTGCCATGATTTTTTTTTTTTTTAGACAGAGTTTTGGCTCTTTTTTCCCAGGCTGGAGTGCAATGGCACAATCTTGGCTCACTGCAACCTCCACCTCCTGGGTTCAAACAATTCTCCTGCCTCAGTCTCCCGAGTAGCTGGGATTGCAGGTGCGCGCCACTAAGCCTGGCTAATTTTTTATATTTTTAGTAGCGATGGAGTCTGACCGTGTTTGCCAGGGAGGTCTCAAACTCCTGACCTCAGGTGATCCGTCTGCCTTGGCCTCCAAAGTGCTGGGATTACAGGTGTGAGCCACCACACCCGGCCTCAGGTAGTATCTTAACAGCAGTGTGAGATTTGACAAATGATTGACACACTTCTCCTCTGGACGACCTCTGGAATAAGTCCTCTCTTTCTTTTCTTTTCTTTTCTTTTTTTTTTTTTTTTTTTTGAGACTAAGTTTAAGTAAGTCATAAGTCAAGCCCAGATTTCACAAGT
>NW_012104365.1:5715086-5718170 GCF_000951045.1 Mandrillus leucophaeus | reverse complement strand
ATTCTGCTTCCTCAGCCTCCTGAGTAACTGGGATTACAGGCGCCAGCCACCACACCCGGCTAAGTTTTGTATTTTTAGTAGAGATGGAGTTTCACCATGTTGGTCAGGCTGGTCTTGAACTCCTGACTTTGTGATCCGCCTGCCTCAGCCTCCCAAAGTGTTAAGATTACAGGCGTGAGCCACCACACCCAGCCAAGCCAGGGTTAATTTCAAGAGTGCAGAGGTCTGATAAAAGTCACACTTTATGAAAAAAAATATATATATACATATTTTTGAGACAGAGTGTTGCTGTTGTCGCCCAGGCTGGAGTGCAGTGGTATGATCTTGGCTCACTGGAACCTCCCCGTCCCCGGTTCAAGTGATTCTCCTGCTTCAACCTCCCAAGTAGCTGAGATTACAGGCATCTGCCACCACACCTGGCTAATTTTTGTATTTTTAGGATAGATGGGGTTTTACCATGGTGGCCAGGCTGGTCTCAAACTCCTGACCACAGGTGATCTGCCCACCTTGGCCTCCCAAGTGTTGGAATCACAGGTGTGAGCCACGGCACCCAGCCAAAACATTTTTTTTTTTTGAGACGAAGTCTCCCTCTGTCGCCCAGGCTAGAGTGCAGTGGTGCACTGCAAGCTCTGCCTCCCGGGTTCACGCCATTCTCCCGCCTAAGCCTCCCAAGTAGCTGAGACTACAGGCGCCCGCCACCATGCCTGGCTAATTTTTTGTATTTTTAGTAGAGACGGGGTTTCACCTTGTTATCCAGGATGGTCTCTATCTCCTGACCTCGTGATCCGCCCATCTTGGCCTCAAAAAGTGCTGGGATTATAGGTGTGAGCCACCGCGCCCGGCCCAAAACATTTTTTTTAATTAGCACTGGTGTGCATGTGAAAAACATCTTTGAAATGCTCATGCACTTTCTGCATTTGATCTTGGTGAGAATTCAAAATCTGCTCCAAGACCTGGCACTATATTGGGGCAAACAGTCAGTACAGCTATTGTGTGTGTTTGTTAATGCACTAACAGTACACCTATTGTGTGCCTGCTGTCAGTACAGCCACTGTGTATGCCTGCTAGCATGCTGACAGTCAGTACAGCTAACAGTCAGTACCTCTGTTGCATGTGCCTGCTAGGGTGCTGACCGTCAGTACCCCTGTTGTGTGTGCCTGCTAGGGTGCTGACCGTCAGTACCCCTGTTGTGTATGCCTGCTAGTGCACACTGTGCCCATCTACTGTGTTCCTGGCGCTATGCCATGGGCTTCCACACACCTGGTCCCTGTGCTCCAGATGAGGACACAGAGGCTCAGAGAGGGCCTGGTCAGAGTCACAATGAGTGTGAGGCATTGCAGTGCTCTGAGCCTGACGGGGTGGGTCCTGCCCCACCCACATGAGAAGACTCTGGAGGTCCCAGAGAGGGCTACTCTTGATCCTTAGCACCTGAGTTCCAGTACCCAGGGCTGGAGTCTGCCTGAAGGATGCTGACCATCCCCAACTGCCACTGTGGTGGCCAACAGGGAGGACGCGGCTGCTGTGGTGGGCAGCTCTGTGTGCCTCTCCGCCCTTCCTCCTCCTTCCTAGGTGGGTTCCTAGGAATAGCCCAGGGGCCAGCACCTCTGTGTGTATATTAGTTCGATATGGCTTCATAGCAAATCACCACAAACCCAACAGCTTAAAACAACCCTCATTTATTACCTCCTAATTCTTAGTATCCCAAGGCTGAAACCAAGTGGGCAGCTGGGCTGAGTTCTTGTGTGGAGGCCCTGGGGTCAAACCTGCCTCCAAGCCCATTCTCTTCTTGTTGGCAGAACTCACTTCCTTGCGGTTAAGGTCTTGTCGTCTTGCTCGCTGTTGGCCGGGAGCAGTTCTCAGATCCTTGCCACGTGT
This sequence comes from Mandrillus leucophaeus, assembly GCF_000951045.1. Taxonomy (NCBI): domain Eukaryota; kingdom Metazoa; phylum Chordata; class Mammalia; order Primates; family Cercopithecidae; genus Mandrillus; species Mandrillus leucophaeus. Next base: position 5,716,295 of record NW_012104365.1, on the reverse strand, counting down.
CCCCTCGTCTCAACAGCAGAGAACCTTCTTTGCTTTGATCCCCCAATTTCTTCAACCAGGCAAAGGAAACTGCTTTTAAAGGGCTCCTGTGATGAGGTCAGGGCCTGCCTGATGATCCTCCTGTCTTAAGGGTACCTCTGAGCCACACAGTGTCACCCTCCTGGGCATCACCTCCACCAGACTCACAGTCCCGGGGACGATGCTGGCTTGCACACCAGGGGTCAGGACTCTCCAGGCCACCCTAGGATGTGACGGGCCTTGGGTACTCCCAGCGCACTGCTAGAGCTGAGGCTTGCCCCCGGCTTTTGTGTTGCTGAGCCAGCCTCATGGCTCTGCGAGTCTGCTGAGGTTTTCAAGGTTTTGCTCCTGGCCCTATGACTTAGTTGCTTGTAGGGCAAAGCACTTCTCCCTGCCTCGGTGGCTCCATGCCTGCAATGGGAATGACGCTCCATTTGTCTGCCAGGCTTTCCGTTTGGGAGTTACGAGGACAGGGGCAGGATAGGTTGCCCCCCACTCACTAAGTGCACACAACCCTGGCACCCCTCCTCCATCATCTAGGGGCCTCATTGTCTCATCTTACCCTGAGAAACAAAGATCCAGTGAGGTCAGATGCTTGCCCTTGGCCTGGGCCACACAGCGAGTGAACGTCAGAGCCGAGGCGGGAGCCCACCTCTGTTTCACCGCAAAGCCTTTGTTCTGGCCTCACCCCTCCACTTTCACTCTTCTCTGCTCAGATCCTGCCCATCCCCTGGGCTCACGGGAGATGCCCCTTGGAGGCCTCCACGCCAGCGCCCACCCCTGTGGCCATGGCATCCTCTCTGATGGCAGGCACAGACCTGGACCCTGTTGGCACCAGCCCAGCTTACAGCAGCCTCCGCGAAGGGCTCTGCAGCCCCACCCCATGGGTGGGAACTGCCCCTCCTGCCTTGCCCCTGCCCCGCCTGCCCTGGGGAATGGGAGCTCATCTCCACCCCCACCCCACCCTCAGGCCTCACAAAGCCAAGTTGGGGAAGCAGCTGTCCCGCCATGAGCGGTTGGAGGGTGGGGGTCTTGTTGCAGTTCGCACCCCCCTCCGCCCTCTCCCTCTGAGGGCCGCGGCCCCTCCCGAAGCCAGGTGCTTGCTCCTTTCTCTCTTCCTCCCTCCCTCCTCCCGCCCCCGCAGTCTCTCTCTCTCCTTCCCTCAACCCTTTCTCCCTCCCTCCTTCCCCC
>NW_012104365.1:5711596-5712184 GCF_000951045.1 Mandrillus leucophaeus | reverse complement strand
CAACCTCTGCCTCCCGGGGTACAAGCAATTCTGCCTCAGCCTCTCGAGTAGCTGGGATTACAGGCGCCTGCCACCATGCCTGGCTAATTTTTGTATTTTTAGTAGAGACAGGGTTTCACCACGTTGGCCAGGCTGGTCTCGAGCTCCTGACCTCGGGTGATCCACCCACCTCAGCCTCCTACAGTGCTGGGATTACAGGTGTGAGCCAGATAAGTCCTCTCATTGTCCACACTTTCTGTGTGAAAAAATGAGGCACAGGGCGTTGAGCAGATTGCCCAGAGTCTGCCCAGGAGCCAGGAGTTTTACCTTTTGCTGCCACACACTCCATCTGCTAAGAGCGGTGACCAGAAAAGGCTGTCCTGTGGACTGAACTGAAGTCTGAGTCATCTGCTCCTTGCCAGCTGCTAGAGGAGCATTCTGGCCTTGGGCAGTCAGGAACTCCTGTACCCTTGCCCTCCTCCTTTAATTGCTGATGTAGCCACAGCTCCAGCATACAGCAGGTGCTTGACAGATGTCTGTTGAATGACTGAGTGTTCTGTTGAGGTATAGGGCTCCTCCTAGGAGCCAGGGTTAATTTCTTTTTCTTTT
>NW_012104365.1:5702658-5711546 GCF_000951045.1 Mandrillus leucophaeus | reverse complement strand
TGCTCTGCCCCGAGGCCGCAGAACCCGCTGCGTGTTTCGCCCGCCGTTTGGGAGGACGGGACGAAGGGCCCCACCTTCTTCGCATCGCCGCCTCCGCCCACGGCCGCACTCCCTCCCACCTTTTCTTCCGCCCCGGGACGGGTCCCCGTGGTCCCCTCCCGAGCTGACTTGTTCTCTCCCCAGTGCCCGCCTTGGCTCCGGGCGCAGAACTCCGCCCACCCACGCGTGCCCGACCTGACCCCGCCCCTCAGGCCCCACGGGCTTGGAGGCTCCAGGTGACTTCAGCACCTGCCAGGAGGGGACCGTGTGTGTCACCGACCACACCTCCCCACCCTCTCTGGGAGTCCTGTCCATCTGCGCCTCCTCCTCCCTCCGCCTCCCGGACACCCCCAGGGGTCCTGGGAGGCTCTCAGCAGAGGGGACTCCCCTCCGGCCTCTGAGGGCAGCTCTGTCCTCTCCAGGGCCGCCTCCTGCCCTTCCTGACAGCCTTTCCCTGACGGTCCCTCCCCACGGGCTCGGTTCCTGGTGCTGAGCTGGGAAGGGGAGGCCGTTTGGGCATCCGGTACGCTGCTCCTCACTCTTTTGTGGTCTCTGCTCACATTATCCTTCTGCAACCCAGAGTCTGACCTCCGCCAGCCGTGTGGTCTTGTGGGAGCTGCATAACCTCTCAGGACCTGGGTTTCCTTATCTGGGTAGAGATGACAGTGCTGGCACCTCCCCTGGGGCTTGTTCCGAGGCCTCAATATTTCAGGAAAGGTGCTTGGCTGCTTGCCTGATAAGAGATGAGTGCTCACCGCAAGCCAGGCAGCCTGAATGTGTAGCCACATTTCTGAGTTTCCTGCCCAGGGAAAGGCAAATCAGCGGGTGGCTCCCGCCCTGCTGGGCTCCTGGCACCATGAGAGGCAGCCTGGGTGACAGTGACCTCCATTTGCCCCGAACGGGAGCCAGCAGCAGCCTCCAGGGCCCTCCAGGGGTCGGAGGCCACTGTGGTCCCCTGGCCTCTCAGTTCTGGACAGACCCCCATCTCCGTGAGCTCCCAACAGGAGTCTGCAGTCAGGCCCAGGCTCATGACCAGCCTCTCACCCGGCGCGCTGTGTGATGCTGGGTGGAACACTTGCCCGCTCTGAGCCTCCATTCCTCCTCTGAGGGTAGAAGTGAGGGTAGAAGTGAGGCTGATAGGGTGGCTCACGCCTGTAATCCCAGCACTTTGAGAGGCTGAGGCTGGTGGATAAACAGGTGAAGAGTTCGAGACTAGCCTGGCCAACATGGTGAAACCTCTCTCTCTGCTAAAAGTACAAAATTGGCCAGGTGTGGTGACACATTCCTGTGATCCCAGCTACTTGGGAGCCTGAGGTAGGAGAATTGCTTGAACCCAGGGAGGGGGAGGCTGCAGTGAGCTGAGATTGTGCCATTGCACCCCAGCCTGGGCAGCAAGAGGAGACACTCCTTCTGGAAAACAAGAAAGAAAGAAGAAGAGGAAGACGAAGAAGAAGAAGAAGAAGGAGGGCTGATAAGGGCACCCAGCTGGGCAGGAGGGAGGCGTGGCTTTGAGGTGTGACCCTGGGAGTGGGCACTACTATAGCCTGCTGTGACCCTGGGAGTGGGCACCACTATAGCTGCTGTGACCCTGGGAGTGGGCACCACTATAGCCTGCTGTGACCCTGGGAGTGGGCACCACTATAGCTGCTGCTTGAGGCCGACCAAGTACCTTTTTCTGACTCCTGCTGAAGAATCATCCAAAAGGCCAATCCGCATTTCCTCGGTATCTAATGTTTAGTACAAAGAGAAGCAGGGAGACAAAACCAGCCCAGCTCATGGCAAGAATCGTCTGTAACTCCCTGAAGTCAGTGAAGGGGAAAGATGGGAGGTGAGTGAGAAAGAAGGGAATCAAAAGAGACAGAGGGGCCAGGCGTGGCGGCTCGCACCTGTAATCCCAGAACTGTGAGAGGCCGAGGTGGGTGGATTACCTGAGGTCAGGAGTTTAAGAATAGCCTGGCCAACATGGTGAAACCTCATCTCTACTAAAAATACAAAAAATTATTTGGGCATGGTGGCATGCGCCTGTAATTCCAGCTACTCGGGAGGCTGAGGCAGGAGAATCACTTGAACTGGGGAGACATAGGTTGCAGTGAGCCGAGACTGTGCCATTGCACTCCAGCCTGGGTGACAGAGCGAGACCCTGTCTAAAGAAAGAAAAAAAAGAAAAGAAAAAAGAAAGAGAGAGAGAGATTGGGAGCAATGCCTCGAGGCTCTGGGCAGGAGCTTCCCTGGCACCCGCTGTGTCTGTGAAGAGGTGGCCTGGATGGGTCTGGGGCCTCGGCATCCTCCCTCTGCAATAAGAGGCCGTAGACATGCTCTTTAAGCCTCACCAGCTCTGAAAATACTGGTCCAATGTCCCACCTCGCTCCTGGCCAGCCCTGCCCTGGGTGCAGACTTCCTCTTGGTCGCTCTCTCCAGAGTTGGCCAATTCCTGACCTGCTCTCCTGCCCCCTCCAATCTGCCTGCCCTTCCTCCCTGTAGCCAGACCACAGGGTAGGCCTCACTCCCACGGGCTCAGGGCAGACAGGGGCTTCGAGCAGCTGTTAATCACGTTTTCTGACCTTTATGGTAAACACATTCCGGTTTTTGTTTTTTGAGACAGTCTCGCTGTGTTGCCCAGGCTGGAGCGCAGTGGCGCGATCTCCGCTCACTACAACTTCCGCCTTCCAGGCTCAAGTGATTCTCGTGCCTCAGCCTCCTGAGTAGCTGGGACCACAGGCGTGTGCCACCATACCCGGCTAATTTTTGTATTTTTAGTAGAGATGCGGTTTCACCATGTTGCCTAGGCTGGTCTCAAACTCCTGTTCTCAAGCTATCCTCCTGCCTCAGCCTCTCAAAGTTCTGGGATCACAGGCGGGAGCCACTGCGCCTGGCCACATTCAGAGTTTTGGATATATGATAAGGAAGGATGATCTGAAGGATAGGGGCCTGGAGTCTGCTGACAGGGAGCTGGTTGCTGGCAGAGTCAGGCCTGGAGGGGCCACGTCCCTGCCTTCCTCTCCTCTCTCAGGACCCGGCTGTGTTCTGCCCCAGCCCAAACTCCCTCTTGCTCTCTCCCTCCCCTGCCCTCCTGAGCACAGGGCTGGCCACCTCCTCAGCTCCTCTAAATGTCCCCAACGTCTCCTGACCTGCTGCTGTGGAACACGTGGCTGGCACACCCTCTAACTCCCTCATCACATTCTCTTTTTTAAAATTAATTTTTAATCGGCTAGGTACTGTGGCTCACACCTATAATCCTAGTACTTTGGGAGGCTGAGGTGGGAGGATCCCTTGAGGCCAGGAGTTCAAGACCAGCCTGGGCGGCCGGGCGCAGTGGCTCGAGTCTGTAATCCCAGCACTTTGGGAGGCCGAGACGGGCGGATCACGAGGGCAGGAGATCAAGACCATCCTGGCTAACATGGTGAAACCCCGTCTCTACTAAAAAAATACAAAAAACTAGCTGGGCGAGGTGGCAGACGCCTGTAGTCCCAGCTACTCGGGAGGCTAAGGCAGGAGAATGGTGTAAACCCGGGAGGCGGAGCTTGCAGTGAGCTGAGATCTGGCCACTGCACTCCAGCCTGGACGACAGAGCGAGACTCCATCTCAAAAAAAAAAAAAAGACCAGCCTGGGCAACACAGCGCTACTATATATACATATACATTTGAGATGGAGTCTCACTCTGTCACCCAGGCTGGAGTGTGGTGGCGAAATCTCAGCTCACTGCAACTTCTGCCTCCCAGGTTCAAGCGATTCTCCTGTCTCAGCCTCCTGAGTAGCTGGGACTACAGGTGCCTGCCACCTTGCCCGGCTAATTTTTGTATTTTTAGCAGAGATGGGGTTTCACCATGTTGATCAGGCTGGTCTTGAACTCCCGACCTGGTGATCCGCCCACGTTGGCCTCCCAAAGTGCTGGGATTACAGGCGTGAGCCACCGCGCCCGGCCTCGGTAACACTACGACATTTTTTTTTTTTTAAAGCTGGTGTGTAGGCTGGGCGGGCGCGGCGGCTTGAGACTAGCCTGACCAACATGGCGAAACCCGTCTCTACTAAAAACACAAACATTAGCCGGGCATGGTGGCACGTGCCTGTAATCCCAGTTACTCAGGAGGCTGAGGCAGGAGAATCTCTTGAACCCAGGAGGCGGAATTTGCAGTGAGCTGTGATTGAAAAAAGAAAAAAAAAAAGCTGGTGTGCTGGCGTGCACCTGCAGTCCCAGCTACTGAGGTGGAAGGATCAGTCAAGCCCAGAAGTTCAAGGCTGCAGTGAACTGCACAGCTGCGCCCTACACTCCAGCATGGGTAACGGAGTACAGTCCTGTCTCTAAAAAATAAAGTAGGTCAGGTGCAGTGGCTCACACCTGTAATCCCAGCACTTCGGGAGGCTGAGGCGGGCGGATCATGAGGTCAGGAGATCACGACCATTCTGGCCAACATGGTGAAACCTCATCTCTACTAAAACTACAAAAATTAGCCAGGCATGGCAGGCGCTTGTAGTCCCAGCTACTCGGGAGGCTGAGGCAGGAGAATCGGTTCAACCTGGGAGGCGGAGGTTGCGGTGAGCCAAGATCGCACCACTGTGCTGCAGCCTGGCGACAGAGCAAGACTCTGTCTCAAAATAAAATAAATTAACTTTTAATAAAAAATACATGAATGGATTTTGCACGTGAAAAAATAAAACTTGATGGCCGGGCGTGGTGGCTCACGCCTGTAATCCCAGCACTTTGGAAGGCCAAGGTGGGCGGATCACGAGGTCAGGAGATCGAGACTGTCCTGGCTAACACAGTGAAAGCCCATCTCTACTAAAAGTACAAAAAAATTAGCCGGGCGAGGTGGCGGGCGCCTGTAGTCCCAGCTACTCGGGAGGCTGAGGCAGGAGGATGGCGTGAACCCGGGAGGTGGAGGTTGCAGTGAGCCGAGATCGCACCACTACACTCCAGCCTGGGCGACAGAGTGAGACTCTGTCTCAAAAAGGAAAAAAAAAAATAAAATAAAATTTGACAAGTCAGGTCAAAGTCCCCTGTGAGGCTTCCCCACCCGGTCCCCCTCCACTTCCCTCCCTGAAGACGATAAGCAAGACAGGTAGCTTTGCCTCGCTTCCCGCTTCCTGGCTCAAAGGCTCCATCCTTCCCCCAGAGGCTCTCACGCGGGCCTGTCCACCCTGGGATTCCTTTCTGTTCCTCCTTACACCCTCTTGGGCTCTGTGCTGCTCTGTCCAGAAAAGTGTAGGTCACTAGGAAATTTAGACCAGGACAGACTGTTCTCTGCACTGTCACAGGAAGACCCAGCTCACCATGAAAGGTTGATTACTTCTGCCCTGTGTCTCCCTTTGTCTCCTCTCCCGTTCCCTCCCCTCCCCTCCCCTCTTTCCCTCCCTCCCTCCCTCCTCTCTTCATTTCCTTCTCTCTCTCTCTCTCTCTCCCTCTCCCTCTCTCTCCCTCTCCCTCTTTCTTTTTCTTTCTGTTTTGAGACAGAGTCTCACTGTCGCCCAGGCTGGAGTGCAATGGCATGAGCTTGGTTTACTGCAACCTCCGCCTCCCAGGTTCAAGCGATTCTCCTGCCTCAGCCTCTCAGGTAGCTAGGATTACAGGTGCCTGCCACCACGCCTGGCTAATTTTTGTATTTTTAGTAGAGATCGGGTTTCACCATGTTGGTCAGGCTAGTCTCAAACTCCTGACCTCAGGTGTTCCACCTGCCTCGGCCTTCCGAAGTGCTGGGATTACAGTTGTGAGCCACTGCGCCCAGCCAAGATGATTGTTGAGCACTAGTGAGAAACCGGGCCAGAGTGTCTGTTTAGGAGCGAGGCTCGCCCTGAATAGACCAAAAGAGCTAAATTATGTTCACTGCGAGAGCAGACACCTTCCCCTTCCCCTGACAGGGTACACGGCTACAGCAGCCCGGCTTACTTCTGGTTTGGGTTGGGCAGCAGGGACACTGGCTGGTGGGCACTTATTTGACCTGAATGGGCAAGAGGCCTGGCTGTGGGGCTGACTGGACAGCTGCCCTCCCTTGGTTCTTGGTGGCATCAGTGGCCCAAGCCCAGCCCTAAATGGGCAGAGAGCATGTGCCTGGAGAGGGCCTGGCTTCATCTCGGGGTGACCACATGATCATCAGGAAGGAGAAAGGAGGGTCTGAGGGCTTCATCCAGGTTTACAGCCCAGGAAAGTGCTGCCCGCAGAGGGTTTGCCTCTGTGCTGGTCCCGTCATGAGTTACTCTTGCCTGCTTGAGCTGGTGAGGGAGCGGGAGGGAGGAGGAGGGGAGAGGGAAGTAGTGGCGCAGAGGGAGGTAAGGGTCAGAAAGACACACAGTGACAAGGAATTACAGAAAGATGCACTCAGAGAAAGAGACAGAGTCAGGGGCTACCCCCGAGACACGGAAAGATACGATGACAGTGACAGAGTCAGACAGAGGTAAACAGAGACCCAGACAGGCAGTGGCGGGGACTTTGTCAGTCTGTGCGGGTACCTGAGACTGAGTGGTTTATAGACGACAGGAACTTACTTCCCACAGTTCTGGAGGCCAGAAAGTACAGGATCAAGGTGCCGGCAGCTTTGGTGCCTGGAGAGGTCTCGCCTCCTGGTACATAGACAGGTGGCATCTTCTGGCTGTGTCCTCACATGATGGAAGGGTGAGGGAGTTCTCTGAAGCCCCCCTCTGGGACCACTCAGGACGGCTCTATCCTCATGGCCTAATTCCCTCCCAGTGCCCCACCTCCACATACCGGCACCTTGGGGTTACTATTTCAACACATGAGTTTTGGGGAATGGAAACATTCAGACCACAGCAGGCAGGGAAGAGGATGGAGAAACAAGTCAGTGTGCAAGATGGGACAGACATTAATGCCGAGACAGAGGAAAAGCGGAGAGAGGCGGAAGGCGAGAGAGACAGAGCAGGGGGCACACCACGGAGACAGCACCAGCGTCTGGAAGCAAGAGAGCTGGAGGAGAGACGAAGGGGCCGGCGGTGTGGAGACACAGGAGAGCGTGCTGGGCAGCTCCGTGTCTCACAGAGACATGCCAGGGGCAGCCATGGGGAGGGAAAAACGGGGCCCCAGGTGGGCGGGCCCCAGTGGCGCTTGCTCAGCCTAGCCTTGTGCCCACAGCTTACAAGGAGAAGATGAAGGAGCTGTCGGTGCTGTCACTCATCTGCTCCTGCTTCTACACACAGCCGCACCCCAACACCATCTACCAGTATGGGGGTGAGTGCCCGGCTGCCATCCTGGCTAACAGGGTGAAACCCCGTCTCTACTAAAAGTACAAAAAGTTAGCCCTACCCTGCAGTGCCTACCCACCTCACCTTTTCCCTGGCCTCCCACAGTCTCTGAACTCCCAGCCTGGCTGCCTCCGGAGAGGGAGGTTCTGGGGGGAAGGGGCCCATCCTGGGGGCTGAGGCCTGGGATTCCTGCGGGAGCAGCCACCTGCTCTCACCCAGCCCTGGGGTTGGATGTGTGCCGGGAGCATCCCGCTCAGCCCACGCCATGCTCTGGCCGGGCCTCTGAAGCTCTACTCTGGTCTTGCAGACATGGAGGTGAAGCAGCTGGACAAGCGGGCCTCTGGCCAGAGCTTCGAGGTCATCCTCAAGTCCCCTTCTGACCTGTCCCCAGAGAGCCCTATGCTCTCCTCTCCACCCAAGAAGAAGGACACCTCCCTGGAGGAGCTGCAAAAGCGGCTGGAGGCAGCTGAGGAGCGGAGGAAGGCAAGGAGTCCTCCCACCCCCCAGGAGTTTCCACGGAGGTGGCCCACGGGGACAGGGCCTGCAAGACTCAGGGTGCTCCCGGGGGTTTGGTCAGCGCCTCGGCCTGGGGTGGGAGGGGCTGTGGCTCCCTGGGCCGCTTCCTGAGAGATAGGAATGGGATGAGGAGAGGCCGGGTGCGGTGGCTCACGCCTGTAATCCCAGAACTTTGGGAGGCTGAGGTAGGCAGATTACTTGAGCTAAGGAGTTCAAGACCAGCCTGGCCAACATGGTGAAACCCCGTCTCTACTAAAAATACAAAAATTAGCCAGGTGTGGCGGCACGCACCTGTAACCCCACCTACTAGGGAGTCTGAGGCAGGGGAATTGCTTGAACCCAAGACGTGAAGGATGCACGAGCTGAGACTGCACCACTGCACTCCAGCCTGGGCAACAGGGCGAGACTCCATTTCAAAAAACAAAAAAGAATGGGAGGGAGAGGAGGAAGGGTTCCGAGGCGGCGGCCAGCTGGAAGGAGCAGGAGCCTCTGGTGGCAGTGGGAGGCACCCTTGTCATGGCCAGCAGGATGCTAGGGGATGGTCCCCAGAGGGGCCCTGGGGACGTCGGGTGGGGCATCCCTCTCCCAGACAGAGAAGCAGGAGGAGGGCCTCATATGAAGACCCTGAGGCTTGCTGGAGGGCTGAGGGGCCCCGGGAGAGGTGGGTGTGGGCTCCAGGTCCCCTCCCTGCAGCCTCCCCTCCCACCAGCCCCTCTGAGACTGGAACAGAGATAAAAATGTCCTTTTTGGGAGTGCCACCCTGGAGGCCAACGCACTGGGCAGGGGAGGCGGCTCTGTTCCCTTCCTGGTGAGACCAGGGACCAGGGTTCGCAGGGCTGACTAGTAGGGACTGGCTCGTCGGCACGGGTCCTGCTGCTCTGCTCTCCTTCCAGGGGTCGCCAGCCGGCCCCTCCCCCGGCACCCCTGGGGACCCTTCCTCCGCTCCTGGGCACCTAATTGGGAGCTCGGAACCCGGTGTGTAACAAGCAGCTCCTCTGCTCAGTGGGCGGATGTCTGAGGAAGAAAGCTCAGAGACCGCCCACAAGGTTAGGGTTTCCTGCGCGGCTGGTCCTTGGAGGCGGAGACGCGCAGTGCAGGGTGTGCAGTGGCGGCAGGACACGGCGGGGGCCCTGGGCGCAGCCAG
>NW_012104365.1:5699616-5701628 GCF_000951045.1 Mandrillus leucophaeus | reverse complement strand
CCCTCCCGCCCCTGTCCCGCAGGAGCTGCACGCGGCCGAGGTGCGCAGGAACAAGGAGCAGCGAGAGGAGATGTCGGGCTAAGGGCCCGGGACGGGCGGCGCCCATCCTGCGACAGAACACGTTCGGGTTTCGGTTTTGTTTCGTTCACCTCTGTCTAGATGCAACTTTTGTTCCTCCTCCCCCACCCACGCCCCAGCTTCATGCTTCTCTTCTGCACTCAGCCGCCCCGCCCTGTCCTCGTGGTGAGTCGCTGACCACGGCTTCCCCTGCAGGAGCCGCCGGGCGTGAGACGCGGTCCCTCGGTGCAGACACCAGGCCGGGCGAGGCTGGGTCCCCCGGGGGCCTTGTGAGAGAGGTGGTGGTGACCGTGGTAACCACAGGGCGGTGGCGTGGGATCGCGGGTCCTTACACTGGGCTGTCTGGTCAGCATGTGCAGGTCAGGGCAGGTCCTCTGAGCCGGCGCCCCTGGCCAACAGGCGAGGCTACGGTACCTGCTGTCTTTCCAAGGGGAAGGGGCTCCCCATGCGGGAGGGGCAACGGGGGAGGGGGGGTGATGGTGCCTGGGAGCCTGCGTGTTAAGCGGGAGCTTGTTGAACTGGCAGGCAGGTGGGTGGGGGCTGCAGCTCTCCTTAATGTGGTTGCACAGGGGTCCTCTGAGACCACCTTGCCTGAGGTGGACACCCTGGGCCTTCCTGGAAGCCTGCAGTTGGCGGCCTGCCCTGAGTCTGCTGGGGAGTGGGCATTCTCTGCCAGGGGCCCATGAGCAGGCTGCCGTGGTCTAGAGGTTGTGGGCAGCATGGACAGTCCCCCACTCAGCAGTGCAAGAGTTCCAAAGAGCCTCTGGCCCAGGCGCCTCGGTGAGACAGCCCCGCCGCCCTCCCCCGCAGGGCTTTGCGGATGTCCTTGAAAGACCCGGCCTAGAGCCCTTTGGAGTGCTGGCCCCTCCTGTGCCCTCTGCCCTGGTGGAAGTGGCAGCCACAAGTCCTCCTCAGGGAGCCCTAAGGGGGATTTTGTGGGACCGCTGCCCACAGATCCAGGGTTGGAAGGGCAGCGGGTAAGGTTCACAAGCCACCCCCCACACCTTTCCCACTCGGCACCCAGAGAGGGCTGTGGGTCGAGGCCTGACTCCAGGCCTCTCCTGCCCACACCTTCTGGGCTGGGTTCCTTCTCTCCCTTGGATGCCCAGTGCTGGCCTTGGAGGACGGTCATCTGGAGGACGGGGGTAGGGGAGGCTGTCTTTGTACCACTGCAGCATCCCCCACTTCCCCACGGAAGCCCCATCCCAAAGCTGCTGCCTGGCCCATTGCTGTAAAATGTGAAGGGGGCAGCTGAGTTCTCTTAGGACCCAGAGCCAGGGCCCTCAGCTTCCATCCTGCGGGAGGCCTTGGCCAGGCACTGCCAGCGTCTTCCAGGGCCACACCAGGGACTATGGGAGGATCCTGACCCCTGCAGGGCTCAGGGGTCAGCAGGGACCCACTGCCCCATCTCCCTCTCCCCACCCAGACAGCCCCAGAGGGAGCAGCCAGCTGGGATGGGAACCCAAGGCTGCCCACATGTGGCTTTTGTGGGACTCAGAAAGGGAAGCAGAACTGAGGGCTGGGATTCTCCTCACGGTGGCAGCTCTCATAGCGAAAGCCTAGTGTAATATGCACCCATCTCATCCACGTAGTAAAGTGAACTTAAAAATTAAATCAAATGAACAATAAACACCTGTGTGTTTAAGACATGGTTGAACTGTCTGTGTGTGTCCTGCACCTATGGGCTCGGGGGCAGCTGCAGGCTCCCTGTCTGGGAGTGAGGATCTGCTCTGTGTGTATCTCCTGACTGAAGCTGGTTATAAATCTTATTTTATCACCATGATTATGAATTGTTCTAGTGGCAGTGGTGATTTTAACATATGAGCATGTCAGGCCGGGTGTGGTGGCTCACGCCTGTAATCTCAGCACTTTGGAAGGCCGAGGCAGGTGGATCACGAGGTCAGGAGATCGAGACCATCCTGGCTAACATGGTG
>NW_012104365.1:5694812-5695426 GCF_000951045.1 Mandrillus leucophaeus | reverse complement strand
TCCCAGCTATGTGGGAGGCTGAGGCAGGATAATCGCTTGAACCTGGGAGGCGGAGGTTGCAGTGAGCCAAGATCACGCCACTGCACTCCAGCCTGGGCGTCAGAGTGAGACTCCGTCTCAAAAAAAAAAAAAAAAGAAAAAATTATCCAGGCGTGGTGCGGGTGCCTGTAGTCCCAGTTACTCCAGAGACTGAGGCAGGAGACTGAAATGAACCCGGGAGGCAGAGCTTGCAGTGAGCCGAGATCGCGCCACTGCACTCCAGCCTGGGCAACTGAGCGAGACTGTCTCAAAAAAAAAAAAAAAAGTGTTTGTATACAGCATCCTTGTATCCTGGGCACACAGATGCATGCACGCCACACAACATTGAAAGCACTTGTATATGGCATCCCTGTATCCTGGGCATGCACGGGCACACAGACACACACACTACACACGAACACAAGTGGGCCTTGGCCTCCCACAAGACCAGGCTGATCACAGGCTGGGGGCCTGGCAAGGCACTGAGGGGCAGACGGTGCTTGTGACGGTCGCCAGAGGGGCAGACGGAGCGTGTGACGGTCGCCAGAGGGGCAGACGGAGCGTGTGACGGTCGCCAGAGGGGCAGACGGAGCGTG
>NW_012104365.1:5693005-5694120 GCF_000951045.1 Mandrillus leucophaeus | reverse complement strand
TGTGGTGGCTCACGCCTGTAATCTCAGCACTTTGGAAGGCCGAGGCAGGTGGATCACGAGGTCAGGAGATCGAGACCATCCTGGCTAACATGGTGAGACCCCGTCTCTACCGAAAATACAAAAAATTAGCCGGGCGTGGTGGCAGGCGCCTGTAGTCCCAGCTACTCGGGAGGCTGAGGCAGGAGAATGGCGGGAACCTGGGAGGCGGAGCTTGCAGTGAGCGGAGATCGCGCCACCGCACTCCAGCCTGGGCGACTCCGTTTCAAAAAAAAAAGATATGAGCATGTAAACTACACAAAAGCCCACTTTCCTCTCTGGAATCCAAGGGGTGAGGCATCAGGGTGATGGGGGGAGGGCCCGCTGCTGTGGGTGGGGCTGGGGGGGGCCCCCTGCCCTCCCTCAGGGCAGAGCTCTCCTCAGGGGCTTCCTGTTGTTCAGGACTCTGGCCCGCTGCTCAGGAGGAAAGGGCAGGTCCTACGTCTGCCTCTGAGGCTGGAGCCTCTAGGCTGTGGGACTTCCTGACATGGGGGCGGGTGCTATGAGACCCCTGGGGCTGCACCTCACTGTTCTCTGGACTCACCCCACTCACCCCACTCGCCCCACTCGCCCCATTCACCTCTAGACAGCCGGTTGTTCACTATCACAGGTCTGGACCCAGAATGGGGGATGGAGTAATAAAAAGTAAAAAGACATTCTGGGCCGGGTGTGGTGGCTCAGGTCTGTAATCCCAGCACTTTGGGAGGCTGAGGTGGGCGGATCACCTGGGGTCAGGAATTCAAGACCAGCCTGACCAACATGGTGAAACCTGTTTCTACTAAAAATACAAAATTGGCTAGGCATGGTGGCTCACGCCTGTAATCCCAGCACTTTCAGAGGCCGAGGCGGGTGGATCACGAGGTCAGAAGATCGAGACCATCCTGGCTAACACGGTGAAACCCCATCTCTACTAAAAATACAAATAATTAGCCGGGCGTGGTGGCGGGCGCCTGTAGTCCCAGTTCCTCGGGAGGCTGAGGCAGGAGAATCGCTTGAACCCGGCAGGCAGAGGCTGCAGTGAGCCGAGATCATGTCACTGCACTCCAGCCTGGGCGGCAGAACAAGACTCTGTCTCAAAA
>NW_012104365.1:5689287-5692720 GCF_000951045.1 Mandrillus leucophaeus | reverse complement strand
GCGTGTGACGGTCGCCAGAGGGGCAGACGGAGCGTGTGACGGTCGCCAGAGGGGCAGACGGAGCGTGTGACGGTCGCCAGAGGGGCAGACGGAGCGTGTGACGATCGCCAGAGGGGCAGACGGAGCGTGTGACGGTCGTCAGGTGGAGCCTCGGGCATCAACTGGGGGCAGAGACTCCTTCACAAACTGATCACACTTTTCCCATGAAGAAAAGGAAAGGCAGGCTCCTCCTGGGAGGCCAGACAGAGCTGTTTAGTGACCTATTGTGTGTGACAAGTCACCCCTTAATTAAAAACGAACATTATCTGTCAGTCCCCATAAGTCAGGAGTATGAAAGCTGAGGGTTTCCGGCTCGGGGTCTCTCATGACGTTGCAGTCAGGACGCTGGCCGAGGTCCTGGCCATCTGAAGGCTGGGCAGGGGCTGGGGCATCCTCTTCTGAGAAGGCTACCTCCCAAGGCTGCAGGCAGGAGGCCTTCATTCCTCACCACATGGACGATTCAGGGGGCTGCCTGGAGTGTCCTTGAAACATGGTTCTGGGTCCCCCAGAGCCAGCGACCTGCGTGGGGGTCGCTGGGTGGGGGGATATTGGGAGGAACCCAGTATCCTCTGAGTGTGGGAAGCCACCTAAGTTCTGCTGTTAGAAGCGAGTCACTGAGAAGACTCACGCTTAGGAGGGAGTTGGGTTCCAGCTTTTGAGGTGAGGAATGTCAAAGGATGTGAACATATTTTATTTTCTTATTTTATTTATTTATTTATTCAGAGACATAGTCTCGCTCTGTCGCGCAGGCTGGAGAACAATGGCACGATTTTGGCTCACTGCAACCTCTGCCTCCTGGGTTCAAGTGATTCTCCTGCCTCAGCCTCCTGAATAGCTGGGATTACAGGCACACACCACCACATCTGGCTTATTTTGGTATTTTTAGTAGAGACGGGGTTTCCCCATGTTGGCCAGGCTGGTAGAGATGGGGTTCCATCATGTTGGCCAGGCTGGTCTCGAACTCCTGACCTAGTGATCCACCCGCCTTGGCCTCCCAAAGTGCTAGGATTACAGGTGTGAGCCACCGCGCCCAGCCTTATTTTACTTTTTTGAGACAGAGTTTCACTCTTGTTGCCCAGGCTGGAGTGCAGTGGTATGATCTCAGCTCACTATAACCTCCAACTCCCAGGTTATAAGTGATTCTCCTGCCTCAGTCTCCCAAGTAGCTGGGATTACAAGCATGAGCCACCATGCCCGGCCTTGTGAATGCATTTTATTTTATTTTATTTTATTTTATTTTATTTTTTGAGACGGTTTTGCTCTTGTTGCCCAGGCTGGAGTGCAATGGCATGATCTCGACTCACTGCAACCTCCACCTCCTGGGTTCAAGCGATTCTCCAGCCTCAGCCTCCCGAGTAGCTGGGATTACAGGCACGTGTCACCACACCTGGCTAATTTTGTATTTTTAGTAGAGATGGGGTTTCACCATGTTGGTGAGGCTGGTCTTGAACCCCTGACCTCAGGTGATCCATCCGCCTCAGCCTCCCAAAGTGCTGGGATTAGAGGTGTGAGCTACAGTGCCTGGCCAGTCTGTGAACATATTACAAAACCACATCAGACAGTCTGCCTGGAGTGACTGGAAACTTAAGCCGCAGTGCAGCAGTGTTCTGCTCCATTAAAAGGGTTCCCGGGAGCCGGCTCTCTCTGACCACGTGAGGACACGGTGGTCAAAGCGCCATAGTGGAAGCAGAGACCAGGCCCTGACCTGATGGCCCCTTGCTCTTGGACTTCCCAGCCTCCAAAACTTTGAGAAAATGAATTTCCGTTCCGTATTAAATTACCCAGTCTGTGGCATTCTGTTATAGCAGCACAAAACGTGCCAAGACTGTGACCCTGTATGTTTTGGACACAGCTGGTGCTTGCTTGGTGTCTGGGGCAGCAGTGGGTGCCCCCAAAACAGGGGTGTCCAGCAAAGCAGGTGGGGATACGGCACAAGCAGAGGCCTCACTCAACCAGTTGCTCCCCTCAGCCTGCCGTGCACTCTTCAGGCAGTCAAAGGTGTGGCCATGCAGAAGCGAGCATAGGAAAAGCTGCTGCCAACCACCAGCACTTCTCCTTTTGCTGAAGAAAAACAGTTTTGATGTTCTGCAGTTGCTTAGTTTCCTGTGACTGCTGTAAGAAGTACCACAAATGAAGTGGCTCAAAACAACAGAAACTCAGCCGGGTGTAGTGGCTCACACTTGTGATCCCACCACTTTGGGAGGCTGAGGTACGAGCAATGCCTGAGCCCAGGAGTTTGAGACCAGTCTGGGCAACATGGTGAAACCCCATCTCTACAAAAAATACAAACATTAGCCAGGTGTGGTGGTGCTCGATTGTAGTCCCAGTTACTCTGGAGGCTGAGGTGGGAGGATCGCTTAAGCCCAGGAGTTCAAGACTGTAGTGAGCCATGATTGTGCCACACAGCCTGGGAGACAGAGCAGGGCCCTGTCTCAACAAACAATAGACTTGTATTTCTAGTCACTAAAACTTTGTGTGTATAGCATAGTTTATTATTTTCAAAACACTTTCACATTTTTTTTAATCTTCATAATGTCTACTCTGGGAAAAACAGGACAGGCATTGTTACACTAACCTTTTTTTCTGGTTACAAATGTAAGACATGTTCATTGCATCACGGCAAAACACAAGGACAAGAGGCTGAGGTGGGCAGAGGACAAGAGGCCAGGTGCGGTGGCTCAGCCTGTAATCCCAGCAAGGCCTCTCACCTTTGGGAGGCCGAGGTGGGCGGATCACCTGAGGTCAGGAGTTTGAGACCACTCTGGGCAACATGGTGAAACCCTGTGTCTACTAAAAATACAAAATTTATCTGGGCGTGGTGGCGCACACCTGTAGTCCGGCGACTCGGGAGGTTGAGGCGGGAGAATCGCTTGAACCCGGGAGGCGGAGCTTGCAGTGAGCTGAGATTGCACCACTGCACTCCATCCTGGGTGACAGAGCGGGACTCCACCTCAAAAAAAAAAAATGTTATTTGTTAATATCACCATCAAGCTCATCAGAAAGTACTGGGAAACCTTCGCCCTCACAATGGCAAAATTCTTTTTTTTTTTCCTGGCCCGGGCACAATGGCAAATTTCTTATTCTTACTTCAAAGCTCAAATTTTATCATTGGTAGCAAATGCCGTCAGTTGCTTTCCTTAAAAGTGTATGGGTTTTGTTTTTTCTTTCACTCCCCTGACATAAAATATTTGGTATTTTTCTGCACCAGCAACCGATTCTCCAATTCTCCAAACGCTAACTGGGTGTCCAATATAATACAGCTAAATTCGGACACTGCCTTCCTGTGTCAGATCCTACAAATTACAAGGGCTCAGTCCTAACAGACTGTCCACACTTCAGACCCCAGGAGCCAGTCCAGAGCCACTTATATTCACGACCACTGGGCTTTCTAAAT
>NW_012104365.1:5688613-5689237 GCF_000951045.1 Mandrillus leucophaeus | reverse complement strand
GTTGTCCAGGCTGGAGTGCAGTGCTGCAATCTTGGCTTGCTGCAATCTCTGCCTCCAGAGTTCAAGAGATTCTCCTGCCTCAGCCTCCCAAGTAGGTGGGACTACAGGCACCTGCCACCATGCCCAGCCAATTTTTTTTTTTTTGTATTTTTAGCAGAGACGGGGTTTCATCATGTTGGCCAGGTTGGTCTCGAACACCCCACCTCAGGTGGTCCCCCCGCCTTGGCCTTCCAAAGTGATGGGATTACAGGCGTGAGCCACCATGCCTGGCCAAACTTTTTAATTAAAAAAAAATTTTTTTTTTTTAACACAAGGTCTCGCTCTGTCGCCCAGGCTGGAGTGTAGTGGTGCGATCTCGGCTCACTGCAGCCTCTGCCTCCCAGGTTCAAGCAGTTCCCCCACTTCAGCCTCCTGAGTAGCTGGGATTACGTGGGCATAGCACCATGCCCAGCTAAGTTTTGCATTTTTAGTAGAGATGAGATTTCACTATCTTGGCCAGGCTGGTCTAACTCCTGACCTCAGGTGATCTGCTTGCCTCGGCCTCCCAAAGTGCTAGGATTACAGGCATGAGCCACTGTGCCTGGCCTAAGTAAAATTTTAAAGCGGCTTTTTTTTTTTTTTTTT
>NW_012104365.1:5687795-5688563 GCF_000951045.1 Mandrillus leucophaeus | reverse complement strand
TCTGCCACTGCACTCCAGCCTGGGTGACAAAGTGAGACTTCATCTCAAAAACAAAACAAAACAACAACAAAAACAAAAACAGGCTGGGTGCAGTGGCTCACGTCTGCCAGGAGGCAGAGGTTGCAGTGAGCCGAGACTGTGCCATTACACTCCAACCTGGGCAACAGAGCGAGACTCTCTCAAAAAAAACAAAACCAAAAGAGCCCCCAAAACAAAAATAATAAATATTTTAGAACGAAGAATAGCCCCCCTCCTCACAGCCTTGCCCAAGATATTCACATCCTAACCCCTGGGATCTGTGAACGTTGGTTCCAAGCAAAGAGGAATTACAGCAGCAGATGGAATGTAGGTTGCTGGTCGGCCGACTCGGAGACAGGAGGCGCCCTGGGCCAGCTGGTGGCCCCATGCCATCACAAGGAGCCTTGACAGCAGATGAGGGAGGCCGGAGAGTCAGTGTCGGGATGAGCAGGGTGAGGACTCAACTGACTTTGGCTGGCTTTCAGGTGTGGGATAGGCCACGAGACAAGGGGCTCAAGTGCTTCCAGAAACTGGAAAGGCAGGAACAGCTTCTCCCCTGGAGCTCCAAAAACCATTGGCCCTGCAGACACCCTGATTTTGACCAAGTGAGGCTGGGCAGGACTTCTGACCTACAGAACAGTTAGAGAATACATTTGTATTTTTCTATATTTATTTTTTTTGAGGCGGAGTCTCGCTCTGTCACCCAGGTTGGAGTGCAGGGGCGCCATGTCGGCTCCCTGCAAGCTCCGC
>NW_012104365.1:5685800-5687330 GCF_000951045.1 Mandrillus leucophaeus | reverse complement strand
CCTGCCTTGGCCTCCCCAAAGTGCTAGAAGTACAGGCGTGACCCTCCGCACTCAGCCTAAATTTGCATTTTTAAGTGACTAAGTTTGAGATAATTTGTTATGGCAGCAGTAGAAAGCTAAGTGATCTTGGAGGTGTTTTTTTTTGTTGTTGTTGTTTTTTTTTTTTTAGGTGGAGTTTCTCTCTTGTTGCCCAGGTTCTCTCTTGGAGTCCCAGAGTGAAGGAGGCAGATCAGGCCCCAGGGCTCAACCCACGCAACACACAGGCATGAGGTGGCCGCCCTCCCATCCCCAGGGCCCCCTCAGCACTCCTCTCAGACTTTATTGACGTTTATTCCCAAAATGTGAGGATAGGCAAACTCAGATAAATGGCACACACAGACCGCGTGAACCCTCTCATATTTACCAGATAATAAAATAGTAGCACTGACAAAGGCTCAATAATTTTATTCTTCCCCAGAGACAGGCTCACTCTGTTGCCCAGGCTGGTCTTGAACTCCTGGCCACAGGTGATCCTCCCGCCTTGGCCTCCCAAAGTGTTGAGATAAAAGGCATGAGCCACTGCGCTGGGCCAATCTAATTGTTAAGAATACCTTTTCCTCACTGGTTTGAGCACGGTCCACTTTACTGGGAACAGAATGAAAGTGCAACTCTAATTACAGCCCCTCCGAAGTGCAGTGGCTTGGGAACCTCCCATTCCGGGAGGCGGCCTGCAGAGCCCTCCTCCTAAAGTGTGAGCACAGGGTCAGGGCTCCATCCCAAACAAGCATCTGCTTCCTATTTTCTGACTAATTTCGGTCCCCTATAGGGAATCCAGGATCCTGCAGACAGGCAGCGGGTGACAGCAAGCACAAGGGTGCTGGATGACCCTGGAGAGGTCAGGAGAGCCAGCCCTGCGGTGCAGGGGAAGAAATCCAGCACAGAGGCCAACAGAGCCAGCTCCAGCCTCTGCCAATAAAACGTATAAACGAGCCCCGGGGGTAGACGAGCGCCACAGGATCCGCGCTGGCTGCGGGATGCGGCTGGGATTGGGGTGCCGGCTGCCGGACTCGGGTGGGATCGGGGTGCCGGCTACGGGACGGGGGCGGGATCGGTGTGTCAGCTATGGGATCGGGGTGCCGGCCGTGGGACAGCGGTGGGACCGGGTGTTAGCTATGGCATAGGGATGCCAGCTGTTGGGCTGGGGTGGGATCGGGGTGCCGGCTGTGGGACTGCGATGGGATCGGGGTGCTGGTTGTGGGACTGGGGTGACAGCTTAAGGGGTGACCGAGCCCTCCCTCCCCGCCGCTCCCGGATGCCCCTCGCCCTCCACGCTGGGAGCGCCGTGGCTGGCCGAGCCCCCGGCATATTCCGCGGGAGTCCGCGCACCCTACAGCGTCTTCCTCCACAGCCTCGTGTTCAGGCGTCCGCCCCGCAGGGGAGTCCCGTCCGCGCCCCTTCACCCACAGCAGCGTCCGGGCGAGGGGTGCCCGTACCTGGAGGCCTGAAGGTACCGCCTTGCCGCTCGTGCGCACTGCTCCCTGGCCCCGTCCG
>NW_012104365.1:5678623-5679770 GCF_000951045.1 Mandrillus leucophaeus | reverse complement strand
TTTTGTAAGGCAGAGTCTCACTCTGTCATCCAGGCTTGAATGCAGTGGCATGATCTCGGCTCACTGTAACCTCTGCCCAGGTTCAAACGATTCTCCTGCCTCAGCCTCCCAAGTAGCTGAGATTACAGGCATCTGCCACCATGCCCAGCTAATTTTTGTATTTTTAGTAGAGACAGGGTTTCACCATATTGGTCAGGCTGGTCTTGAACTCCTGACCTCTTGATCCACCTGCCTCGGGCTCCCAAAATGCTGGGATTACAGGCGTGAGCCACTGCGCCCAGCCTAAAGTGGCTTTTTATTCATGTTTGTTTAAAGTTCTTTATTTTGAAGCCTAACTCTACAACACCAAAGTTATCGTAATGAAAAAAGCGTTATATTTTAGAAATATGAAGTAAGTCTGTCAATGTAAACGAATTCATCATTGTAACTTTTCTGGCTAAAAAGCTTCTGAAGACAGTCTTCAGAGACCCTGATGCCCTAACGGGAAATGTGCCCACCAGCAGCTGGAGGGGTTCGCCTGTGAGCCCCCTTTCCCCTTAGGCGCTCTGTCCTAGATGGCCGCCATTGAAATTGAGTGACAGTAAACGGCTCGTCATGTTCCAGGATGTTCTTAATTTGTAAAATGTTTTCCCTCATTTAAACAATACATTTTCCTTTCATCACTCATTTGATACCCTCCTGAAACAGGAAACGGGGAATATTTTCTTGTCCCTTGCACTTAGTCCTTCGTGCTTGTGTTTAGACGTGTTCTGTGAGTACTTTGAGTGGTGTTCATGTGGAACCCTAACTGGTGTTCTTTGGGCTCTGGGTGCTGCCTCTTCTTACCCCAGACTTACCGCAGCCCTGCCCACCACTCATCGCCTGCCACACTCACTGCTCTCCCAGGCCAGGCTGGCATCAGTGACGCCTGCAGGGTCTTTGCTGCTGGTGGGACCCAGCTTCCCGTGGTTTCTTTTTGCTTCCTTTTCTTTGAGAACGGGTCTTGCCTTCATGGTGTTTAACCACCATCCCCTCTGTTCAGATCACCTACATTTCTTGCTTCCTTGGATCTCTGGTCAAGGGTTACTTCAGAGACTGGCTGCCATTTGCGATTGGTGGCCCAGGAAGTTGTAGCTCTTTCTTTTTTTCTTTTTTTTTTTTTTTTTTT
>NW_012104365.1:5674234-5675743 GCF_000951045.1 Mandrillus leucophaeus | reverse complement strand
ACCCGCCCCGCAGGCACCGACCCAGAGGGTCCATGCCGTAGGCACCCGACGCGCAGGAGCCACCCCGCAGACACCCGACCCGCAGGGACGCGATCCACAGCGACCACCCCACTGGGACCCACTCTCAGGGACCCAACCCGCAGGGACCACCCCACAGGGGCCCGCATCGCTGTAGACCCACGGGTGGGATCTGGGTCTGTGTAGACCCATGGTGGTGTGGACCCTGTTGTCAGTCATGACGTGTTATGTATTTGGTTACTGTATCATTCATGCGTGACTGAGAAGTCGTGACTGACTTTTCTGTTGAACCAGAATTCTCTTTTCTTTGCTAACACTTCAAATACAACAGTTTCAATTACATCAGTGTCAAGATTACTAGTTTAAAAATGTTTTCTTGGGCCAGGCCTGATGGCTTACGCCCGTAATCCCACCACTTTGGGAGGCCGAGGTGGGCGGATCACGAGGTCAGGAGTTTGAGACCAGCCTGGCCAGCAGGGTGAAACCGTGTCTCTACTAAAAATACAAAAGTTAGCCGGGCGTGGTGGCGTGCACCTGTAATCCCAGCTACTTGGGAGGCTGAGGCAGGAGAATTGCTTGAACCCAGGAGGCAGAGGTTGCAGTGAGTGGAGATCACCCCACTGCACTCCAGCCTGGGTGACAGAGCAAGACTGCGTCTCAAAAAATAGTAAATAAATAAAATATTTTCTCATATCTGATTTACCTCATAATTAATTGGAAACTCGCTTCACACTAGTGAGGAACCCAAGCCTTGGGATCAAAAGTGGGTGGGTGTTGGCTTCAACACAGAAGGGGCTGTGGAGAGGCCAGGTGCAGTGGCTCACAGCTGTAACCCCAGCACGATGGGAGGTCAAGGTGGAGCATCACTGGAAGTCAGGAGTTCTAGAGCAGCTGGCCAAAATGGTGAAACCCCGTCTCTACCAAAAATACAAAAATTAGCCAGGCGTGGTGGGCGCCTGTAGTCCCAGCTACTCGGGAGGCTGAGGCAGGAGAATCAGTTCAACCCGGGAGGCAGAGGTTGCAGTGAGCCAAGATTTCGCCTTTGCACTCCATCCTGGGTGACAGAGTGAGACTCCATCTCAAAAAAACAAGGAGCTGTGGAGAAAGGAGGAGGGGCTCGCCCTTGGGAAGGCAGTGGGGCGAGATGCTCTGTAGCGCTTCTGTGTCTAAATAGCATCGTATCAAGGACTTGCACTATTTTCTGTGAGGTAACTTTTGTGCATATTGCTTTGAGCCTTTGGTATAGTTATCTTTGGAGAGACTGGAATTCAGTGTTGTGCATGTATGTACATTGCGTAATCCTCTGCAAAGCCCTGAAGCTGTGACGAGGACCCCTGCCTGTAGTGTGGCTGTTGCCTTTTTGCAGCTTTCTGCTTAAGTGACTTCAGTTGTCCCTGCTGAGCTCACCCTTATGAAAGTAACATCTCCTCAGTGAGAGTTAAACCCCAAGAAGTCAGCACGGGAGATCAGTAGTAGTTTTTTTTTTTTTTT
>NW_012104365.1:5669194-5671794 GCF_000951045.1 Mandrillus leucophaeus | reverse complement strand
TTTTATTGAGACAGAGTCTCGCTCTGTTGCTCAGGCTGGAGTGCAGTGGCGCAATCTTGGCTCACTGCAACCTCGCCTCCTGGATTCAAGCAATTTTCTTGCCTCAGCCTCCTGAGTAGCTGGGGTTACAGGTGTGCGCCACCACACCCGGCTAATTTTTGTATTTTTAGTAGGGACGGGGTTTCACTGTGTTGGTCAGGCTGGTCTCAAACTCCTGACCTCGTGATCCACCTGCCTCGGCCTCCCAAAGTGCTGGGATTACAGGCGTGAGCCACCACGCCCAGCCGGAAGTTGTAGCTCTTTCTTTTCTCCCCTTTATCTTGCCTGTGGCCCTTTACCTTGGAGTTGTGTGGAGACCCTTGCCCGGTTAGGAAGAAGTAGAGCCCCCCCACCGGTCCAGTGCATACTCAGACAAAAGGCAGCCTGTGGAATGGAGGAAAAGAAGCTAGGTGGACTGAGGACCTTTTGTTCTCCTGCAGACTTCCTCTCCCTAAGACGTTCAGAAAAATGTTCACATGCTAGAAAATGTAGGTTGAGTGTGATTTAGCAAGAACCTTGAGTCCTGAAGGCACATTTTGTGATTGATTGTTCAGTTTGGGTGAGTTAGTTCTGGCATTGAAGGCATAATTGCAGAGGCCTGGCTGGGCTGTGAATGCCTCCCCTTAGTGAGTACAGGGCCAGATTCTCTGCAGGGGACCACTGTGTGCCAGGTTGGGGTGGACCCACTCCTGTCCTCAGACACACTTGTTTGTTACAGTCCTAGGGGCAGGTGATGTTATTTTTATATTAATGATAATTTTAAAAGTTCTGGAAATTTTTATCTTTTCTTTCTTTCTTTTTTTGTGACAGCGTCTTGATCTGTTGCCCAGGCAGGAGTGCAGTGGCACAACGATGGCTCACTGCAGCCTTGACCTCCTAGACTTAAGGATCCTCCTGCCTCCAGAGTAGCTGCGACTACAGGCGTGCACAGCACCATGCCTGGCTGTTTTTTTATTATTTATTTAGTAGAGATGGGGTGTTGCTGTGTTGCCCAGGCTGGTCTCAAAACTCCTGAGCTCAAGCAGTCCTCCTACCTTGGCCTCCCAAAGTGCTGGGATTGCGAGTGTGAGACACCAGGCCTGGCCGTGAACATTTTTCTTTCTTTAAAAAGTTTTTATATTCTGTACTTTCTAGTCTGTGTCTTATCCTAATAAGTCATTCTGTTACAGTAGCATTACAATTTTTTTATTACGGTAAAATATACATAACATAAAATTTACCATTTTAACTTTTTTTTTATTTTTGAGATGGAGTTTTGCTCTTGTTGCCCAGGCTGGAGTTCAGTGGCGCGATCTCGGCTCATTGCAACCTCCGCCTCCTGGGTTCAAGCAATTCTCCTGCCTCAGGTTCCCGAGTAGCTGGGACTACAGGTGCCTGCCACCATGCCTGGCTATTGTTTAGTATTTTTAGTAGAGATGGCATTTCACTGTGTTGGCCAGCATGGTCTTGAACTCCTGACCTCAGGTGATCCACCCCCCTCAACCTCCCAGAGTGCTGGGATTACAGGCATGAGCCACCTAGCCCAGCCCCATTTTAACCTTTTTTTCTTTTTTTTTTGAGATGGAGTCTTGCTCTGTTGCCCAGGCTGGCGTATGGTGGCATGATCTCAGCTCACTGCAAGCTCCGCCTCCTGGGTTCTCACCATTCTCCTGCCTCAGCCTCCCGAGTAGCTGGGACTACAGGCGCCCCCCACCATGCCTGGCTAATTTTTTTTGTATTTTTAGTAGAGACGGGGTTTTACCGTGTTAGCCAGGATGGTCTCGGTCTCCTGACCTCGTGATCCACCCGCCTCGGCCTCCCAAAATGCTGGGATTACAGGCGTGAGCCATCGTGCCTGGCCCATTTTAACCATTTTTAAATGTGTGATTCAGCACCATTCAGAACCCCCACAGTGATTGTGCAGCCGTCACCACTGTGCATTTCCAGAACTTTTCATCATCCCAAGCAGAAATTCTGTACTTATTAAAGAGCAACTCCCTATACTTCCTCCCCCAGCCCCAGGTCACTTCTATTCTACTTTCTTTCTTTTTCGTTTTTTGAGAGAGTTCTCACTCTGTCGCCCAGGCTGGAGTGCAGTGGTGCGATCTCGGCTCACTGCAAGCTCCGCCTCCCGGGTTCACGCCATTCTCCTATCTCAGCCTCCCGAGTAGCTGGGACTACAGGTGCCCACCACCACGCCCTGCTAATTTTTTTTTTTGTATTTTAGTAGAGATGGGGTTTCACTGTGTTAGCCAGGATGGTCTCGATTACCTGACCTCGTGATCCGCCCGCCTCAGCCTCCCAAAGTGCTGGGATTACAGGTGGGAGCCGCCGCGCCCGGCCGGTTGTTGTAGTTTTTAATTTTCACCTTTCCATTTGGTTATAACTCCTGTTTCTGTACCAAGATTTTCTTTCCACTTGGCTGAGAATGTTTGCTTTACTCTTGGAGCTGGTCCGATAGCACCTGAGAGTCTCTGTGAGTCCTGCGTTCACCTCAGAGCCAGCTTCTCTTGTGGATTTTGTTCACCTCAGAGCCAGCTTCTCTTGTGGATTTTGTTCACCTCAGAGCCAGCTTCTCTTGT
>NW_012104365.1:5665804-5669144 GCF_000951045.1 Mandrillus leucophaeus | reverse complement strand
TCACCTCAGAGCCAGCTTCTCTTGTGGATTTTGTTCACCTCAGAGCCAGCTTCTCTTGTGGATTTTGTTCACCTCAGAGCCAGCTTCTCTTGTGGGTTTATTCCTTTGAGAATCAATCAGACTACCCTTTGCCAGGTAGTTTGATCGTGTTTTGGATGCTTTGACTACGATGCTATGGACTCTGGGTCTTGTTTAAGTTTCACAGAAAATGTAGATTTTTTTTGTAGCAAGAAATCGACCTGGTTAGGTTCAGGCTGCAAATTTTGCACCCCGTTCCTGTGTCTGTGTTCTTAGGCCAGTTTAGTTTAGAGACTTTCCAGTGCACTGTGGATCGGCCCCATGTGCGCCCTTGGGGCCCATCTGAGACCTGGGCAGTGGTCTATCCTGTAGGTCAGTTTTCTTCCCTTTGCCCTTTAGGGTGAGGACCACGTAGAGACTGTCTTGGGATGACCCGGGTGCTCACACACAGCTGTGTGCCATCCTCTCTGTTCCCCTTTCCTCTCATCGCCTCCCCCACACTCTGACTCCTGGCTCCTTGGCCTCTGACTAGAAACCAGGGCTTTCGTGTTCCCTGTGCTGGGTGGAGGATGGAGACTGAGGGGACAACAGGAGCCCCCACACTCTTGGGCCACCACTCCTTTAGTCAGGAGGAAGATTCCCTTCTCTCCAAGCTTTTTGGGCCTGCCGAGACTGCCGCTGTCACAGGGTTTTACCAGGGGTTGGACTTGCTGAAGGCAAAACCAGCCAAGACAAAATAATAATAATTTTAGAACCCAGGGCAGGCCGGGCACGGTGGCTCACACCTGCAATCCCAGCACTTTGGGAGGTCGAGGTGAGTGGATCACGTGAGGTCAAGAGTTTGAGACCAGCCTGGGCAACATGGTGAAACCTGTAATCCCAGCTATTCGAGAGGCTGAGGCGGGAGAATTGCTTGAACCTAGGAGGCAGAGCTTGCAGTGAGCCGAAATCGCGCCACTGCACTCCAGCCTGGGTGACAGAGCGAGACTCCATCTCAAAAAAAAAACCCCAAAAAACAAAAAAATCCCAGGGCATTTCCCTCCTCTCTGTCTCGAATGGGTTTCCCTTCCCATTCCACAGGCAGAGAGGACTTCTTGGAGTGCTTTCTGCACCTGAAACTCAGCTCAGGGGTTGGGGCTGGCTTTGAGTTCGGGCCAGGAGAGACGGAAGAACTGGCAAGCCGGGGACCTGCGTCCAGGTCGCTTGGAATTCCAGGCCCCCCCGTCCTCCTGCTCTGAGCCCCACATGGAGGGAGTGGCTCTGTGCCTTCTGCCCGAGGGTTTCAGCTCATCCCGTGGGAAAGATGGGTGGAGTGCACTTACACCGCCTTGGAACCAGAGACCGGAGTAGCCCTTCTGTTGCCTCTCGTTTTTGTCAGGAAGTAGCCGTCTGGGACTCAAGGATGGGTCTTTGAAGCTGATGAGAGATGCCTTTGTGAGTGCTGTGTTGTGCGGATGTGGAGATGACTCCGGCCCTGTGCCCTGCCTTGCTTCCTCCAGGACTCGGGACCCTGGAGGACTGACGCCGCTGGCCTGGGCGTCCCTTTCTGCTGAGCCATGGCGACTCCCGACGTGAGTGTGCACATGGAGGAGGTGGTGGTGGTGACAACTCCGGACACTGCGGTGGATGGCAGCAGCGTGGAGGGCGTGAAGACTGTGTTGGTGACGACCAATTTGGCCCCTCACGGGTAAGCTCAGGCCTCAGTGCCATTGGGGCTGATGGGGGCTTGGGTTAGGCTGTCCTTGGCTCAGCTGGCATTAACATAGTAAGGGGCAAGTGTCAGGATTTTCCTAGTTCCAGTTCTTCTGAGACTGGACTTAAATTGTGTGTGTAAGTAGAGAGTGAAGAAAAGCAGAAATGGCCCCGGGAACCAGAAGACCCAGATGCAGCTCTGGGGAGGCCTCCCGTACCCGCACGGCCATGTGGCTCCACGTCCTGAAAGGCCGTGACTTCTCGTGTGAGAGGGAGCAGTAGGGATGGCAGAGAGCTGGCCTTTCAGAAATGAAGAGCCAGTGATTTTCTTGACAGTCTTCATGAAACTATGAGTGTTTTCTTCCTCATCTCTGTACCAGATGTCCGAATCAAATGTTAGTTGGCAAAAGTGCTAACATTTGCCCAAACTGCCGGCTTTGTTTTGCTGCCTGTAGGTGGAACTACTAAGAGGTAGCAGAGCTGCTTCTGCTGTGAGCCGGTGTCTGCTGGGGGTGAGATAAAGGCCCAGTCAGCCCTTGTGTCACTCCTGCCTCTACTGGGGGTGAGATAAAGGCAGAGTCAGCCCTGGGCAATCCAGGGCAGCGATCCTCATTCTTCCTCCCCAGAGGACTCTGGGACTCTGGGGCTCTGGGCTGGGGCTCCCGTTGGTCTCATCCTTGCTGTGTCTCGTGTGGCATCTTCATGTTGACCTAGCATGTCACTGAGCATGAGCTTTTGACTTTCTCACCATTTGACAGAGGATGACTCTAGACTGCCAACCCCTGTGCGGTGCGGGTCAGGCCTCCCTTCATGGGCGGTGTGCAGGCAGCTCCTGCCTGGGAGGACCTGGCCCTGAGTTCCTTCCTGCCTTTCTTCCCTTGCTGTGGAGCCTGTTGTTGCACCTGAGACTTTAACCTCCTGCATGTCCAGGTGGTGGAGGCTGTTGTGCGAGCACAGAACAAGACATTGACCTGTGTAGGTTCCTGGTGCGAGGTACCCTGTCCTTTCCTGCCTCATCCACACAGCTGGCGGCCACGTCTGGAAATGCAGGAGTGTCTGAGTGGGACCTCCCAGCTGGATGTTCACACCTCCATTCTCCTTTTTCCTTTGTCAGCACCTTGGTGCACAGCTTCCATGTTTTCCGGGCATGTGTCCATGATGTTTCCTGACATCTCCCACCCCACACCTCCCCACTCTTGCCCAGAGAGGCAGTGCCCAAGTCCCCTCCCGTGGGGCACCATGGCCACGGCTGCTGGGGTGGTGTCCACGTCTCCTCACCCGAGCCCTGACATGGCCTGCAGTGAGTACAGTGTGACAGCAGTGACCCGTGGCCGGAGAAGTCCACGTAGCTTTCTCATGGTGCCCTAGGGCTGCTGCGAGGAGCCCAGGGTCATTTCTGACCTGGGGAGAGGCTGTTCTGGTCCCACCTGAGCCCAGCTTTTGTGTCACCCACCCAGGCGTCCAGGTGGAAGGGGCCTCGGAGTAGTCCCAGTCCTATATCTAGCTCTCCTGTACCGAGCCCTGACACCGTGGCTGTGGCTGCCGGGGTGGTGTCCAGGTCACCTCACCTGACCTGTGACAGCGTGGCCGTGGCTGCCGGGGTGGTGTCCAGGTCACCTCACCTGAGCCG
>NW_012104365.1:5651019-5665699 GCF_000951045.1 Mandrillus leucophaeus | reverse complement strand
GTGACAGCGTGGCCGTGGCTGCCGGGGTGGTGTCCAGGTCACCTCACCTGACCTGTGACAGCGTGGCCGCGGCTGCCGGGGTGGGTAGTCCAGCACTGGGTTGGTACCTTCAGTGTCCTCAGCTCGAGGCCTTTCTTCCTGACCTGGTCTGACCCCCAGACGTCACGTCTTAGCCTGCTCGGGCAGCCATAACAGAATGCCACAGGCCGGGCAGCCTGAACAGCAGAGAGTTATTTTCTTACAGTTCTGAAGACTGAAGTCCAAGATCAGGGTCTGCCAGATTCCACTTTTGGGAGGACTCCCTTTCTGACTTGCAGATGGCCGACTTCTTGCTGTGTCCTCATGATGGAGAGGGAGGGAGAAAGATCTTTCTCTTTCACTTCTTAGAAGGTCACAGTCGGCCAGGCGCGGTGGCTCATGCCTGTAATTCCAGCACTGTGGGAGACTGAGGCAGACAGATAACTTGAGCCCAGTTCAGGACCAGCCTGGGCAACATGGCAAAACCCCATCTCTACAAAAAACACAGCACACCACCAGCTGGGCATGGTAGTGAGCACCTGTAGTCCCAGCAACTCAGGAAGCTGAAGCAGGAGGATCACCTGAGCCCAGGAGTTGGAGACAGCAGTGAGCCGTGACCATGCCGCTGCACTCCAACCTGAATGATAAGAGTGAGACCCTGTCTCCAAAAAAAAAAAAACCACCAGAAGGTCAAAGTGTTACTGGATGAGGGCCAACCGTATGACCTCATTTTAATTATCTCCCGAAGACCCCATCTTTAAATACAGTCATACTGGGGGTGAGGCCTTCAACATAGGAATTTTACGGGGGACACAGTTCAGGACAATGCCTTCCCCTAGCTCTCGGGGTCCTGTAGGCAGGGGCCTGCCTCCACCTCTCAGGGTCTTCTGACAGGTGGGGCTGAGGATGGCAAGTAGCTGGATGGGTGGGGGTGGGGACATCTTTTGGTTGCCCTCCTTTCCCTCATGCTGCTGGCAGAGGTAGTTGATGTCCCAGGCCTCTAGATTTAGGGATTTGGGGTATAAACTGAGCATCAGTCATCTCCCCACGGCCAGCCTCCGCCGCTCAGTCTGCGCCTTGCTGCTCGATGTGTCTGTGCGCGCCCTCCTGCTCCTCGCTTCTGGCTTTGTACTTCGGAAGCTCTTCTCTCTGCATTGTTGTGAGGACTTCCATGAGGAGCCCGTTCACGTGTGTGTTATTTTTATTTTTATTTTTATTTTTTGAGATGGAGTCTTGTTCTTGTTGCCCAGGCTAGAGTACAGTGGCGTGATCTCGGCTCACTACAACCTCTGCCTCCCAAGTTGAAGGAATTTTCCTGCCTCAGCTTCCCAAGTAGCTGGGACTACAGGCGTGTGCCACCACATCCAGCTCATTTTTGTATTTTTAGTAGAAACGGGGTTTCACCATGTTGGCCAGGCTGGTCTTGAACTCCTGACCTCAGGTGATCTGCTCGACTCGGCCTCCCAAAGTGCTGGGATTATAGGCATGAGCCACTGCACCTGGCCCCCATGTGTGTTTAATTTGCCATTTTATCAGGAAGTTTGTACAGCTTTTAAAAAATTATAACCATTTTTATTACAAAGTATATATGGTAGAAAATTATTTCATAGCTGAAATGATTTAGAAAGAAAAAGAAAATTAGAAAATACTGATAAGCAAAAATAAAATAAAGGCCCTATTACTACTACCTAGAGTTTCCTACTCTCAGTACCTTAGGATAGATCTTTCCAGATGTTCTGTTTGTATGGAACATACGAATTTTTCTTTCCTTAAGCCTTTTCATGATTAAACTCATGTACGTGCTGAAAAGCACCCCAGGTGCTCGTGTTCAGCTGAATGAGCCCCACAAAGGGAGCATGGGGCGTCGCCACACCCTGGAGCCCTGCACATGCCCCTCGCGTTCCCAACAGGAGACCCCACTGTGCACGCGGCTTTCGTTCTGGTTTGGCTTTAGTTAATGATCTTTGTCTTTCCATGTTGATGAATTTTAATCTCTTCTAATATTCAATTCAAATGTAAGTTTCTTCCTATGTTGGCCAGGCCTGGTGGCTCCTGCCTATAACCCGAGCACTTTGGGAGGCTGAGCTGGGAGGGTTGCCTGAGACCAGCCTGAGCAACAAAGTGAAACCTCGTCTCTACAAAAAATCCAAAAATTATTTGGGTGTGGTGGCGTGCACCTACGGTCCCAGCTGCATGGGAGGTTGAGGCTGCAGTGAGCCAAGGTCATGCCACTGCACTCCAGCCTGGGTGACAGGGTGAGATCCTGTCTCAAAAAAAAAAAGAAAAAAAGAAAAGTTTCTTTTCCCCCAAAGTGGCTTTTGCTGTCGGTTTGTCCAAGCCGGAGACCATCCCATTTAGTCCTCATATAGCCCATGGGCGTGTCACTCAGAAAAGTCTCTTTTTCATGAACTGGCTTAACGAGGAGACTGGGCCAGATGTCCTGCAGCTGCCTTGCTGGGTTCAGAGAATCACAGTTCACGACAGCAGCTGAGTCGTGCCCAGCTCCAGTCTCCAAAGCCAGGGTCTGTCTGGGGGACTGGGTGCTGCCCAGTCCGACAAATGCAGGGCGGCTTTCGCGTCCTCGGGGGTCCCCTTACCCTGCACTGCTCTCAACTCTTCCCTCCCCTCCTGTCCAGACCACCCACATTCTAGACTCTCACAGCCAAGAGAAGTCTCATGAGCACTGTCACAGGAGCCTCAAGGACACTGGAGTTACCCATTTGAAATGTAGAGATTTCAACTTTAAGTAAATTTTTGTTGAAAAACAAAAGTGGGCTGGGCGCGGCGGCTCACACCTGGAATCCCAGCACTTTGGGAGGCCAAGACGGGCGGATCACGAGGTCAGGAGATTGAGACCATCCTGGCTAACACGGTGAAACCCCGTCTCTACTAAAAAATACAAAAAAACTAGCCAGGCAAGGTGGCGGCGCCTGTAGTCCCAGCTACTCCGGAGGCTGAGGCAGGAGAATGGCGTAAACCCGGGGGGCGGAGCTTGCAGTGAGCTGAGATCCAGCCACTGCACTCCAGCCTGGGCGACAGAGCGAGACTCCATCTCCAAAAAAAAAAAAAAGAAAAAAAAAAAGAAAAACAAAAATGGGCCGGGCGCGGCGGCTCACACCTGTAATCCCAGCACTTTGGGAGGCTGAGGCGGGTGGATCACTTGTTGTCAGGAATTTGAGACCAGTCTGGCCAACATGGTAAAACCCCGTCTCTACTAAAAGTACAAAAATTAGCCAGCTGTGGTGGCAGGCACCTGTAATCCAGCTACTTGGGAGTCTGCAGCAGGAGAATTGCTTGAACTGGGGAGATGGAGGTTACAGTGAGCCGAGATTGTGCCACTGCATCCAGCCTGGGTGACAGAGGACTAGGTCACAAAAAAAATAAAAAAAAAAAAAAAAAAAAAGAAAACAAAAACATTGTAGTAATAAAATCCTGCACGGTTGTCTTTGTACACAATTGTGGCTTAGAGCTGTCCTCTGTGGGTGTCTTGCCGGCTGGTGGCAGTGACGAACCAGGGCAGTTGCAGATACAGGAGCACGGCTGGCGCAGGGCACTGGAGGCTGGTGTCCCGTTTGCTCCTTGGTTTCCTGTGGTTACTATGGAAGGTGGCTCCTTTGGGTTAGCTTTGCTTTACGAACACTGAATATGAGCTTTTTTTCTGGGATGTTAAAAGAATTTGCTCACATCTTATGCTTAAGTTGACTCTTTTAAGAACAGTGAGAAGTAGAGAGGAAATAATCGCCAAGTTCTCTTGCTTGCTCTGTTTACAGTTGTGTCAGTTTTCTTTTGCCGTTTAAGAAAACACTCAGTGGCGGACACCTGTGGTCCCAGCTACTCGAGAGGCTGAGGCAGGAGAATGGCGTGAACCCGGGAACTCGCTCTGTCACCAAGGCTGGAGTGCAGTGGTGTGATCTTGGCTCACTGCAACCTCCGCCTCCCAGGTTCAAGCGATTCTCCTACCCCAGCTTCTACAGGCATGTACCACCATGTCCAGCTAATTTTTGTATTTTTTTTAGTAGAGATGGAGTTTCACTGTGTTGGCTGGGCTGGTCTTGAACTCCTGACCTCAGGTGACCCTCCCACCTCAGCCTCCCAAAGTGCTGGGATTACAGGCGTGAGCCACTGCACCCGGCCTCTCTGCCATTTCTGATTTAAATTAGAAAAGTGTAACAAGTCAGCAAAGCGCTGTCAGGAAAATAGTGCCCTGCAGGTTGTGCCCTCCAAGATCCTGATTCTGTTCTCTCCTCACTTCACCTCACCAGGGGCGACCTGACAGAAGATAACATGGAGACAGAAAATGCAGCAGCGGCAGCTGCCGCGGCCTTCACAGCCTCCTCCCAGCTCAAGGAAGCCGTGTTAGGTAGGAAGCCGTCCTAGGTGGGAAGTCTGCCTTCTTGACATAGCAGGGACAGGACAGTCCTGCACTCAAAATGAGGAACAGCCAGAGATATACAAGGTCTTTATTCGGGCCGATTCCCAAGCCGTGTGCCCTTAGGAGTGAGAGGCCAGGCCCCAGGGCCCCCAGGTGGGGCCTGCCATGTGTCTGTAATGACAGCACTTTCTCTGCCCATGGCTAATAGGAGAGCAAAGTCACTTGGCCCCAAGTTTGCAGCTCTCTCCTCTTTCGGATTTTGTTTTCTTCTCATTGTTTCTTGTTTGCCTGTGTCTGTTTATTATAAAGGTCAGTGAATAGTAGTAAAAAAAGTTGTTTTGTTTTTTTGGTTTTTTTGAGACAGGGTCTTGTTCTGTTGCCCAGGCTAGAGTGCAGTGGCACAGTCGCCACTCACCATAGCCTTGACCTTGACCACAGCCTTCACAGGCTCAGATGATCCTCCTGCCTCAGCCTCCTGAGTAGCCGGGACTACAGGCATGTGCCACCACACCCAGCTAATTAAGAATCCTTTTTTTTTTTTTTTTAAGAAATAGGGTCCCACTATTGCCCGGGCTGATCTTGAAGTCCTGGCATCACGTGATCCTCCAGCCTCAGCTTCCCAAAGTGTTGGGATTACAGGTGTGAGCCACTGAGCCTGGCCAGTAAAAAAGGTGTGTTTTTTGAGACAGAGTCTCACTCTGTTGCCCAGGCTAGAGTGCGATGACATGATCTCGGCTCACTGCAACCTCTGTCCTGCAGGTTCAAGCTCTTCTCCTGCCTCAGCCTCCCAAGTAGTTGAGATTACAAGCACATACCACCATGCCCAGTTAATTTTTGCTTTTTTAGTAGAGATGGGGTTTTGCCATGTTGGCCAGGCTGGTGTAAAACTCCTGACCTCAGGTGATTCACCCACCTGGGCCTCCCAAAGTGCTGGGATTATAGGTGTGAGCCACCTCGCCTGGCCCAGTAAAAATTCTTTTTTTTTTTTTGAGATGGAGTCTTGCTCTGTCACCCAGGCTGGAGTGCAGTGGTGCGATCTCAGCTCATTGCAAGCTCCACTTCCCAGGTTCCCGCCATTCTCCTGCCTCAGCCTCCCGAGTAGCTGGGACTACAGGTACCCACCACCACGCCTGGCTGATTTTTGTATTTTTAGTAGAGATGGGGTTTCACCATGTTGGCCAGGATGGTCGCGATCTCTTGACCTCGTAATCTGCCCGCCTCGGCCTCCCAAAGTGCTGGGATTACAAAAATTCTTTGTAACACTCTTAATATTTTTCTTTTGCCTGAGATTAAAGGCCCTAGAACCTTTAAAACCTTAGGTTTCCCTAGAATTGTTTCAATTAAAGTTTGATTTTGTTTTCCTAAGTGGCTCTTCAGTTGAACCATAGTTTAATGGGTTCTGTGAATGTAACAATATTTAAATCTGCTCAGTGAGTTTAACCCTGAAACTCGAACGGCACTGATGGGCATGCCCTGCCCACCTTGGCTGTATCTCAGGCCTTCCCGGATTTTAATTTTGGGTTTCCAGGTTGGCAGCTATTTTCTGCATTTTCAGGAAATGCTTTGACGAGGTTGTAACTGATTTTCTGCTTTTACCCTTCCCTGTCAATGTGCCTGTGAGAAGTGAAGATGGCTGAAGAGGGGGAGAACCTGGAGGCTGAGATTGTGTACCCCATCACCTGTGGGGACAGCAGAGCCAACCTCATCTGGAGGAAGTTTGTGTGTCCTGGCATCAATGTGAAATGTGTTCAGGTGAGCACAGGCTGCATTCAGGGCCCAGGAGAGAGGCCTCATGGCGTCTGTGACTGCTCTGGGGGTGCAGCTGTGCTGAGTGTATCCTGAGGCAGGGTCTCCAGGGCTGGGGAGAGTGGAGGAGGCGCGGGAAGAACCTTCAGGAAGAGGAATGTGCTGTGGCCACAGTGCGCTGTGGCCACAGTGCGCTGTGGCAGGCAGGCTGGGAGGCCCTCCTGCCGTGTGGAGGAGGCTGCCGCTCCTGGACAAGGAGCTTTACCCAGCAGATCCAGTGAGAGCTGCTCAAAAAAAGGCTGCCTCCTTGGTAAGGAGCAGGATGAGTGGGAAAAGTCTTCTCTTTCTGACAACATTGATAGGTCAGGTACCCAGGCTCACCTGTGCCGGAACAGCGGAAAATGCCGGTGAAGACATTTCCATAAAGCATCTTACAGATGCTGCCTCACACTGGCTAAGAAAGAGGAAGTGCTGAGGCCTGGGGACCTAATGGTGACAGAATTGAGAGGCCGGTGGGGTGCTGTGCCCAGCTTTTGCCCTGAGAGCCTTGGCCTGAGCTTGGTTTTCCCAGCCTCGCAGGGCTGGAGATCAGAAGACAAAGCCCAGGCCTCCTCTAGTAGTATGTGCTGGGTGGGGGGTGGGGACTGTCCCTCCAAAGCTGGCATCTCCAGGGATGAGTCCACCGCGTACTCCCATACCTCCTGTCCCTGGCACAGGGAAGGGGACACCCCCTTGAGGATTCCTAGGTGGTCTGGATGGTCTGAAGGCCTCAAGCTGAGAGTTTAGTTATCAATGGCTCCTAGCTGGCAGTTCCCCCAGGAATCTGACAGAAGCAAACAAAAAATACTTTTTGGAAGAATTCACCTTTATCTCAGGTTTCAAGTAATTTCCGCAGAACCCTGGACACACAAGAAGCAGTGCTCCTGGAGCACGCACAGAAGCCGCAGGCAGCGGTCGGCCCTGCAGCAGCCTTGGCTGTTGGGATTTTAAGTCTTAGAAGATAGAATCATTATATTTAATAATTTATTTTAAGAAATAAAAGAGGCCAGGCACCATGGCTTAACACCTGCAATCCTAACACTTTGGGAGGCTAAGGGAGGAGGATTGCTTGAGCCCGGGAGTTCAAGAGCAGCGCAGCCTGGGTAACATACTGAGACCCCAGTTTCTTCTTCTTCAAAAAAAGAAAGAGAGCGTGAGCAGAAACACGACTACAGCTAGGATTGAAATTCAACACTTAGTGGATAGGTCTTTAGCGGATTAGCCATAGCTGAAGAGAGAATTATTCAGGAAGCACGAGAGTCGAACACATCTATTTGAGTTCTGGAAGGAGAAGAGAGAGACTGAGAACCTTCAGGACTGAGGAAAGAGTGGTCCGCAGTGCGAGGCCCTGACAGGCCCCAGCCTGGATGAAGACCCTGCTGCCTGCGTCTGGGGCGGCTTTTAGCTCAAAATAAACAGTGATAGTCATGGGCCATCACTCAAGTAAATAAAACCTGTGAGTCTATACCTGTCAGCATGTATTTCATGTTACTCATTTATGTTAAATAAATGCATAGAGAGAAGTAAAGCATGGGAGGAATGATGGGGTCAGAGTCATGAGCAGGTGCTCAGACTGGCTTCAGAGCATCCCTGCAAACCATGCGGCCATTACAGACGTTAAGTCATAGCTGTGGTGGGAAAGCTGGCAGGTGCCTCCTTAACCCCGCGATCCATCTTCACATTGTCAGGCTCGGGACAGACCTCCCGCTTGAGCCTCCTGATGTAGTGAGCACGAGTTCTGTGGTGTTCTTCCAACAGTTCATGGCCTGACTCTACTCATGAGAAAACAGCAGATACACACGGAGAGACAGTCTACAGAATGCCTGACCCACAAGCTCCAAAAATGTCAAGGCGAAGAAAAATACAGACAGGCTGAGAAGCTGCTGCATCTTTTTTTTTGTTTTTTGAGACGGAGTCGTCCTCTGTCACCCAGACTGGAATGCAGTGGCGCGATCTCGGCTCACCGCAACCTCCACTTCCTGGGTTCAAGTGATTGTCGTGCCTCAGCCTCCTGAGTAGCTGGGACTACAGGCACCCACCACCACACCCAGCTAATTTTTGTATTTTTAGTAGAGATGGAGTTTCGTCATGTTGGCCAGGCTGACCCGGAACTCCTGACCTCAGGTGACCGGCCCACCTCGGCCTCCCAAAGTGCTGGGATTACAGGCGTGAGCTGCTGTGCCCGGCCTGCTGCTGTCATAATGGGGGCAAAAGCTGAAGAGCAAGGCAGCTGCATGCACCACAGTCTTGGGCTGGAGCCTGCATCAGAAAAAAATGCAGGCTGGACATGGTGACTCACGCCTGTAATCCCAGCACTCTGGGAGGCTGAGGCGGGTGAATCACCTGAGGTCAGGAGTTCGAGACCAGCCCAGCCAACATGGTGAAACCCCATCTCTACGAAAAATACAAAAAAATTGGCCAGGCATGGTGGCACGTGCCTGTACTCCCAGCTACTCGGGAGGCCAAGGCAAGATAATCGCTTGAACCCGGGAGGCAGGGGTTGCAGAGAGCCCGAGATTGCACCACTGCACTCCAGCCTGGGCGACAGAGTGAGACTGTCTCAAAAAAAAAAAAAAAATTTTTTTGCAATAATGGCTCTCACTGGGACAGTTCATAAATTCGAATATGGACAATGGATTAGAGAACAGTATGTGATGACAATTTCCTGATGTGAGTCGTTCTGTGGCTGCACAGGAGATCCTTGTTCTTAGGAAATATACGCAGGTATTGAGGGTCCAGGGCCCCGAAGTCTCTGCCTCCCCCTCAGTAGCCGCACACGCACAGGTCTAGGTGGGGGCAGACGGGAGCAGGCGGTGAGTCTGGGAATGCGCATGTGAGAGCTCCTTGGACTATGCTGGCAGTTACCCTGTGAGTTTGAAATTGTATCAGAATTAGAAGTTGGGAACACGGAAGAAGTGTACCGTAGGTGACATCATAATGAAATTCCAGAATGACAGGGACAGAGAAGATCCTCAGTCTAGCCAAGAGGAGAGACGGATTGCTCAGGAGTGAGAATCCTGCCGGCCATGAGCTGAAATCTGCGCAGGAGCAGAGGTGGTGGCACCAGCGCCTAACTGCAGAGAGCGACGACACCATGAGGTCGTCTTTAGATTATGCTGGAAGAAAGACATTTTCAGAAAAAGACATGAGTTTGCCACCAGCATTCTGAATATGCATTTCAGGCAGAGACAAGAGGCCTCCAGATGGAAGTGTTGTGGTGTGAGAAGGTGTGAAGAGTCAGGGGAAAACGTGGGTAATCCGACCAGTCCTCTCTGTTCAGCATGGATAGAGACGCCCTAGGAGGACCCGAGAGATGAGAGCAGGGCCACATGGCTGTGGTCTGGAGGGTCAGTTGCGGGCTGTGTTAGCTCGGGAGGGTCAGTTGCGGGCTGTGTTAGCTCGGGAGGGTCAGGAGCGGGCCGTGTTAGCTCGGGAGGGTCAGGAGCGGGCCGTGGTAGCTCGGGAGGGTCGGGATCAGGCTGTGTTAACTCGGGAGGGTCAGGAGCGGGCCGTGGTAGCTCGGGAGGGTCAGGAGCGGGCCGCGTTAACTCGGGAGGGTTGGGATCGGGCCGTGGTAGCTCGGGGGGGTCAGGAGCGGGCCGTGGTAGCTCTGGAGGGTCGGGATCGGGCCATGTTAACTCGGGAGGGTCGGGATCAGGCCGTGTTAACTCGGGAGGGTCAGGAGCGGGCCGTGGTAGCTCGGGAGGGTCGGGAGCGGGCCGTGGTAGCTCGGGAGGGTCAGGATCGGGCCATGTTAACTCGGGAGGGTCAGGAGCGGGCCATGGTAGCTCTGGGCCCTGGCAGCTCTGGTAAGCGTGACATGGTCAAGAGCTCAGGAGAGTATAGCATGTAGCTTCCTAGCTGGGAGAGGAAAACCTGGGGTGAGAAGACTAACAAAGGTGAAAGCAAGAAAGCAAAGAGGCAGGCCTAGGAGGGCGGGGCGCGAGGCTGGCTGAGCCCAGAACTAGCTAGGATCAGGCCCGTTGGGGACAGTTGAGTTTCCTAGGCGTGAGCCACGTTGGGTAGAGGTGAGGACCGGAAGCAGCCTCAGTCACAGCCAGTGCAGGCTTCCTGCCAGGCTCCAACGGTGGCCAGAGAATCCTTCTAGATTCCACGTGCTGGGCTTCTGTTGGATCTCCCCGATCAACTGCATGAGGGAGAGCCAGAGACTGGCTGGGCTCAGCGTTTCCATCTGTGGCACCGGGGTCATGAGGGTGGGCTCAGGGATCGGGAGCGTTGCTTCCTTCAGCAAGCTGGACCTGGGCACGGCCCGGGGGTGGAGGCGGCCTCCTAGGTCCGGCTGCTGAGACCTCGTGACTCCTCCATCCCCAGCCTGCTTGATTTCTAAGTAAATGCAGTTTTATTTCCACTTTTTGGTTTCAATAATTGCTTGTGTAACAAGATTGAACAGGATATTTTACCTTCTCAGGTTTTCTGAGCTCCCACATGGGTGAAATTAGCAAGCAGGCAGGTTCCCCTGGCTTGGAAACAGACATGTGTGTGTGTGTGCGTGCGTGTGTGTCAGTGCGTGTGTGTGTGTGCACGCGCGTGCGTGTCAGAGTGAGAGCAGGTACCGGCACTTGCTGCACGGGGCAAGGTGGTGTCAGGAGGGGCCTGAGGAAGGCAGCGTTCACAGCTTCACCCATGTGCTGGCATCTGTTGCCATCTGCGATGTAGCATATGCAATAATGTGTATTTATAAGATGCATTGCACAGAAGCAGTTTGCTTAGTCTGCCTGGAGGAAGAGAAGGCCGCACACCTACCTGGTATAGTCAACTCAGCCGTGTCTAGCCCCGGCACACAGCAGCTCGGTCCCCTCAGGGCTGGAGGAGACAGCCGCTCCCCACTGCAGCCACCGTGCCTGTGGGTCATGTCCTTGTTTTACCTGAATGCTCTGTAGGAGACGTACACTGCTCAGCGCCATGCCATGGTGTTCTTCCTGACTTGTGCCGCTGACTCAGGGTCGGGTAGGAGGTGGGACAGCCTATGTGGTGTCCCGGCCAAGCTTGACCCACGTGGCTGTGTCCCCCACAGTACGACGAGCATGTGATCAGCCCGAAGGAATTTGTGCACCTGGCCGGGAAGTCTACCCTGAAGGACTGGAAGAGAGCCATCCGCATGAACGGCATCATGCTCAGGTGGGCGCTGGCACCAGGGTCAGCCTCCCTCGTGGAAGGGGCCCTGGCAACTCTTGCTTTCTTATGGGGTTTTGAGATTTTGAAGATGAGGCGTGTTTTAGATGTGGTGAGTGCTGACAACCTCCTGGGTGACTGCACCTGCTCACACCCGAAACACCCATCTCCCACACCCCTGCCAACAGGGACACTATCAGAGTTTTAGAATTGTTTTGTCAGTTATTTTAATATCCACCAATTCTTTACCTGAAGGCACTTGTGGCTATTTCACTGTTGTAAAATAGAGGGTTGGCTGGGCATGGTGGCTCACACCTGTAATCCCAACACTTTAGGAGGCTGAGGCAGGAGGATCACTTGATGCCAGGAGTTTGAGACCAGCCTGGGCAAAATAATGAGACCTCATCTCTACTAAAAATAAAAAAAATTATCTCGATTTGGTGGCATATGCCTGTGGTCCCAGCTACTCGAGAGGCTAAGGTAGAAGGATCACTTCAGCCTGGAAATCTGGGCTGCAGTGAGCTGTGATTGTGCCATTGCAATCCAGCTTAGGTTACAGAGTGAGACCGTCTCAAAAAGAAAAAACAAGAATAAAAGGGAAAAGAAAAGGGTCTGTTTCAATTATGCATATTCTGAAAATAAAAACAAGGTATAATCTGGTATTTGTGCATCAGATTTTGGCCTTTTATGTTATTCTTTATTTCTGTTCTTTCTATCACTTTTTTTTTTGAGACGGAGTCTTGCTCTGTTGCCCAGGCTGGAGTGCAGTGGCATGATCTTGGCTCACTGCAAACTCTGCTTCCTGGGTTCAGGCGATTCTCTTCCTCAGCCTCCCCAGTAGCTGGGTTTACAGGTGCCCGCCACCACGCCCAGCTAATTTTTGTATTTTTAGTAGAGACGGGATTTCGCCATATTTGCCAGGCTGGTCTCAAACACCTGACCTCAGGAGATCCACCTGCCTCAGCCTCCCACAGTGCTGGGATTGCAGGCATGAGCCGCCGCGCCCGGCCTCCACTTTATCTGTGAATCATAAGCCGCAGTCTCGGTCTTTGTGGGCCTGGCCTCTACCTTGCTTCCCAAGGAGGGCCCCTGCTTTGTGCTGGAGTCAGAGTTTGAGGCCTCACGAGTGACTGGCCCTGGGTCCTTCCCCATGGCTCAGGTCCTGTCCAGCTGAGCTGGCCTCTGATTTTTCTGGAACGTGGCTGGTGGCACAGCTGTGGGGACCACCGGCCAGGTAGGCAAGTCCTGAGCTGACCACAGAAGCATCAGCCTGTGTGTGCCTGAGGTCAGCGCTGCCCAAAGATTGAATGTGGCCGGAGCCTCTGACCCTTGTTTCATGGGTCGAGGCAGGCTCATTGGGACACACAGGACTGAGACCCTGGACCTCCGGAGAGGTGGAAGAGAGGGCCCTGGGAGGGCGGGTCTTGGCAGTTTGGGCCATGGGAAGCCTTCCTGGTAGAGATGAGGATGAGCGGCAGCCATGGCTGTTGGTGCTCTCCTGCGCCCTCATCACTCTCCTTTGCTGTCTCTGTGCCTTTAGAAGGAGGAAGGCTTCTCCTGGAAGTGGTTTCCCACCTTCCTCTGCTTCAGAATGAGTCATGCATGATGCAGGGGGGCCAGGCCAACCTTTGTTAGCTATGGGTCACTCCCTTAGGACTTGGGTAGTGGAACGTCCCAGAAAGGCCCAGCCCCACAGATTCTGATGGGCACCTCCAGGATACCCGCTGGCCAGCGTGCACCTCCTTCCTGGGGACAGTGCCGTGGTGTGGGGCTGGGCCGGCTGCTTCCTCAGCAGCAGGGTCCTGCACGCCGAGCTTGCGCTGAGGGAAGCGGAGCCCACCCTCCTCTGTGGTGCTGCCAGCACCTTCGCCAGGACTGGCCCACACAGGTGGATGGCCCAGGTCAGGGAGGGCGGGCAGGTGCCTTCGGCTCTGGGGCTGACCTGGACGCTCCGTGCCACCCCCTGCCATAGGAAGATCATGGACTCCGGGGAGCTGGACTTCTACCAGCACGACAAGGTCTGCTCCAACACCTGCCGCAGCACGAAGATCGACCTCTCAGGAGCCCGCGTGTCCCTGAGCAGTCCCACGTCGGCCGAGTACATTCCCCTCACGCCCGCCACAGCCGACGGTAGGTGCACGGGCTGCTCCTCCTGACCCCACCCTGGCCATGGCCACAGAGGGTGACGTGCCCCTGGGTGGCCTCCCTGGCCCCAGGCGTTGGCTCAGGCCAGGGCTGCTGGTCTCCTGCCTGCAGCCCTGAGTGTCTGGGATCAGCCTCCTCCTTCCTCACAGAGGAGAGCTGGCAGAATTGCTGCTTTCATTGACAAGGAAGATGGAAGCACTTTTCTTTCTAAGCCATTTTCATAGTAATATAAAAACTCACACGCAGGGAAGGGTATAGCGAGTAACAGAGAGTGCCTGGGCGCCCACTGGCCCCCTCCCTCCCACCCGCACGGCCCAGCCCCAAATCTGGATCCGCTTTCCTCCTGACCTGGCGGTTTATGGAGCTGCATGCCTGCTCCCCGGCCTTCCGTGCTGGGTGCCTTGCTGCAGGTATTCCCGCCACTTGGGTTTTTGGATGACGGTTTAGGTAATCTTCCATGTTGTCTGTAGCTGTAAATTGTGGAAAGGTTATTCCCTTTCTTTCCAGCTTTACGAATAGAGAAATTTTTCTTAAAACTAAAGTTAGGCCAGGCGCGGTGGCTCATGCCTGTAATCCCAGCACAATCCGGAGGCCGAGGCAGGCGGATTGCTTGAGGCCAGGAGTTCGAGATCAGCCTGGCCAACAGGGTGAAACACAGTCTCTATTAAAAGTACAAAAGTTAGCTGGGTGTGGTGACACGTGCCTGTAGTCTCAGCTACTTGGGAGGCTGAGGCAGGAGAATCGTTTGAACCCAGGAGGCGGAGGTTGCAGTGAGCCGAGATCGCACCACTGCCCTCCAGCATGGGCAGTAGCGAGGCCTCACCCTTCTCCTGGGCCCCCTTCCACGTCCTGCCGGGGCAGCCTGGCAGGTTCAGTGCTGAGTCCTGAGAAGCCCAGGACACTTGGGCTGCTGTGGTCGGAGGGGCCGGGTAGAGCCCAGCCTCCTGTCTCTCCTCCCTGGGGCCTCCACCATGTTAGTGTTGGCCCTGCCTGACCGCCTGCTAGGAAAGGGACTGGGCCTTCCACGCCCTATAGTCAGTGCCGCACAGCTAGGCTGAGGCTCAGCTCTTCTGAAGATGATTTGGGTTCTTTAACCTGAAGTCTCTGAGAACCATTGACTTGGCTACTGTGCAGTTAGTAAAAGGTGGTGTATCAGCCCAAACTAGGAGAGACACTCACTCACACCCCAAATAATTCCAGAGTTAGTAAAAGGTGGTGTATCAGCCC
>NW_012104365.1:5649389-5650939 GCF_000951045.1 Mandrillus leucophaeus | reverse complement strand
CACTCACACCCCAAATAATTCCAGAGTTAGTAAAAGGTGGTGTATCAGCCCAAACTAGGAGAGACACTCATTCATGCCCCAAATAATTCCGGATGTATATGAGTAATATTCACCACTGCCATGTCTTTGATGAATGTGAAAAGGCCAGCATTACCAAAACGCTAAACGGCTTCCAGGTTTGTTTTTGTTTTTGTTTTTTGAGACGGAGTCTCGCTCTGTTGCCCCAGCTGGAGTGCAGTGGCGCAATCTCGGCTCACTGCAACCTCCACCTTTCGGGTTCTAGCGATTCTCCTGCCTCAGCCTCCCAAGTGACTGGGATTACAGGCGCCGCCGCCACGCACAGCTAACTTTTTGTATTTTAGTAGAGACAGGGTTTCGCTGTGTTGCCCAGGCTGTTCTCGATCTCCTGACCTCGTGATCTACCTGCCTCAGCCTCCCAAAGTGCTGGAATTACAGGCGTGAGCCACCGCGCCCAGCCCCGGGTTTTTTGTTTTTTT
This sequence comes from Mandrillus leucophaeus, assembly GCF_000951045.1. Taxonomy (NCBI): domain Eukaryota; kingdom Metazoa; phylum Chordata; class Mammalia; order Primates; family Cercopithecidae; genus Mandrillus; species Mandrillus leucophaeus. Next base: position 5,650,442 of record NW_012104365.1, on the reverse strand, counting down.
TGAGACGGAGTCTCGCTCTGTCACCCGGGCTGGAGTGCAGTGGCCGGATCTCAGCTCACTGCAAGCTCTGCCTCCCGGGTTTGTGCCATTCTCCTACCTCAGCCTCCCGAGTAGCTGGGACTACAGATGTCCACCACCTCGCCCAGCTAGTTTTTTTTGTATTTTTTAGTAGAGACGGGGTTTCACCATGTTAGCCAGGATGGTCTCGATCTCTTGACCTTGTGATCCACCCGTCTCGGCCTCCCAAAGTGCTGGGATTACAGGCTTGAGCCACCGCGCCCGGCCCCGGGTTTGTTTTTTAAGCCAGATCTGCGTATAAAGTCTCCATCAGCAACACCCAAAATGGCCAAATATGAACGACACGGCCAGTCGTGTTCTGTAGTCACTAGAGAGGGACCCACAGGAAGAGCCAGGACAGTTTCTGTCTCTCAAAGCCAGACTTGTTCTGGTGTAGAAAAATGGAAACATGATAGATACTGAGATTTATGATGACTTCAATGAAGCATCACTTGAAGAGGTGAGGTGAGGGCGAGCCCCACGGGCGACAGATGGAGCCGCAGAGCAGGATTCCAGACTCTCGTCAGTGGGAAAACAAGTCAAGCAGAAGGATCACCTGGTCTCCTGACGGTCAAGTCAAAAGTGCTTCTTGAGTAAAATCGTAAATGGACAAGCAGAGAAAATGTTGAGGATTTGCTGAAACTGGGTGACGGGTTCAAGGGATTTGTTTTTGTGTTCTTTCTCCTTTGTATGTTTGACAACGTCTGTGATTAAAAACAGCCGTAAGATACAAGGCAGGAAAACGTTTTGGCTGTACTAGTGTGTATCCTGTGTTTGTCAGTTTTGTGAAAACAGATGGAGTGGTTCAGAAGGTGGTGTGAGGAGGGCGGACAGTGTGTGAGGCGGGCGGACAGTGTGTGGGGTGTGTGCTTATACACATCTAGATGTGTATAAGAGACAGCTGGGAAGGGCCCGGGTTCCCACCGAGTGTCCGTGTTACCGTTGTTGTTCCTGCTCTCTGGGAAGGGCCCGGGTTCCCACCGAGTGTCCGCGTTG
>NW_012104365.1:5637717-5646985 GCF_000951045.1 Mandrillus leucophaeus | reverse complement strand
GGGGGTGTGGGGTGTGTGGATGTGTGGGGTGTGTGTGTGTGGGTGTGGGTGTGGGTGTGTGGGATGTGTGGGCTGGGACTACGGTGCTCTCAGCTCTCACCCGAGGTTTCCTTTTGGCTACAGTGAATGGATCTCCTGCGACCATCACCATAGAGACCTGTGAGGACCCTGGGGACTGGACCGCGGCCATCGGAGGTACGAGGTTCCTCCTTGTGGGCTGCTCACAAGCTCTGGCGGGGTGGTGGGGTCTCTGCCCGCCTCAGGCCACACAGGGGCTCCAGGAATCCAGGTGGGACCAGTGGGGTCTTTGTGGAGAAAGGTCTGGCTCCAGCAGCGTTATCTTGGGTGCTCTGAGGCTGAGCTCTGTGGCTGACCTGCTAGATTTCAGCACTGTGGATGTGTCTGGGCAGTGTAAGCCCAGCTCAGTGCCAGGCGCTGCCGGCTCTGGCATGGTGTCCTCGTGGCTGTGGTGGCTGCCCCGTGTAGCAGCACTTTCCCTGCCCACTGAACCCACTCTTTCCCTCACAGATGACACATTTACCTTCTGGCGGGGGCTGAAGGACGCCGGCCTGCTGGACGAGGTCATCCAGGAGTTCCACCAGGAGCTGATGGAGACCATGAGAGGCCTGCAGCAGCGGGTCCAGGACCCTCCCCTGCAGCTTCGAGGTGAGGAGCTGCATCTTCCCTCTTGCCGGCTCCTCAGCCCAGGAGTGTCTGCAGGAGGTGAGGCCACTGGCCCTCCTGCCCCAGGCCCTTCTGTGCTGCTGGGTTGGAGGCTGAATCTAGGCTTGGGACCCTCGCTGTGCTGAGGCTGAACCTGGTGGGAGGATCGCCTTGGTGCATCTCAGTCTTCTCCCTCTGAACCGGACTCCTGGCTGGCCGGGTTCCTGAGAAGCAGCCCCAGAGTGGTGTCTGGCTGTCTGGGAAGGGCCCGGGTTCCCACCGAGTGTCCGTGTTACCGTTGTTGTTCCTGCTCTCTGGGAAGGGCCCGGGTTCCCACCGAGTGTCCGCGTTGCCCATGGTGTTCTGGCTGTCTGGGAAGGGTCTGGGTTCCCACCGAGTGTCCGCGTTGCCCTTTCAGATGCTGTGCTCCTCAACAACATTGTGCAGAACTTCGGCATGCTAGACCTGGTGAAGAAGGTGCTGGCCAGCCACAAATGCCAGATGGACCGCTCGCGGGAGCAGTATGCCCGGGACCTGGCAGGTACGCCGAGACCGCCCCGGCCCCCGGGCGGCAGGCTGAGGACCTGGGAGCCCACGGGTTCACCCCCTGGCTGTGCGTCCACATGCATTCCCTGGAGTCATAGCCACCACAGGGAGCTTCTGAGGAGGGTCTGAGACAGGCCCTGGGTCAGTCCGGGAGGGTCTGAGACAGGCCCTGGGTCAGTGTGGGAGGGTCTGAGACAGGCCCTGGGTCAGTGCGGGAGGGTTTGAGACAGTATTGCCACACTTGCACACAGGCCCTGGGTCAGTGCAGGGGGTTCTGAGACAGTCCCTGGGTCAGCGCGGGAGGGTCTGAGACGGCATTGCCACATTTGCACATGGGCCCCGGGTCAGTGCAGACCCTGGGTCAGCACAGGCTTGTATCTACCCCGAGGGCCATCTTGGGCCCCGTCTCCCACAGACCTCACCTTTGGTGAGTGGCCACGTGGTCATCTGGGTTTGTGGCATCAAGTGAGCAGACCTGGGTTGCCACTGATCCAGGAGCCACCCAGATGGTGTGGCGTGTCTGCCCCCGTCCCCTGCACGCTGCCGTCCATGCCCCCGTCCTCTGTGTGATGCCGTCTGCCCGTCCCTGCAGCCCTGGAGCAGCAGTGTGATGAGCATCGCCGCCGAGCCAAGGAGCTGAAGCACAAGTCCCAGCACCTCAGCAACGTGCTCATGACGCTGACTCCGGTCTCCCTGCCACCGCCTGTGAAGCGGCCCCGGCTTGCACGTGCCACATCAGGACCGGCCGCCATGGCCTCGCAGGTGCTCACCCAGTCTGCCCAGCTGGCGCTTGGCCCGGGCGTGCCCGTCCCCCAGCTGACCAGCGTGCCCCTTGGTAAAGTGGTGTCCACCCTGCCCTCCACCGCCCTGGGCAAGGGTTCCCTTCAGGCACCCCCTGCCAGCTCCCCAGCCTCCCCACTGCTTGGGGGCTACACAGTCTTGGCCTCCTCCGGTTCCACCTACCCCAGCACAGTGGAGATCCACCCGGACGCGTCCAGCCTCACGGTCCTGAGCACGGCCGCCGTGCAGGATGGTAGCACAGTGTTCAAGGTGGTCAGCCCGCTGCAGCTGCTCACCTTGCCTGGCCTGGGCCCCACCCTGCAGAACGTGGCCCAGGCCTCGCCTGGCGCCAGCACAATTGTGACAGTGCCCACAGGGGCTGCCCCCGGGCCCGAGGAGCACACGGCCACCATTGAGGTGGCTGCCGTGGCAGAGGACCACGAGCGGAAGTAGCCGACGGGAGGGCGAGGCCCCTGGGACGGACGGGGCTGGCTGCCTCTCAGCTGCGGCAGCAGGGAACGGGCAGAGGCCGCAGGGCTGGCTCGGGCAGGTGGGTCACGTGGGCTGCAGAACCAAAGAGAGGAATCGCCAAAACAAATCACGAGAAGAGAGAAGGGGACAGAACAGCGAGAGCAACCTGGAAATCGGTCTTCAGGTCCCACGTTTCCCCCCCTTTTTTCTTGGGAAATATATTTTTCCATCTGTTGCTTATTAATACTGTTTACACATTGGGCCTTGATCAGGAGCCAGGTGGGCGGGGGCGGGGGGGAGCCTGGGTGCAGCCGAGGCAGAGGAAGCAGAGCCAGGGTGCCGAGCACGACCCTGCAGGTGCCGGACGCGGTGCAGCGGGTGGCGAGGTCCCGGTGTCTGCACCCAGCCAGGTCCCTGGGGATGCTACTAACACATGACTTGGGAGCTGAGCCCAAGTGTGAACCCTATGGATCCTATGGATTTGGTTTCTTCCCACAGTTTTCTGTAGGTTTAGTGTGGCTGGCACCCCGTTCTCCTCCTGTGTGGGAACGTGCACCCGGAGCTTGGGGTGCAGATCCCGGTGGGTGCCCTCCTCCCCCACCCCCAGCCGGTGCTCAGGTGGCCCAGGGGCCGCACAGATGAGGCGTGGTCCAGGCATTGTTGCACATGTACTGAGGGTGTTTTTAAGTGAATTGCTTAGTAGGCTTCTAGGAAGAGTTGGATTTATAGCATTTTCAACCAAAATAATGCTGAGTGCCTAGGCTTCCCGAGCTAGCTCTGGGGGTGGCCCCTGAGCCCCTGTGAGTGCACCTGACCAGGTGCGGAGGTCCTGGGCAGCCTCTGCCTGAGCTGGCCCCTCCCAGGGATCTGAGATCCGTGAGGTGTGTCCTGAGGGCTTCAGTCCTGGGGCAGGGGCATAAACAGAACCAGTTGCTATGGAGGTGGAGGAGTCACGTGGGGGCCCTTCGGCTTGGGCTGCTTGGCCACAGAACAGCCCCCGGCCCCCATGCAGCCCCTGGGCTGGCCCTCGGTGGTCTCTGTCCAAGGGAGAGCCTCTGGGTGTTTAGGAGGCTGCCCGGGTGGGCTGGTCAGGGCAGCTGCCAAAGGTGGAGCCCAGAGCCTGTCTGGAAGGGCTGTCCATGACTGTCCCCAGACCTGGCCTTGGACTCAAGGAAGACCAGGCTGAGGCCCCTCCAGGCCAGGGCCCTGGGGCAGACATCTCAGGGAGCAGCCAGCCCAGGGCTCCTGCCGTCTCCAGCAGGACATGTCCCAGGAGGACCCTGAGGGCCAGAGGCCCCTGGATGCTCCTCCTGATTCTGTCGGCAGCTGAAGGCCCGTCTGAGGCCCCGCAATGCGAGGGTCCCGTGTCCCACTTCACTGCTCCGAAGGGAACTGGCTGGCTGTCCGTCCAGCGAGCGGCCCAGACCCCACCTCTGTGCCGTTGTCACCAGGGCCCTGTCCTGGCTGCCCCCACCCATGTCAAGCTACTGAGGCTGTGTCTTGTTTGTTTTCTCTGTTACGTTTTTGTTTGCTGTTTGCTGTTGTCACAGTCAGCTGGTTTCGGCGTGATGTTGACCTTTTGATGTACATACTCCGTTTTAAACTCATTTCCACTCCAGTTGAGTTCTGCAGCGTGCAGCGGTATGACCTTACGGGGTTCAGGAGGGCCCCGTAGCCCCCACCCCACCAGCTCAGAACCTGTCGCTAATACAGCTGCCTGTGACCCTGGGACCCGCAACCTTCCAGCTGCTTCCCTTTGTCAAAGTCACGAGTGGGTCTGCCTTGGCAGCCCTCGATGAACAGAACTTCCAGTGGGTTGTGGGTTCATCTCTTTTCTTTTTAAGAACAAGGTTGGGACCTTTTCTGCTCCTGCCCTTCAGCTATTGAGGCATTGGGAGAGGAAGTTAATTTCAGAGCCATACAAAAATAAGCCACAACCAGCTTCAGAATTAATTCCCAATCCCCCATTCCAGCAGGGCTGGGAGCCCATTCCCAGTGTTTCCCAAGGCCCTCGGGGACGTCTGCCGCCAACCCAGCTGCTTCTGGCAGGGGTTCCAAGCCCCAGCATGGGGAAGGGCCCTGGAGAAGCCCCCATCCTCACGGGAACCACACTGCAGTGGGCTGGGGAGGTCGTCAGCACTGCCCCCGGCTCCTCCAGGTCCTGCTGGCTCCTCCGGGGCAGGGTTCCCTGGACCTCCCAGTTCTGCACCTTGGGGCCAGCCAGTACTCAGAGAGGAAGACCTTCTCAACCACATACAGAACACAGGTTTTCATGGCTGCCTTTGGTTTGGTTTTCTGAGAAGATAGGATTGGATTGGATTTTGCAGAGGGCGAGAACTTCTCTGTGCCTGCTCAGAGGCGCCCTGGGGAAGGGCCGTGTTTGAGTTTTGCTTTGTATGTTGTTTTGCAAGTATCTGCCTGGTACTTTGATTTAAAATAAAAACAATTTTCATAGTTTGAGTGTCTATCTCTTGGAATGAAGTGTGGAGAGAAATCAAGTCTATAAACATGCCCAATGCAAACAGCGCCGGCTGCCACCCCCGCCCCGGGCCACTCACACCCACATGCTTAGTCCTTCCAAGTAGCCTGGGGGCTTCAGGACCCTTCCAGGGTGTCCCGAGGTCAAAGCTGATTTCATCACAGCAGGTGCTCTGTGCCCTTCTCCTTCTCTCCCCAGCACCCGTCGGAGTTGTCAACAGGCCTGTTGGGAGGATCATGGCTGTTTTAGTCATTAGTGCTACTGCAACCAAATACCACAGGCTGGGGGGCTTGCAAGCAACAGAGATTCATTTCTGCAGTTCTGCACGCTGGCAAGTCCGAGATCAAGAGCATCAGCCAATTCGGTGCCTGGTGAGGGTTTTGAGGGTGTCCTGCAAGTCGCTGGAGGACGATAGTAAGAACAGCCTTGGCGTCGGAGGCACCACACCCACGGGCAAGGAGAGGTCACAGCGGCACAGGGGCCTGCACCCACCAGTCGGGAGCTCAACAGACTCACCCCCAGGGGAGCACTTGCTCCCCTCTCCCAGGGCTCAGTCCCAGAGCCGCCTTGTCACCGATGCTGTTCCCCTCCCTGCTGCCATTGTCCGCCCAGGGCCATAGGAACCTGCACACCAGCCACAGGCCGGCCTCCCAGACTCACGGCCAAGCAAGAGGCAGACACAGAAGTCCACACTGTGTGGTTCCACTTAGGAAAGTTGGACGCTTCCCTCAAGGCAGAATGGCGTCGAAAGCCGGGTCACTGGGTGCCATCTGGGGTGGTGGCTGGAGGGGCACAGGGCGCTGGTTGCAAGAGTCCACTCTGAAACCTTCCCCTCTGCCATGGCTGCTCTCCCACGCCTGTGCCCTGCTGCAGCCCAGAGCTGACAAATGCACAGGCATGTCCTTCCAGCACACATTGGCACGGGACCACCCTCCCCACAGGCCATCTGCCAGCTCCTCAGATTCCATGCGTACGAGACAGAGCTCCTGCTCCATATTCCCTCCCATGCTCAGTCCCCATCACACCCCGTGGGGGAGGGGAGCACCAACACCTGCCCACTGGCTCAGCCCACCTTCCTGCAACCTCACATCCACGATGCATTCCCTTCTTGTGAGGCCAGGCCCCCTCCATCTCTCTCGGGTCAATAGAACTACCTGACTCCCACCTCTGGCCCTTCCTACCCTCCTGCTACCCATTCTCTACGCTGTGACCCTTCCCGTTTGCTTACACGGCCCAATCACCCCCATCATCCCCTCTGGCCCTGAAGGGAGCTATACCCCTCAGTATCCCACCATGATACCTCCTGCTCCTGATACTTCATGGGGTTTCAGAGGCCACAAGATGCAGACCTACAAGGGGTCATGTCTTGTACCCACTGAGTGTCCCTGGTGGCCGACTGCAGCACTGGCCACTCCTCAGCTGAGGACACAGGAGTGGGGAATGGGCTGTGGCCTGTCCAGCCCTGTCCAGCCCAGGGCACTCCAGAGGGCAGAGTCCCCACAGAGGGTGGAGTGCTTTGTCACATGCCACTGTGTGGATGGGCCACAGTGTACCGTTCAGCTACTGACGGACATCTTGGTTGATTCCCAAGTTTTGGCAATTTTGAGTAAAGCTGCTGTTAAAAACCCTCATGCAAGTTTTTGTGTGGACATAAGCGTTTAACTGGTTTGGGTAAATACCAAGGGGCGAAACTGCTAGATTGTGTGGTAAGAACGTATTTAGTTTTGTAAGAACTGCTAGATTGTGTGCTAAGAATGTATTTAGTTTTGTAAGAACTGCTAGGTTGTGTGCTAAGAATGTATTTAGTTTTGCAAGAACTGCTAGATTGTGTGCTAAGAATGTATTTAGTTTTGCAAGAACTGCTAGGTTGTGTGGTAAGAATGTATTTAGTTTTGTAAGAACTGCTAGGTTGTGTGGTAAGAACGTATTTAGTTTTGTAAGAACTGCTAGGTTGTGTGGTAAGAACGTATTTAGTTTTGTAAGAACTGCTAGGTTGTGTGGTAAGAACGTATTTAGTTTTGTAAGAACTGCTAGGTTGTGTGTTAAGAGTGTATTTAGTTTTGTAAGAACTGCTAGTTGTGTGGTAAGAATGTATTTAGTTTTGTAAGAAACTACTAAAGTGTCTTCTGCCAATGGAAGCACCACCTCACACTCCCGCCAGCAATGAATGAGAGTTCCTGTTGCTCCACGTCCTCACCAGCATTTGGCATCGTCAGTGTTTTGGGTTTGGGACATTCTTTATTTTTATTTTTATTTTTTCAAGATGGAGTCTCACTCTGTCACCTAGGCTGGAATGCAGTGGCAGCATTTCGGCTCACTGCAACCTCCGACGCCCGGGTTTAAGTGATTCTCCTGCCTCATCCTCCCGAGTAGCTGAGATTACAGGTGTGCGCCACCATACCTGACTAATTTTTGTACTTTTAGTAGAGATGGGGTTTCGCCATGTTGGCCAGACTGGTCTCGAACTTCTGACCTCAGGTGATCTCCCTGCCTCGGCCTCCCAAAGTGCTGGGATTACAGGTGTAAGCCACTGCGCCTGGCCGAGAGCCAATCTTCCATCCCACCCCAGACTCCTGAGTGTGACTCTATCTCTGGACTCTCTGTTCTGCCCTGGACCTGCGCATCCACACCGGGTTCAGTGACTTTGCAGTGTGGTGTGTGTTTAGTAAGTCGTGCCAGCACCTGCTGTGACTCCTTTTTAGTCATCATCCTGGTTTGGGCATCAGGACACGCTTGTAATCCTGGCACTCAAGGAGGCCAAGGTGGGTGCTTTGCTTGAGCCCAGGAGTTCAACAGCAGCCTGGGCAGCATTGAGAAACCCCATCTCTGAAAAACAGAAAAAACTCCAAAATAGCTAACTGTGGTGGTGTGCACCTGTAGTCCCAACTGCTCAGGAGGCTGAGGTGGGAAGACTGCTTGAGTCAGAGGTCGAGGCTGCAGTGAACTGTGATGGCATCACTGCACTCACGCCCGGGCGATGGACCGAGACCCGGTCTCAAAAAAAAAAAAAAAACCCAAAGTCCTGCCCAGCGTTGCTTGGTGATGTAATAATGCTTTTCCAAATGAACGTGAAAGTCAGCGTGTCCACCGTGAGACTGCAGGTTAATTTAGGAAGAACTCACATCTTTGTGTGATGTGAAAAGCCTCCGCATCCAGGAACACGGCGTTCCGCACAAGTTCTCGCAGCGTTGTGTGCACGCGGAGCCCGCTCGGCCCCTGGGGCTGCTGTCGTCGGCGGTCCCGCCCTCTCCGAGGAGCTCGAACGTGATTGGTCCGCGGAGAGGCTCCCTGGTGGTTGGCGGTCCCGCCCTCTCCGAGGAGCTCGAACGTGATTGGTCCGCGGAGAGGCTCCCTGGTGGTTGACGGCGCACCCAGCCGACCTCCCGAGGTAGCTGTGACCCCCCGGCCCGGCCCTCCCCACGAGGTGCTGGCCTTGCATGGCAGCCTTGCTTCCTTGTTTCAGGGGCAGCATAACTGTCCGTTACCTACTGCTGCAGAACAGATCGCCCCAAAGCTCAGTGGCTTAAAACAACGTAGATGTTTATTTTATGTATGTATTTGTTTTGAGACGGAGTCTTGCTCTGTCACCCAGGCTGGAGTGCGGTGGCACAATCTCGGCTCACTGCAACCTCCGCCTCCTGGGTTCAAGCCATTCTCCTGCCTCGGCCTCCTGAGTAGCTGGGACTACAGCTGCCCGCCCCCACCCCTGGCTAATTGGATGTTTATTTTAAACAACATAGACATCTAACAGCTGGGCGTGGTCTAGGTGGGAGGGTTAGGCCTCAGGGTCTCCCTGAGATGGCAGTAAGGCTGGGGCTGGGACTCGAGCTGCAGGTGGGCTGGAGGCCTCAGCTCTTCCATGGGGCCTCCCCACAGGGCTGACCCAGAGCCAGTCCAGAGAGCAAAGCGCCAGGCGTGCTGACTCTGGGACCCGGCGGCCACTTGGCCATTCCTGCCATATCCTGGTTAGTGACAGAAGGGACTCGGGGTCGGAGCAACACCAGGGCCACAGGCAGGTCCTGCCGGTCAGAGGACCCAGGCTTCCAGGTCAGCTGAGCCTGGATTTCTCCAGGGCTGATGGAGTCACCAGGCCCTCCTGCCGTCCAGGGCCGGGAAGGGTCTCACCCCCTCCGCCTGGCACACCACTGGGGCGTCTCTGGTGTGTAAAGGGGCTGGACGGGGCGTGGGGCCCTGGAGGGGTGCGGGAAAGGAGTCTCCACCCCCAGCCATCCCCGCCTCCGACGGCACTGGTCCTTTAGGGAGGGGCGCCCTTCGCTCGCTGGCGCTTCCCCGAGGTTCCCTCGCAGTGGGGGCCGAGCTGTCGCTGGA
>NW_012104365.1:5629494-5637062 GCF_000951045.1 Mandrillus leucophaeus | reverse complement strand
CCGCAGACCCAGCCCGGGACAGTGCAGCCCGCCCGGGACCGGCGTGCTCCACAGCAAGCCCCAGCCCTGTGGTCTGTGCACCCCCTGGGAGCGCAGGATTTTGGGGTCTCAGCTCCTGTCCTTTTTGGACGGCCGACTCGGATGTTTTCTCAGAGGGGTCCCCGGGGAGTGCCGGGTTCTCATACTCAAGTCTGCCTCCAGTCTGTTGCTTTTAAACTTCCTCTTCTTGTTGCATCTCAGCTGCAGTGGGGACCCGGGGACCCATCTCTTCCTGACACCCTGAGCTCTGGTGAGCACTGCACCCTCCTCTCCCTGAGGCCCCTCCCCAGGTGCAGATGTCGGGACCTCTTTTCCTGGGGCCAGTGGTCACTTAACAGAAAAGGAGGTTCTGTGTCCTTAGAAGAGTCAGGAGCCTGAGGCCCTGGGGTGCACAGGACCCCCGGCTGGGGCAAAGGGGTGCGACCTCCTGGGGGCGGCACTGTGCCAAGGGCTCTGCCCCCTCCAGGGCTCCACAAGCAGCCACCTTGGCTCCTTCTAGGCGGGGCCTGAGACCCTTCAGGAGGGAGGGTCTGGCTGTGTCCGGGTCAGTGAGCCCTGACTCCCTGACAGGAGACAGCTGCTGCCAAGGCCTCAGCCTCAGGGTGGGCAGAGTCCCAGCTCCTTGCTTGGTGGAGGGGCCATGCTTCTCAGCTGGGCGTGGAGCAGATGTCCCCCAGCCTCAGTCTCAGTCTCACCTGCTCCTTCTGTCGCAGGCTTCGAACCGTGGCCAACAGTCCTAGTGGACCACGTGGACCCGTGAGCTCAGGAGCCTCGGACGCTGTCCCGGAGAGCCAAGCTGGTGTTCGAGGTGGCGCCTCCAGGGTCCAGCCTGCTGCCCAACAGCCCCGCGGCCACCAGGGGGCCGTCCCTGGCCCGGCTGTGTGCCCTGGTGGACCTGTGTCTGGGCTGCTCCCGCTGCACCCAGCGGCTCAATGAAAGCACCTACGTCCTCCGCAGGGTGGAGCATGACTGCTCCCACGAGATCCTGCTGGCCCGCTTCAAGCAGGCCACCAAAAGCAAGGTCTGGCGCATGGTGGGCTGCCGGCCCACCTTCCCAAGGCCCTTGTGCTACCAAGTCTGTCGCTACTATAGCCCTGGGCTCGGCTGCCGGCGCCACCGAAACCGGTGCACCTTTGCCCGCAGTCGCGAGGAAGCCCTGGTCTGGACCTTTGAGCGTCAGCACAACCTCCAGCGCCTGTGGCTGAAGGCGGAGGTGCAGGGCGGTGGGGCCCAGGGAGGGGCAGGCCGGGCGGCTGATGCCATCCTCACAGAGTTTGGCGGCCGCTTCGAGCTGCTCTGCTCCCTCTGCTTCAGGCGCTGCCCCCCACGTGTCTGTCGCGTGGACCCCCAGGGGCAGTGCCCTGAGCACGGAGCCTGCCCCTCCCTCCTGGCCCATGTGAGCGCTGAGGGCCGCCGCAAGCAACAGTTTGTGACGGTGAGGCCACAGCCCCGGGCTGGCCAGCCTCCCGCCTACTGCAGGTTTGTGGGGCGCGGGCAGCCATGCTGGCGTGGGGAGTCCCGCTGCCAATTCGCACACAGCGCCGTGGAGATGGCTGTGTGGGAGGCCGAGCAGCTGGGTGGTCTCCAGCGGGGGGACCTGCTCACACCCCCTGCCCCTGATGGCGACGGGCGCACGGTCCCCCTCGGCCAGCCCCCTGGGGCCCAGCTGTACTGCCCAGCCTGCTTGGTCACCTGCCACTCTCAGGAGGCCTTCGAGAACCACTGCGCATCCTCGGAACACGCACAGATGGTGGCCTTCGACCAGGCCGTGCCCTGGGAGCACCGTTCCCCACCCCCGGGACTCTCCAAGTTCGAGCTCTGCCCAAAGTAAGGATGCCCGGGGCAGGAGCTTGGGGTGGGGCATGAGCCCACTGTAGGCGAGCCAGAGGCTCCCAGGTTCAGTGGACGGTGGCCTCCCTGCCACCTGCTGGGGGCTGAAGCCACGGTGGCCTCTGAGGACCTGGATAAGGGAGGCTCATGTTTGGGAACTGCTTGAGCCAGGCCTTGTCCCGGGAGCACAGGAGTGGGTGGGACGAATAAAGCCCCTGCTCCCTGCAGAGGCCAGCATTGGGCTGAGGGGGTCCCGGCCTTTGAACTCAGCACGGTGGCTGTGCCTCCGTGTAGCCCTGCCGACCTCCCTGTCCCCCAGGCCTGACCTCTGTGAGTATGGCGACGCCTGCACCAAGGCGCACTCAGCACAGGAGCTGCAGGAGTGGATCCAGCGCAGGCGGGCTGTGGAGCTGCGGGGGCAGGCGGCCTGGCAGGATGGGCTGGTGCCCTACCAGGAGCGGCTGCTGGCCGAGTACCAGCGCAGCAGCAGTGAGGTCCTTGTGGTAAGTGGGCCCTGGCAGTGGGTGGGGTGGGGTCCAGGCCTCCTGCTGAAGGCTAGACTTCCACACAGCTGACAGAGACCCTTGATGGAGTGCGTGTCACCTGCAACCAGCCCCTGATGTATCAGGCCCAGGAGAGGAAGACCCAGTACAGCTGGACGTTTGCCGTCCACTCTGAGGTGAGCAGAGAGCAGCTTCGACTGGGCGGAGGGAGCCCTGGGGAAGTGGTGACCTCAGCCTGGGCAGACGTCGAGAGTCTAGGTCATGGAGCTAATACCAAGGCACCACCACTTAGCGCCTGCGTGACCTGCGGCAGGTCCCTTAGCCTCTCTGCCTCAGTCTCCTCACCTACAGACAGGGGGCCCGGGAGAGTCCTGCCCTGGTAGGGTTACTCTGTAGAGCAGACGGGTTAAAACAAGGATTTGGCCAGGTGCCGAGGCTCATGCCTGTAATCCCAGTACTTTAAGAGGCCAAGGCAGGTGGATCACTTGAGGTCGGGAGTTTGAGACCAGCCTGGCTAATATGGTGAAACTCCATCTCTACTAAAAATCCAAAAAAAAAAAAAAAAAAGAAAAAAAAATTATCCTGGTATTTGGATTATCTACTACCAAAAAAAAAAAAAAAAAGAAAAAAAAATTATCCTGGTATTTGGATTATCTACTAAAAATCCAAAAAATAAAAATAAAATAAAATAAACCCATCATGGTGGTGGGTTCCTGTAATCCCATCTACTCAGGAGACTGAGGCAGGAGAATCACTTGAACCCGGGAGGCGGAGGTTGTAGTGACTTGAGATCGCGCCTTTGCACTCCAGCCTGGCGACAAGAGCGAAACTCCGTCTCAAAAACAAAAACAAAAACAAAAACAAGGATTCACCAGGGTCTGGCACCTGGAGAGTGGGTGGTGAGGCCTCAAGCTGCCCACATTGCCCCACAGAACATCCACAGGGGCCCCAGGAAGGTTCAGCGACCCCCATTTAGCACAGGAGGAAACTGAGGTTGACAGAGGCCGGGTGACCTGCTTGCGTTCCATCCAGGAAGTGGCAGGGCCGGGACCTGAACCCTGCACTTGGGCTACACTGGCCAGGCTGCATCTCGGGAGGGTTGGGGGGAGTCCTGGGCCCTCCTCACTGTCCGGCCTCCTCTCCAGGAACCCCTGCTACATGTGGCCCTGCTGAAGCAGGAGCCTGGAGCCAACTTCTCCCTGGTGGCTCCCGGCCTCCCGTCGGGCCGGCTCTACGCACGGGGTGAGCGCTTCCGTTTGCCCAGCTCCGCTGCCGACTTCCAGGTCGGAGTGAGTGTGCAGGCCGCCTCCTTTGGCACCTTTGAGCAATGGGTGGTCTTCGACTTTGGCCGCCGGCCGGTGCTGCTGCGGAAGCTGGGGCTGCAGCTGGGCCAGGGGCGTCACCCAGAACCCTGCAGCAGTCTGGCGCTCGGCCACCCTGAGGAGATGGAGCGCTGGCACACTGGCAACCGCCACGTGGTGCCTGCCGTGGAGCGGACGGCCGAGCAGACAGCCCTGATGGCCAAGTACAAGGACCCTGCCCTGGCCCTAGAGTTCAACCGCAGCGGCCTGGCCTCGGGCCCCATCTCACCAACAAACTATCGGCAGAGGATGCACCAGTTTCTCTATGAGGAGGAGACAGCTCAGCAGCAGCTGGTGGCCAAGTGAGCTGGGGGGCAACGGGAGCTGCTGAGGGTAGCAGGAGCAGCTGGGGCAACGGGAGCGGCTGAGGGTAGCGGGAGCAGCTGGGGGAACGGGAGCGGCTGGGGCAACAGGAGTGGATGGGGGCGTGGACTTGGCAGTGGGGCTGGCAGCTGTGGCCCCATGACCTGACCCAGGCCATCCTGCCAGGCTGACCCTGCGGGGCCCGGTGTTCCTGAAGACGGCATTGCAGACGCCAGCGCTGAACATGCTCTTCGCGCCTCCGGGAGCACTGTACGCAGAGGTCCCCGTCCCCCCGTCCCTGATGCCAGACACAGACCAGGGCTTCCTGCTGGGCCGGGCGGTCAGCACAGCCCTGGTGGCCCCCGTCCCCGCACCCAACAATGCAGTGTTCGAGGTGCGGCTGGAGAAGCGGGCCAGCTCGGAGCAGGTGCTGTGGCTGCTGCTTCCCGCCCGCTGCTGCTTGGCCCTGGGGCTGCAGCCTGAGGCCCGCCTGGTCCTGGAGGTGCAGTTCCAGATTGACCCGATGACCTTCCGCCTCTGGCACCAGGCAGTGGACACGCTGCCTGAGGAGCAGCTGGTGGTGCCTGACTTGCCCACCTGCGCCCTGCCCAGACCTTGGTCTGTCCCACCCTTGCGGCGTGGCAACCGCAAGCAGGAGCTGGCCGTGGCGCTCATCGCGGGCTGGGGCCCTGGGGATGGGAAGCGTGTCCCCCCACTGCTCATCTATGGCCCCTTTGGCACCGGCAAGACCTACACGCTGGCCATGGCCTCCCTCGAGGTCATCCGGAGGCCTCAAGCCAAGGTGCTCATCTGCACACACACCAACAGGTAAGCCCGAGCCTGGCCTGCCCCCCCTCACCTGACGCCCGGCCCAAGCCGACACTGGGCAGGCAGTCAGCCCCTAAGCATGCTGCAGTCCTCTGATTCTGCAGGGACCTTCCCTGTAGCCGACCAGCCTTGGACTTTGGCTTTATCAGACCCAGCTCAGGGCACGCAGGGTGGCCAAGTCTGCTGTCAGGTGAGGAGCTGGGTGCCTCTGCCGGGGCCCTGGCCCAAAGAGAGAGTCACGGGGAAGGCTGCAGCATGGTCCACCCAGCAGTTCCTGGAGATGAATCTTGTTTTTGGTTTTTATAGAAACACAGATTTTTGTCCTAACCACAAAGTTCCCCTTTGGTTTATGTGGTTTCCTCGGGTCCCTGCCACCATCAGCTGCCCAGACCGGGGCCTCCCCATCCCTGCACAGTGGGGAGTGGGAGGAAGAGCCTGGGACAGTGGCCATATGTCCCGGGCTGATTTCTGGATTAGGGGTTCTGGGGGCCTGGGAGGCAGGTGTCTGCAGTGTCAGAGGGGCTGCTGGGCTCGCCCAGGTGTTACCCAAAGCCCTCCGTGGCCTCTTGCCCCTCGGACTCCTGAGAGTCCACACCAGCATTTGCTGCTCACCTCTGACAGCCAGACAAGGGCTGTGCTCAGGGGCAGCTCGGCTGGGCACACAGTAGGTGCTTTAGCGGACAGCACTGAGGCCCCCAGCAAGAAGCCCATGAACTCCTCCCCCTCACGCAGCGCTGCCGACATCTACATCCGGGAGTATTTCCACAGCCACGTCAGCAGCGGCCACCCCGAGGCCACTCCTCTCCGTGTGATGTACACGGACCGGCCACTGAGCCACACGGACCCGGTCACGCTGCAATACTGTTGCCTGACTGACGACCACCAGGCTTTCCGCCTGCCCACGTGGGCAGAGCTGGCACGGCACCGGGTGGTGGTCACCACCACCTCCCAGGCCCGCGAGCTCAGGGTGCCGGTCGGCTTCTTCTCCCACATTCTCATCGACGAGGCGGCCCAGATGCTGGAGTGTGAGGCCCTCACCCCGCTGGCCTACGCCTCGCGCAGCACCCGCCTCGTGCTGGCAGGCGACCACATGCAGGTCACGCCCCGGCTCTTCAGTGTTGCCAGGGCCCGGGCGGCCGAGCACACGCTGCTGCACCGCCTCTTCCTGTACTACCAGCAGGAGACGCACGAGGTGGCACGGCAGAGCCGCCTGGTCTTCCATGAGAACTACCGCTGCACGGAAGCCATCGTCAGCTTCGTCTCCCGGCACTTCTACGTGGCCAAGGGCAACCCCATCCACGCCAGGGGCAAGGTTCCGCCCCACCCCCGGCACTACCCACTCATGTTCTGCCACGTGGCGGGCAGCCCAGACCGGGACATATCCATGACGTCCTGGCTGAATCTGGCTGAGATTGCCCAGGCCGTCGAGAAGGTGCAGGAGGCCTACAACACCTGGCCCAGCTGCTGGGGTGTCCGTGAGCAGAGGCACATCTGCGTCGTGTCCCACGGTGCTCAGGTGAGCCTGGCCAGCCCCCGACGGCACCCCTGCTGCGGGAGGGGAGGCTGCCGGCTGACGGATGAGCCCGCTGCCTCAGTGACGCCATCCGTAAGAGGGGCTGCAGTATTTGCCTCCCAGGGCTGATGTGGGGCTCCGCCCCAGAGGTGTCTAGAGCTTGGTGGGGGTGCCGTTTCCTGGTCGGGGGTGGCGGAGTCCTCACTGCGTCTGGCGCTCATCCCCGGCCCTGCTGCGTCTTCAGGTCAGTGCACTGAGGCAGGAGCTGAGGAGGCGGGACCTAGGCCAGGTGTCTGTGGGCAGTTTTGAGATCCTGCCAGGTGGGTGACCAGCGGGGCCGAGTGCTGCCAGCTGCCCCAGGATGCCCCGGGTGGCTCGGCCCACTCCTCAGCCTGGCATCGGTGGGCGTGGGGTTGGTCCCACCGCCCGGCGTGCCCAGCCTGACTGCGTGCCCTCTGCAGGGCGGCAGTTCCGGGTGGTGGTGCTCAGCGCGGTGCACACCTGCCAGAGCCTGCTCAGCCCCGGGGCACCGGCCCCCGAGTTCTTCACCGACGCCCGCGTGCTCAACACCGTCCTGACCCGCGCCCAGTCCCAGCTGGTGGTAGTGGGGGACGCCGTGGCCCTCTGCTCCTTCGGGGCCTGTGGCAAGCTCTGGGAGAGCTTCATCCGCGAGTGCGTGGACCGGCGCAGCGTCTGCCCCGAGGGCCTGTCCATGGAGCAGGTGGAGCAGGGCGTGGCGCAGAGACGGCGCTGGCCTCCCCGAGGCACACGAGCTGGGGCAGCGGGGAACTGGGAGGCTGCCCCGGAGCCAGCAGGGGACCCGGCCGAGGAACCAGCGACTGTGGTGACGGCCACAGTGAAGGCAGAGCCGGGAGATGAGGCTCTGAGCCCAGCCTCCGGTGACATCACGGCAACCCCAGCGCAGACGGAGGCTGCGGCAGCGCCAGCAGGAGACGCAGTGAAGGAGGACGCTCTTATACACATCTAGATGTGTATAAGAGACAGCATCTGCGTCGTGTCCCACGGTGCTCAGGTGAGCCTGGCCAGCCCCCGACGGCACCCCTGCTGCGGGAGGGGAGGCTGCCGGCTGACGGATGAGCCCGCTGCCTCAGTGACGCCATCCGTAAGAGGGGCTGCAGTATTTGCCTCCCAGGGCTGATGTGGGGCTCCGCCCCAGAGGTGTCTAGAGCT
>NW_012104365.1:5622405-5629304 GCF_000951045.1 Mandrillus leucophaeus | reverse complement strand
GCTGCGGAGGCTGCTGCGTGCGGAGCCGGAGCGGTACCGTCCCTGCACCTTCGTGCAGGAGACCTTTGAGCGGGCGTCCGCCATCCCGCTGGACGACGCCTCCTCGGGCCCCATCCAGGTCAGGGGCCGCCTGGACTGTGGGATGGCCTTCACCGGGGATGAGGTGCTGGTGCAGCTCCTTTCGGGAGACAGGGCCCCCGAGGGGCGGCTTCGGGGCCGCGTGCTGGGCGTGCTGAAGAGGCGGCGGCAGGAGCTGGCGTTCGTGTGCCGCATGGACAGGTGGGACCCGCGCATCATGGTCCCCATCAATGGCTCCGTGACCAAGATCTTTGTGGCCGAGCTGAAGGACCCGTCGCGGGTCCCCGTCTACGGCCTCCGGAAGGGCCGGCTGCAGCGTGTGGGGCTTGAGAGGCTCACGGCGGAGGCGCGGCACAGCCGGCTCTTCTGGGTCCACATTGTCCTGTGGCGGCCGGGCTTCTACTACCCGCTGGGCATCGTCCGGGAGGTGCTGCCTGAGGCCAGCACCTGGGAGCAGGGCCTCCGCATCCTTGGCCTGGAGTACAGCTTGAGGGTGCCCCCGTCGGACTTGGCTGCCATCACCAAGGCACTGCAGAAATACCAGTCGGAGCTTGGCCGGGTTGCCGGCCGCCGAGAGGACTGCCGCGCCTTCCTGACCTTCACTGTGGACCCCCAGGGCGCCTGCAACCTCGATGATGCCCTCAGTGTCCGAGACCTGGGTCCCCGGTGCGAGGTGGCTGTGCACATCACTGATGTTGCCAGCTTCGTGCCCAGGGACGGGGTGCTGGACGTGGAGGCCCGAAGGCAGGGTGCTGCGTTCTATGCCCCTGGCAGGGAACCAGTGCCCATGCTGCCTGCCAGCCTCTGCCAGGACATCCTCAGCCTCCTGCCGGGCCGGGACCGCCTGGCCATCTCCCTGTTCCTCACCATGGAGAAAGCCAGTGGCCAGCTGAAGAGCCTGCACTTTGCACCCTCCGTGGTCCGCTCTGACCGCCAGCTGTCCTACGAGGAGGCAGAGCAGGTGATCAGGCAGCACCCGGGTGCCGGCCGTGAGCTGCCAGCCCACCTGGACTCTGTGGACGCCTGCGTCGTGGCCGCGTGCTACTTCTCTCGGCTGCTGCGCCGGCACCGCCTGCAGTCTGACTGCTTCTACGAGCAGCCGGACGAGGACAGCACCCTGGGCTTCCGCGCGGCCCACATCATGGTGAAGGAGTACATGGTTCAGTTTAACAGGCTTGTGGCAGAGTTCCTGGTGGGCAGCGAACGCACGCGGACGGTCACGCCTCTGCGGTGGCAGCCAGCACCCCACAGCCAGCAGCTCAAGGCCCTGTGTGAGAAGCATGGGGAGCGGGTGCCCCTGTCACTGCACCTCAGCCACCACCTGCGTGGCGGTGGGGGCAGCGCCCCCGACACACAGCTGCACCTCCTGGCCTCCCTCTGGAAGCAGGTCCAGTTTGCCGCCCGCACTCAGGACTACGAGCAGATGGTGGATTTAGTCACCACGGACGACATGCACCCGTTCCTGGCTCCTGCAGGCCGTGACCTCCGCAAGGCCTTGGAGCGCTCGGCGTTCGGCCGCTGCACCTGGGGCCACCAGCAGCAGGGTGGTCACTACTCGCTGCAGGTGGAATGGTACACATGGGCCACCTCGCCCATCCGCAGGTACCTGGACGTGGTGTTGCAGCGGCAGATCCTGCTGGCACTGGGCCATGGGGGCTCCGCCTACTCTGCCAGGGACATTGATGGGCTCTGCCAGGGCTTCAGCCTCCAGCATGCACTTGCCCAGAGCTATCAGCGGCGGGCGCAGAGCCTGCACCTGGCCGTGCAGCTCAAGGCTCAGCCTCTGGACAAGCTGGGCTTCGTGGTGGATGTGGAGGCAGGCTCCCGCTGCTTCCGGCTGCAATTCCCCAGCAACCGGGAGACGCTGCCCGACCCCTGCCCCGTTCCCTACAGCTCCCTGCAGCTGGCCGAGCACCCCCGCGCCCTGGCAGGCCGGCCGGGCATGCAGCTCCTGTGGCGGCGCCGTGTCTACTCAGTGCAGGGATCCGGCCCGCCCTTGCCACTGCCTGGCACTGTGCTGGACCCACACACCTGGGCCGTGGAGACGGCTCTGTGGAAGCAGCTGCTGGCGCTGGTGGAGCTGCAGCGCTGGCCGGAGGCGGCTGCTCTCATCCAGGAGAAGGGTGAGGCGTCCCCACGGCGGGGGCTGGTGCAGGTGCAGCGGAGCCGCTGTGGCCATTTCCTGGAGGTGGCCCGGGAGCTGGGCAGTGGGGACACCCTGCAGGTGCAGCTCGGCGCCAGCCTGCAGCACGGCTTCCTGGTACCAAGCCCTCAGCTCTGGACTGTGGCACCTGGCTTCAGCCTCTGCCTGGAGCACGTGGAGCGGCCCGGAGACTGCTTCCTGGGCCACGTGTACCAGGCCCCGCGGGACCGCTATCGCGACGTGGATGAGTACGCCTGTGTGTGGGAGCCATTCTGCGCTCTGGAGTCGGCCACTGGTGCAGTTGCTGAGAACGACGCTGTCACACTTCAGCACCTGAGTGTTTCCTGGGATGTGTCACGGATGCCGCAGGGGCAGCTGCAGGGCGCCTTCCGCCTGGAGGCCGCCTTCCTCGAGGAGAACTGTGTCGACATCAACCTCAGTTGCTGCTACCTCTGCATCCGGCTCGAGGGGCTGCCGGCTCCCACGGCCAGCCCACGCCCCGGGCCCAGCAGCCTCGGCCCTGGCCTGAGTGTCGACCCCGGCACATACACCTGGGTGGCCCACGGGCAGACGGAGGACTGTGACCAGGAGCGCCGGGCAGACCGGCAGGAGGCTCCCAGACTGGTACACCTCTTCATCCACCACATGGGCATGGAGAAGGTTCCAGAAGAGGTGCTGAGGCCAGGCACCCTGTTCACCGTTGAGCTGCTGCCCAAGCAGCTTCCTGATCTGTGAGTGGCTTCCACCAACGGAGGCTGGGCTGGGGGACCACCCATGGCTCCTCCCTTCTGGGAGGGGGGTACCTCGTGGGGCAGCAGTCCCTTTCCTGGGAGTCCTGTTGGTTTTCCAGTGTCTGCCTTCACCCCCAGCCGCAAGGAGGAAGCCGTGCGTGGGCTAGAGGAGGCGTCCCCGCTGGTCACCAGCATCGCACTGGGCCGGCCTGTCCCGCAGCCCCTCTGCAGAGGTAGGTCTGCCCCACCCCTCCAGCTTCCCCTCTCACCCCCAACCCCACCCTGCGTGAGTGCTCAGGGAGGCTGCCCGGCTCTCAGTGATCCCCAGCAGGTTCCTGGAGCGGCAGACCTATGACATCCCCGGAGGCCGCCACAAGCTGAACCCCAGCCAGAACAGGGCGGTCAGGGAGGCTCTGGAGAAGCCTCTCACAGTCATCCAGGGCCCGCCAGGTAGGGCCCACGCAGGGGGAGCTGCGGGCTGCCTTGGGCTGCCTTGGGCCACAGGGACCCTGGGGGTGGGCTACAATCTCCTGTTCTCCGGCTGCAGGTACAGGGAAGACGATCGTGGGCCTCCACATCATATTCTGGTTTCATAAATCAAACCAGGAGCAGGTGCAGCCCGGAGGCTCCCCCCATGGGGAGACGCAGCTGGGGGGTCCCTGCATCTTGTACTGTGGCCCCTCCAACAAGTCGGTGGATGTCCTGGCAGGTGTGCCGGGGTCGGCGGTGGGGGTCTCTGGGGTGCTGGTACGTGGGGCTAGACTCACGTCCCCCCACTGCCCTCAGAACTGCTCCTGAGAAGGATGGACCTGAAGCCCCTCCGGGTGTACAGCGAGCAGGCCGAGGCCAGCGAGTTCCCAGTGCCGCGCCTGGGCAGCAGGAAGCTGCTCAGGAGGAACCCCCGGGAGGGGAGGCCGAACCAGAGCCTCAGGTGTGCCCGCTGTCTTTGGGGCTTGGGCCGGGTAGGGCTGAGCTGTCCCGCCAGCCCTGTGTAGGTGGGTCTCACTGAACTCTGCCCCCGGGATGGGCCTGCGTGGACAGGGCTCACTGTGTTCTGCCCGCCAGGAGCATCACCCTGCACCATCGGATCCGGCAGGCCCCCAACCCGTACTCGTCGGAAATCAAGGCCTTTGACACCCGGCTGCAGAGCGGGGAGCTTTTCTCCAGGGAGGACCTGGTCTTGTAAGTGGCAGGGGCCCGGGGGTGGAGCTGCCTGCAGCGTGGGGGCCCTGGGGTGACAGGCAGTGTCCCTGTCAGGTACAAGAAGGTCTTGTGGGAGGCTCGGAAGTTCGAGCTGGACCGGCACGAGGTCATCCTCTGCACCTGCTCCTGTGCAGCCTCCGCCAGCCTCAAAACCCTGGATGTGAGGCAGATCCTTGTTGATGAGGCAGGCATGGCCACAGAACCTGAAACCCTCATCCCCCTGGTGCGGTTCCCACAGGCCGAGAAGGTTGGTGGGGCAGGGTGTGTGGGTAGCACGGGCAGGCATCCCTGGCACAGTCTCGCACCTGAGGCACCCTGTGTGTGCAGACGTGGGCGTTGTGTGGGGCTGGGGTCCTTCTGGGTCTAGCAGTGTCAGGGCCAGGCCTGCCTGTTCCTCTAGGTGGTTCTTCTTGGAGACCACAAGCAGCTGCGGCCTGTGGTCAAGAACGAGTGGCTGCAAAACCTGGGTCTGGACCGGTCTCTGTTCGAGCGGTACCACGAGGACGCACACATGCTGGACACTCAGTACCGCATGGTGAGCCCGCGCCGCTCAGCCCCCAGCCCACCTGCAGCCCCTGGGGGGCCACAGCCCCAGGTAGCAGCTCCGGCACCTCTGACCAGTGCACATCCTTGCCTGCAGCACGAGGGCATCTGTGCCTTCCCCTCAATGGCATTCTACAAGAGCAGGCTGAAGACGTGGCAGGGCCTGAAGAGGCCGCCCAGTGTCCTGGGCCACGCTGGCAAGGAGAGCTGCCCTGTCATCTTTGGCCACGTGCAGGGCCACGAGCGGAGCCTGCTGGTGTCCACGGATGAAGGGAATGAGAACTCCAAGGCCAACCTGGAGGAGGTGGCTGAGGTGGTGAGTGTCTGGTGCCTGGAGGTCAGGGAGGGCCTCCTGGAGGAGGGCAGGGGAGGCACCAGGGTCCTCTCCACCTGCCCCCTCGGCCCCTCAGGTCCGTATCACCAAGCAGCTGACCCTGGGGAGGACCATAGAGCCCCAGGACGTCGCCGTCCTCACGCCCTACAACGCGCAGGCCTCTGAGATCAGCAAGGCCCTTCGGCGAGAGGGCATCACTGGGGTGGCCGTGTCCTCCATCACCAAGAGCCAGGGTGAGGCTGGGGGCTCATGGGTGGGGCCTGGAGGGTGGGCGAAGTGGCCGCAGGGCCTCACCTTCCATCTCGCAGGGAGCGAGTGGCGCTATGTGCTGGTGAGCACCGTCCGCACCTGTGCCAAGAGCGACCTGGACCAGCGGCCCACCAAGAGCTGGCTCAAGAAGTTTCTGGGCTTCGTTGTGGACCCCAACCAAGTGAACGTGGCTGTCACGCGGGCCCAGGAGGGGCTCTGCCTGATCGGTGAGGGCAGGGCTGGGCTCTTCCTGGTGGGAACACAGGTGGGGCCAGGGCTGGGCTGGAGAGCCGCCCAACTCCGCCTGACTCCTGCCTGACCCTGACTCCTCCCACCTGACCCTGACCCCTCCCGCCTGACCCTGACCCCTCCCGCCTGACCCTGACCCCTCCCGCCTGACCCTGACCTCTCTCACCTGACCCTGACTGACTCCCGCCTGACCCTGATCCCTCCCACCTGACCCTGACCTCTCTCACCTGACCCTGACTCCCGCCTGACCCTGCCTCCTCCCGCCTGACCCTGACCCCTCCCACCTGACCCTGACCTCTCCCGCCTGACCCTGACCCCTCCCGCCTGACCCTGACTTCTCTCACCTGACCCTGACTCCCGCCTGACCCTGCCTCCTCCCGCCTGACCCTGACCCCTCCCACCTGACCCTGACCCCTCCCACCTGACCCTGACCTCTCCCGCCTGACCCTGACCCCTCCCGCCTCCCGCCTGACCCTGACTTCTCTCACCTGACCCTGACTCCCGCCTGACCCTGCCTCCTCCCGCCTGACCCTGACCCCTCCCACCTGACCCTGACTGACTCCCGCCTGACCCTGATCCCTCCCACCTGACCCTGACCTCTCTCACCTGACCCTGACTGACTTCCGCCTGACTCCCACCCTCATAGGAGACCACCTTCTCCTGCGCTGCTGCCCCCTCTGGCGTAGCCTCCTGGACTTCTGTGAGGCTCAGCAGAGCCTCGTGCCTGCCGGCCAGGTGCGCGTCTGCAGGAGGCCAACTATGCCTTCCTGAAGAGCCCTCCCCACCCGCAAGCTGCCAGGACTGGGAGGGCAAGTCCAGGGCCCCCCAACCTCCCCATCGCCCTCCACCATCAGCCTGCCTGGGCCAGCCTGCCTCCTGGCCTCGGGCTCTCCCTGGGGCGGGAAGTGGGCAGACTTGGAGGAGGAGGAACGGCGAGGGCCGGTCCCCACACCCCTGCTTCTCCTGGGCATCTGGGGACAAAGACACCTCTCAGGGTGGCCAAAAGGGGCTTCTCTGGGACCAGTGCACGGTAGTTCTGCTGTCCCTGGGAAGTCTCAGAACCAGGAAGGAAACCCTATGGAGGCTGCCCTTTGACCTTTTGATGCCACCTGTGATCACTCTGGATGGCGTCTGTGGAGTTCAGGTTTATTCTGTATTTAAATGAACTCAAAGCCAGCATCCTGCCGGGCGTGTTAGCTCATGCCCGTAATCCAGCACTTTGGGAAGCCAAGGCGGGGGGATAACCTGAGGTCAGGAGTTCGAGACCAGCCTGGCCAACATGGTGAAACCCTGTCTCCACTAAAAATACAAAATTAGCTGGGCGTGGTGGCGTGCACCTGTAATCCCAGCTACTTGGGAGGCTGAGGCA
>NW_012104365.1:5616387-5621598 GCF_000951045.1 Mandrillus leucophaeus | reverse complement strand
CGTGGGGAGGGCAGTGACCCCCCCCTGCAGGGCTGGTGGCTTGGGCTGCCTGTGTCAGGAGGGGAGGGCCGGTGCCTGGTGTGGTGAGGACAGGCCACAGCTCCGGAGCTGCTCTGGTGTTACCAGACTGGCCAAGTCCAAAGTCCCTGAGGCCACCAGCCCTGACTGTCCTGTTGGTCCCACTTTTGAAGCTGCTCCCCAGGACCCCCTGGCCGCTGTGAGCTGGGGTCCCTCCGCTCCTGGCCCATTCGTGGCTGCATCCACAGGGGCTCTCGTGGTCTCCCAGAGCCAGCTCGGGGGTCAGATGGTCGTGGGGGCTATGGTCACTGTGGGAAAAGAGGTTCTGGGCGTCCGTGGAGGGAGGGGCACAGCATGGAGTCTCCAGGACAGTGGCCGCCTTGGTGTGCTGAATGGGCCCTGCCTTGAAGACCACATCTATTCTTGGGCCGTCATGAAATAGACAGTAGTTTGCAATAGCTTGAGAAGTGCCTGCAGAAGAGGATGAGAAGGCACCTCTAGCAAAGGGGACTTGGGGGCCTCACCAGCCTGCAGCCAGGGAAGGCTTCTCGGAGGAAGGGGCAGCTGCGGTCCTGAAGGTGAGCGGTGGGGGGAAGCAGAGGCTGGACGCCTAGCAAAAGCAGCTGATCTTGGAGGAGAGAGGGAGCTCGGGGCTGGGACGGCCCTTGAGGAACAAACGGTGGGCGGGGCATGGAGGGGCACAGCTGAGCTGCTCACAGCCAGAGATCACTGCCTCCTGGGGGTGCTAATGAGCACTCAAGGCTGGGCTGGGGTGGTGGGACGCACTGCGGCCTAGAAGTGTCATCCCCTTAGGGAGGCCCCCAAGCCAGGAAGGTGGGTAAGGAAGGCCGGAGCTCGGTCATGGTGATGGGTGTGGCCAGGAGAGGCGGGGGCTGGGACCGCCCTGTGGAGCAGCTCTCGTCATGGGAGGAGGCCCCCAGGTTCAGGGGCTGGCACTTCTTGCTCCAGGTTCAGCTGTCGTGGGAGGTCCGGCCTGGGGCTTGGCATGTCTTGAGCCAGGAAAAACACTGGTGGCTGCTGCCTTTAAAACATAAATAGGTTTGTGTCTTTAATTCTGTATGTGCATTTACACTCCTCTTTATTAGTGGATAAATATTAGAAAATCATCTCTCGGACAGAGTGGCTGAGGGTGGGCCCCTCCAGGGGCCCCGGCTTGGTCTGCAGGGTGAGGCTGTCCTTCCAGGGCTCGTACACCAGCGTGGAGGTCTCGGCCCTCTTGATGGTGAACTTGTAGGAACGGTTGGGCAGCAGGTTTCGGACGTCGAAGGTGCAGGCAGCCACGGGGATGACGCCACACTGGGCGCACTCCTGCTGCGTCCTCGGGTCCAGCAGCCTGAAGCGCAGCTCATACTGCTCCGAGGCGGCCGGCTGGATGGTGACGAACCAACGCAGCCGGGCCCAGTCCTGGTGGGCCGCCGACTCCTTTCTGTCAAACATGACGGGCATCTTGGTGCTCAGCATGAGCCAGATGTGCGGGATCTTGGCGGCACTGACATCAGACACCAGGCGGTGTTTGACGTGCAGCCGTCCGGGCACCATCATGGTCAGGAAGCTGTCCATGACGGCCGACACGTCCGCCAGCCGCCGCTCCACCAGCGCCCAGTCGGCCAGGAAGGGCCGTGGGTCCGGCGACTGGAGCAGGGCGTCCAGCTCAGCACGGCCGTGGTCCAGCTGCTCCAGCAGGTCCCCGAGCAGCAGGAGCTGGATCTTGGTCTGAGCTGTGCCCACCTTCTTCATGCGCTGGAACTTCCAGGGGTCGATGAGCTGGAACACGGCGCTGGGCAGCACCAACGGGTTCTGGTCGCCCAGGGCTAGGTGCTTGGGCAGGACCTCGATGTAGTAGGAGCACTTACGCAGCAGCTGCATGCGGGCGTGGTGGCGCTTGAGCAGGTGCGGGCTCAGGTCCGAAGTCAGGAACTCACGCAGGGCATTGCGGCGCTCGGTGTAGGTCCTCCACGCCTCTGGCTCCAGCAGCTGCTGGTCATCTGCCTCCTCCTGGTCCAGGAAGGACTGGGGATTGCCCAGCTTCATCTTGTCTAAGCCCAGGCCTGCCATGTGGGAGCTCATTATCTGGGAGCTGGGGGGAGGGCTGGGTGTCAACTGCCAGGCAGGCTGGCCTCCCCTGGGCCGTGGCACGCTCGGGGGATGGATTCAGCCCACTGCCCCCATGCTGGGCCTCTGTCCTTCCTCGGGGGCACAACTCGCTGGGAAGAGGCTGCCTGGAGGGCTGGATGGGCAGGCTACAGATCTGGACACAGTTTATGCTGAGGAGCATAAACCTCTACTGACAACTGGTGGCCTGCGGGACAGGACAGGGAAGAGCTAGGACTGCGGACTTCTGGCCAGAACAGCCAGGGCAGAAACCCCAGCCCTGACCTGTGGCCTGGCAAGGGCCCCAGTTCCTAGCCCTGGTACTGAAAGGGGGTGCTGGCATCCTCAGGGCCGTGGAGAGGGGACAGCGTGGTCCTAAGCAGCCCAGAACCCCCCTTAGGGACACTGGTGGGCCATCTTCCCGCTCCGGTTCTCCGTGGGGACTCTCTACGCCTCACCGCAGTCGTAGAGCAGAGACGGGCCTCACCAAAGGCTATGCCAGCTGGCCAGTCAGCGTGGGAGGAGGGCGGCCAGGCCTGGACCCGGAGGAGCAGCCCTCCTCCTACGCTGTGGGCCCTCCCTGTGGACCCGGGACCCTGTCCCTGGTGAGCTCACGGACCCCACAAGCAACACTCCGTTTCCCAGACGGAGCCTGAGGCTAAGACGCTTGGTTCTTGCCCTCATCCAGGGTTTCAGCCCAGTGCTGAGCCGAGTCTGACCCTCTGTCTGTGGGTGCACCGGCTGAGTGCAGCTGTGGCCCCAGCCTCTGCCGCAGCTCCCTTGAGAGCAAGCCGCACCCTGGCTGCTGCCCCGGCTCCCAGCAACCCTGGAGATCTCAGGTTGTCACAGCCACCAGGGCCTGGGATGAACCGCAAATGAGAGCTAAGCAGTTGTGTGAGTTCCCTAAGGCCACACAGGTAGGTGCAGCCATGTTTGCCTCACGCCCAAACGGACGACCCTTGACCTTCCTGGGGCAGCGGGGTGAGAACAGGACCCTCGGACAGCAGGGAGTGTGTCTAGGGCGAGGTGCCAGCTGAGAGCAGGACCCCGGGACCCCAGGCCTAAGCCCTGCTCTGGCTGGAGGCTGGGGCGGGTTTCACCACTGGAGGGAAATCGTGCCTCTGTGCGCCAGTGAGGGATGTCTTCCAGTCTCCAGCAGCTGCCCAGGTGGAAAACCCAGAGGGGCTGGTCGTGAACCTTGGAAAGCGGTTCCGAACCCCTGGCTGCTTCCTTCACACCCCTGGTCCCAGGCCCGCTTCCCTGAGACCACCAGGTGCCCGCACCCTACCTCCTCCACCACACTCCCCTAGGCTTCCCTGGCCCGGGCCCACCTCCCCGGCCGCTCTGCCTGCCCCTTACCTTCCTGAGACCCCCAGCCCTCCTTTCCCAGCCCCCGCCGCCGCCCCAGACCCGCGCCCACTTGCCCTGCCTCCGAAGCGGAGCCGCGCGCGGACTTCCCAGAGCCCAGCCTCCCTCCGCGCTCCGCGGGTTGCCCTGGGGACCAGGGGCTTTTGTGACGCGCTGCCCAGGGCCGGGGGTGGGGGGGTGGGGACCCAGGACCCTGAGCCGAGGAATCTTCCATCCGCTTCGCTTCCTGGGGAGCCCCAGACTTCTGGGGGCCCGCGTCCCCGGCTTGGGGGCCACCTCGGGTGGCTGGTCCAAGAGC
Organism: Mandrillus leucophaeus; assembly: GCF_000951045.1. NCBI lineage: Eukaryota > Metazoa > Chordata > Mammalia > Primates > Cercopithecidae > Mandrillus > Mandrillus leucophaeus. The sequence continues at coordinate 5,617,802 of NW_012104365.1, read as the reverse complement.
CGGGCTCCAAGTGGGGTTCCCGTCCCCACGCACCCCCGGCTTTCGGCGGGGCGCAAGAGCCTCAGGTGACTGGGAGGGGGCTCCTGCTCAACCCCCCACTCCTAGTGCACTCCTCGGAATCCCTCGGAGGAATCTGGGAGCGAGGCAGGGCCCCGTGACCCGGCGCACGGACCACCCAGTGCAGAGGAGGGGGTGGCTCCGCCCAGCAAGGCCCCGCCCACCACAGGCTCCTCCCACCACGGGCTCCCCCCACCTCAGACTCCTCCCACCTCAGGCTCCCCCCAATCCCGCAACCGCCCCTCCCACCACAGGCTCCTCCCAGCGCAGGCTCCTCCCACCACGGGCTCACCCCACACGGCCCCTCCCACCACAGGCTCCTCCCACCACGGGCTCCTTCCGTACGGGGCGAGGGGTCTCCCACCTGGGGCCGCCCAAGCTCAGGCCCCGACCTGACTCTGGATAAATGGGGTCTTCATAGCTCCAGGGAGCCCCACAGAGGAGCTCTGAGGCCATCTGGTCCCGTCTGTATCCGTTCCATTGGGCTCAGGGCCTCTGGGATCCTCCCCTTCCCCCACAGCACACCCCAGCTGCCTGGGGTTCTCCGGGGGTGACAATCTCAGACACCCCAAGGTGCCCCTCCTTCACCTTCAGGAAGATGCTGGAGGAAGACACTCTTTCCATCCTCCTCATCTCCATCCCCACGGAGGTCAGTGCTGGGGCCTCTTCCAGGACGGGCGTCTTTGAGCCCCTCCCAGGCTCTTCTGTAACCTGAGCTTCCCCCTCCTCCCGGCGACCCCACCTCGGAAGAGCTTTCCTTTGGCGCTTGGAGGCCGCAGGGGTTAGGCCTGGCAGGAAGTGGGTGGGTGTGGGTGGGTTTTTTTTGAGATAGCGTCTTGCTCTGTCACCATGCTGCAGTCTCCACCTGCTCACTGCAGCCTCCACCCCCCGGGCTCCGGTGATCCTCCCACCTGGGTCTTTCTGATCCTTTAGGATTACAGGTGTGAGCCCCGCGCCCAGTCCTGTTGGGTGCTGTTTCTGCCTTGCCCTCCCTGCCTGGGCTGGAACTCAATAAATGTCAGCTGTTGTTGTTGTTGTTGTTATTTAGGGCTCCAGGGGACAAAGCCAGGCTGTTTGGAGAAGGGGGTGCTGTGTGACATAGAGGCTTGGGAAGCAGTAGGAGTTAGACCCCTTACCCCCCACCCTGCAGCCCACTCACAGAGAAGCAGGGTGGGGGCAGAGCAGCCTCCCCTTCTCTTCTGGGGCCAGGCAGGTCCTGGATGTCTGCTCTCTCCTGGGTTCCACCCTATCCCCTTTCATTCAGTTTCTGATTTCTAATCTAATTTTTTTTTTGAGACGGAGTCTCGCTCTGTCACCCAGGCTGGAGTGAGTGGCACGATCTTGGCTCACTGCAAGCT
>NW_012104365.1:5613208-5615462 GCF_000951045.1 Mandrillus leucophaeus | reverse complement strand
TGTGCCACTGCACTCCAGCCTGGGTGCAGTAAGACAGAGACCTGTCTCAAAAATCATAATAATAATAAAGTTAAACTTTTAGTTTTAAGATAATTGTAGATTTACCTGCAGTTGTAGGAAGTAACACAGAGGTCCCGTTACCCTCTACCCAGCGTCCCCAGTGGTAGCATCTTGCAAGACTGCAGTGCACAGTCACGCCAGGACCTTGACACCGATACAGACGCAGGACAGTGCCACCCCCATGAGACCCCGACATGTTCTTTATGGCCACGCTGCTCCCTCCCACCCCTCCCTAGCCCTGCAACCACTCATCTCTCCGGCTCTGTCTGGTCGTTTCAAGAAGGTCCTGTCAGTGCAGGCTTTCAGTATGCAGCCTTGGGACTGGCTTCTTGGGCTCAGCATAGTCCTCTCCATGCAGAGCCAATGGTCACTCCTGTTCACTGCTGGGCACCAGGGGCCAGTTCGTGCTCAGTCTTGCTCAACTCTGTTTGTGGCCACCAGGGCATGGTCAGTGAACACTTTGGGTCTGTTGTCCCTGGTGGACACAGCTTCCCTGGGCCCTGAGGATGGTGAAGCCTGGGGATAGTGGGGCCAGTCATCGGGGAGAGAGTGCACCCTGACTGCTGAGACCCTCAGAGCTGTACCCTTCAGAGGCATAAACCTGGGTGGGGGTGGCCTGAAGTGGCAGAGCTCCTGCCACCAGCCTCCATCTAAACGCTAGGAAGGGCCTTCACCCCATCCTCCTGTCTGTATCCTCACTGCTGTTGTAAGCTCAGTGCTCTTACAGATGGGGAAACTGAGGCACAGGGAGGTTCAGCACTGTGTGCCCAAGGTCATGTGGCCAGTGAGTCTGACAGCAGGATTCCAGCCCTGGTCTTTTTTTGTGGGGGGGGGGGGACGGAGCCTCGCTCAGCTGCCGAGGCAGGAGTGTAGTGGCACCACAATCTCAGCTCACTGCAACCACCATCTCCCAGATTCAAGTGATTCTTCCGTCTCAGCCTCCCAAGTAGCTGGGATTACAGGTGCCCACCATCATGCCTAATTTTTGTATTTTAGTGGAGACGGGGTTTCACCATAGTTGCCTAGGCTGGTCTTGAACTCCTTACCTCAGGTGATGCACCCTTCTTGGCCTCCTAAAGTACTGGGATTACAGGTGTGCCCATGCCCAGCCTCTTCTTTTTTTAAAAAATAGAGATGAGAGTCTCATTATGTTGCCCAGGCTGGTCTTGAACCCTTGGGCTCAAGCGATCCTCCTGCTTGGCCTCCGCAAATGCTGGTATTACAGGAGTGAGCCGCCTCACCTGGCCAAGCCCCAGTCTCCTGACCCCGTCCAGAGTGATCCTGTGCCCAGGCCCCTTTCCTCACTCCCCTCTGTGCCACCCATCCGGTTAGGGCTGAGGGAGGAGGTGAGTCATGGGTGAGGGCACAGCAGGCAGGGAAGGAGCTGCTGACACGGACACCTGGCAGGGGCCCTACACTGGGCTGTGTTGCACCTGGTGGGTGAGGTGAGGAAGGGGTGGATGGGCGGGCACAGCTTGGAGGGCAGTGGGACAGGGTAGCTGGGCCTGCGGGGCTGGGGATTCTGAGGACCACCAGGGAGGAGCTGGATGGAGCTGGCCTTGGCTGCCTGCCGACCGCGCTCACCATGGCATGTGTGCAGTGCAAGGGCAGCAGGTGCAAGGAGGGGGAGATGGGGCGGACGTGGGGAGCTGATCTGTGGGCCGGTGGGGTAGTGGGGGTGAGACATGCCTGGGCAGAGGCCCAATGGGGCCCTAACCCTGACAGCCAGGCCTGCCTCTGGCTCCGGCTGGGCATGGAATGTGCTGAGTCCTATGCCGCGATCCCGTGGCTCTAAGGGACAGGGAGTGTCTGGAAGGAATCTGCATTCAGTGCCCTGAACACCTGACCCCAGTGTGGTGAGCACAGGAGCCTTCCACGGCCTGAGGAGGCCTCCCTGGGGCTCTGCGGCCTTGGTGTTCTAGGAGGCAGGAGTCACGTCCTGGGGGGGATTTAGGAGAGCTGGTGGCCACGCCTGTAGTCCCAGCACTGTGGGAGACAGGAGGATCGCTTGAGGCCAAGAGTTCAAAACCAGCCTGGGCAACATAGTGAGATCCCATCTCTACAAATAATAAAAAATTTATCTGGGCATGGTGGCTCACACCTGTAGTCCGGCAGGAGGATAGCTTGAGCCCAGGAGATCGAGGCTGCAGTGAGGCGTGATGGTGCCACTGCACTCCAGCCTGGGCGACAGAGT
>NW_012104365.1:5593850-5612824 GCF_000951045.1 Mandrillus leucophaeus | reverse complement strand
GAGAAAAGAAACTGGTGGGCAAAAACCCCACCTGCATGTGTGATGGGAGGAGAAGGCGCCTGGGGAGGGGAGGAGACGGCGCTGGGGAAGGGAGGAGAAGATGCTGGGGCCCCTCAAAGGCTACCCCCAATTTAGTATTTACAATTATCCACATTTCTGAACACCCTCCCCCACTCCCAGCAGGACACCTCTCTGGGGCAGAGCCTGCCTTTAGCCTGGCAATGTCCAGCCTCCCAGGGCTCCTGCTGGCTCCAGGCCGTCAGCTCGGACACAGCTTGGCCGCTGGGGTGCCCTGAGAGCCAGGCCACGGGTGTCACTGCCACCCCACAGTGCACACACCAGTCCCCAGACGTGAGACTGCCAAGAAGGCCATCTGTGGCTCCAGGGCAGGCAGGTGCGAGAGGGTCTTGTCATTGGCTGGACACTGGTCATGCCTGTTGGAGGGATGTGTTCAACCCACGCATGAAGTGTGGGCATTGATGTGTGTGAGATGTGGGGAAGGGGTGTGAGGCTCCATGAAGGCCACCCAGGTGCTGCAGGGGCTGCTGGGGGGAGGCCGGCGAGAGGAGCAAGAGACTGCAGATGGGCCCCCACCCCACCCCCACTCAGGACCCCACCCCAGCCTGGCCTGCGGCGGAGCTCCCCGCAATCAGCATCTCGTTTTACTGCATGAAAGCTGGGGTGCTGACAGCCCCCTCACTCGCCTGTCGTTGGCCTTCATTGTAGAGGCCGGAGGCTCAGCGCCTGGTGCGGGGTTAATGATGTTAAAATATCTGGCCAACATTTAAGTAAGCACTTTTCACCTAAGGGCAGCTCAGGCTTGGCACTGTCTCTTATACACATCTAGATGTGTATAAGAGGCCGAAGCTGCCCTCTGCCCTCCGGTCGGGGAGGGGACCCTGCACTCCAGAAGCCAAGGAGATCGAATAGGAGGGGCTGTCGGTGTGTCTGAGGCAGGGGGTCCGCCCTGCGCCCCACCCAGCCCGAACGCCAGCCCGGACGCCAGTGGGAACAGTGTGCCTCCTGGATCCAGGGGACCTCTGAGTGACCACAGGGCCGGGGTCCCCTGTCACCCCACGGCCGGTGCAGGGAGCGCTGGACACCGGGTCCCACCGGCCCCGCCAGTTCCTCCTCCGCGCTCGTGCGCTCCCATGGCCCTCGGCCCAGCGCGGTGACCCGGGGGCATGGAGCCCTTCCTCAGGAGGCGGCTGGCCTTCCTGTCCTTCTTCTGGGACAAGATCTGGCCTGCGGGCGGCGAGCCGGACCACGGCACCCCCGGGGCCACGGACCCCGGCGCCGACCCAGTGCCCGCGCTCCCCGCGGAGCCCTGCAGCCCCTTCCCGCAGCTCTTCCTTGCGCTCTACGACTTCGTGGCCCGGCGCGGGGAGGAGCTGAGTGTCCGCCGCGGGGACAGGCCTGTCTCTTATACACATCTAGATGAGCCCCTTCCCGCAGCTCTTCCTTGCGCTCTACGACTTCGTGGCCCGGCGCGGGGAGGAGCTGAGTGTCCGCCGCGGGGACAGGCTCTGCGCCCTGGAGGAGGGGGGCGGCTACATCTTCGCGCGCAGGCTCTCGGGCCAGCCCAGCGCCGGGCTCGTGCCCATCACTCATGTGGCCAAGGCTTCTCCCCAGACGCTCTCAGACCAACCGTGAGTACCTCGACCTGGAGTCAGAGCCTGCCTCGCCCTAGTCTGGGGAGTCTGGAAAAACGGCAGGATTTTGAGTTTGAAATCGCATGTCCGTGGCTATCTGCTCATTCATTCGTTCATCCATGCATTCATTCAGGGGCAGTTGATGAGCCCCGGGCCGGCAGGTAGGGTAGGAAAACAGCAGAGTCTGCTGTGCACTGCCAAGAGGGAGAGGAGGCTCCACAGGCCTGGTCAGGTCCAGGGGACACCAGCTGCACCAGCCCAGCACCCAGCGGGCGGTTCCTCCGGGACCCTGCCTGGCTGGCCAGGCCCTCCCGCCCTCACACAGGGAGTCCAGTGTTCATGGAGTGGTCACTCCTTGGAGGGCAGGGGCTGGGGGCTGGGAGGCACCAGATGACATAGGGGCTCATGCTCCAGGAGCTCTGGGTGAGGGCAGGTGAGCAGGAGCTGCAGAGGCACCTAGTCCAGATGCCCAGTGCAGCTGCTCTGAGCAGCTTCCTTGGTCCTGTGTCCAGCTGGGCCAGGCCTGAGCCCTGGAGACCTCCGGCTCAGCCTTGCTCAGGGCCACTTCCAGCCTCCTGGGGGACCCTTGGCACTCACACATCGTCCTGAGGGTTGCATGGGGTGGATGAAGCCAGAGTCATAGGAAGGTGTCTTCTGAGAGGCTCCAGGCCCTCACCGCACACCTGCCTCGCTTGCCCTGAGCAGTGGTTGGGGGGCAAGCAGCCATTGTGATGGGAAGGGGTTCACAGTCACCGCAGGTGTGGAGGGCAGGTCCCTTCAGCAGTTCCTGGAGGGCAGGGCTTGGGGTAGAGCAGTGCTGTCCATAGGCAAAGCTAATGACTATTTGCCTAGGCTGGAGATTAAAAGACTAACCACACTCAGGTGTCATTAGCTCCAGACACCTGGCCCCGCGCCCCAGGGAGAGACCTCAGGCACATCCCCTGCATCTCAGCATCCACCTCCGACCCCCAAGCCCTGATATGGGTGTCAGAGGGGCTGGCGATGTGTCGGGGAAACACCTGTGTCTCATGCCCACACTCCGCAGTGCCAGGAGGGGCCTGAGTCCCTTCACACGTGAGAGGGTTGCGTCTCCCTGCCAGCAGACCCCAGAAGGCAGGGGCCCTGGCTGACAGAGCATCCATGGAGCCAGCGTCTCAGGCCGCCACCTCCCAGTCCCTGGTCCCACAGCTCTTCTTCTCCATCTTCATTCCTTTCAACCTCAGCCCAGCCCCATGGCCCTGGCCATGCCGGTTTCTGTTCCTGCTGCCCCCATTGCCCCCCAGGTCCCCGGGGCAGGGGTGCCAGACTGTCCTCCATCTTGCCCAGTTCCAGCAGCCACGTCTGCCCAGGATGGCACGGCTGTACCCCAGCCCCGAATCTTGTGTTGACTCTGAGGCCCGCCTTGGGTCCTCTCCTAGTCCCGCCGCCCGGGTGGTTTCAGCCCCATCCTGACACCTGGCTCACTCTGCTTCCTCCTTCTGGTGCTCACAGGGTGTGCCCTGGGGCGGGGGAGTGGCAGGTATCCCTCCCTGGGTCCCAGGAAGCTCCAGGGTGGGAAGCTGAGTCAGGTGTGGAGTCCCTGCCTTGGCCTTCGGAAGCAGAGATATGTAGTCGAGGTGGGGCTGGGAGCGTTTCTGTCTTCCTTCCAAGGATGCCTCTGGAGTGAGTAGCTGTGACCTGGTGGGTGACCCACCTGGACAGGGGAGCCCCAGCAGGCCCCTCTCCTGACACCGGTGTGGGCTCCTCGTGTTTGGACATCTGAGGAGTGGGTGCCTGGGAGCTCCCGGCCACCGTGCCACCATGTTCAGAGTGGTCTCACCTCCACCTGGCTTTCCGGAGGGGGGCTCTGTGTGGACAGAGGCGAGTGGGCTTGGGGCCATCCTGTACTGGGCACAACTCTTCAGAATAGGATACAGGATGCTTTGAACGTTCGCCCAGCAACCCCCCTGCAGCCGCCCATTGGCTGCCCCTCCTGACCTCCTGCCCAGCCTGGCTTAGGCCGCCTCCTCAGGACAGAGCTCTGCATGGGCCATCCCCCCTAACCAACTGCCTGAGGCAGGTGGGCTGTGCCCAGCCAGGTGGCGCCTGTGGCCCTGTACGACCACACCAACAGCCCAACAGTGCTTCCCGGCAGCTCATCAGGCCGTCGGCTCCGTGTCCGCGCAGGGGCTCAGCGAAGCCGAGTTTGGAGGCCTGTGGCCTATGGCCAGGCCTGACTGTTAACCTGTGGCTGGGGCTGGCGGTCACTATGAACAGGAAACTGGAGGTCACGCCCAGCAGGGCTAACAGAGAGCCCACGGCCAAGGTGAGGACGCTCAGGGCTGAGCAGGAGGATGGGGGCTGAGGCAGTGCAGACCTCGAACTGGGACTCCAGCCCTGCCACAGGGTGGACCTTCTCCCTGAGAGGCAGTGGGACCGCCGGGCTCAGCCCTGCCACCAGCATGGAGGAGAGCATGTGGGGCCACTGGCTGAGGGGCCTGCAAGGTGACGCCACACCTGCTGTTTTCAGCTGGTTCTTCAGTGGAGTCAGCCGGACCCAGGCACAGCAGCTGCTCCTCTCCCCACCCAACGCACCGGGAGCCTTCCTCATCCGGCCCAGCGAGAGCACCCTGGGGGGCTACTCACTGTCAGGTACCTGGGGCGGCCCCTCCTGCCTCTGTCCCCCACCAGGCCAGTGCTCTTGACCTTGGGGCAGTTGGTCTCTAGGCAGTGCTGGGTCCTGAATCACACCCGGCGCCACTGAGGGCCCAACAGCAGATATGCCGGTCACCTCCTGCATTTGCTCACTTACCCATTCATTCATTCATTCATCCGTCATTCATCCACTCACTCGTTTATAACATCACTCATTCACTCGTTCATTCATTCCTCACTCACTAATTCACTCACTCATTCATTCATCGTTCATTCACTCCTCACTCACTCATTAATTCACTCATTCATCCACTCATTCGCTTGTTCATTCACTCCTCACTCACTAATTCACTCATTCATTCATTCACTCATTCACTCATTTATTCACTGATTTGTTCACTGGCTTATTCTTTCATTCATTTGCTTATTCACTCATTCACTTTTTCCTTCTTTCCTTCCTTATTCCTTCATTCATTCACTGAATCACAGACTCATTCATTCTACAAGTATTTATTAAGTGCCTACTCTGCACACACTGTCAGCAGAAAAGCTCCAACCTGGACCCCTCTCGCTGCCCCGCCCCAGCCTGTGGCTGCCCACACTGCCTCCTCCACACAGCTAGGTCTGAGCCAGACCCCTTAGGTGGGTTGTGGCCAGCATCCTCTGGGGTGGGAGGGTCGGGGCAGCTGGCAGCCGAGGCAGGGGTCTCCATCTCTGAACCCTTCCTAGTCCGGGCCCAGGCCAAGGTCTGCCACTACCGGGTCTCCATGGCAGCCGATGGCAGCCTCTACCTGCAGAAGGGTCGGCTCTTTCCTGGCCTGGAGGAGCTGCTCACCTACTACAAGGCCAACTGGAAGCTGATCCAGAACCCCCTGCTGCAGCCCTGCGTGCGTCAGGTGGGCCTATGCCTGCCAAGCTGCCCCACACTGGCCTGAGGCCTGGCCCTGTTCTAGGTGCTCCTCCCCACCCCATCTCAAAGCCCCTGCCCAGGCCTGGGAACATGGGGCATCCCAGTGGCCCCTGCACATGCTGCTCTTTGCTGGTGTCTCCGAGGGCTGTTGGGATTCCTGGGGGTCTGGGAGTCGGGAGAGGAGAGCTGTAGCAGTGCCCGGCTCTGCAGGGAGCAGCCAGGAGGGTGGGGCCAGTTTGGGGAAGGCACTCAAGGCTGCCCCAGGCCCCAAGGGTGGAAGCTGTGGGAGGAGACGCGGATCACAAGATGCTGCACCTGGGCTGGAGCTGCTGGATCCCGGGGACTGTCCCCGATGTGAGCCACCCTGCTGAGGGCCAGGGCAGCAATCTGGTTTCTCTGGTCTCATAATGACAGCCTGGCCAGCAGCAGTAATGAGCATGTGTAGACGGATATCCGGCTGGGGCAAAGGTGCCACTTAGGCCCCCAGAGCAATGAGATCCCGCAGGGCTGGGCCGGGCCTCCAAGTCCAGCACCCACTCCCCTTTGTCCCGGCCAGGGTGGGGTGAGTGTGTGCTGGGGACGGGGGTGCCCGCTGGAGGCCTGGTGTGGGGGCTCTGCCTGGGACAGAGCACAGGGGCTCATGCTGACCAGCCTCCCTGCCCACACTTCCTGGGGGAAGCGGGCAGGGCACTGAGCTCCCTGCTTTTCTGCTTCCTGCAGAAGGCCCCGCGGCAGGATGCGTGGGAGCGACCACACTCCGAATTTGCCCTTGGGAGGAAGCTGGGTGAAGGCTACTTTGGGGAGGTGTGGGAAGGTCTGTGGCTGGGCTCCCTGCCCGTGGCGATCAAGGTCATCAAGTCAGGTGAGGCCCCAAGATCCTGCGCCACGGCCGGGCCCCACACCCGCTGTCCAACCCTCAAGCCCTGGGGCAGTGATGTTCGTGGCGTGGGCCAATCCTGGAGCCATACCCTGTCTCGCAGCCGACATGAAGCTCGCTGACCTCGCCAAGGAGATCCAGACGCTGAAGGGCCTGCAGCACGAGCGGCTCATCCGGCTGCACGCGGTGTGCTCGGGCGGGGAGCCTGTGTACATCGTCACGGAGCTCATGCGCAAGGGAAACCTGCAGGTCTTCCTGGGCAGTGAGTCCCTCCCTGCTGCCACGTGGCCGCGCCTGTGGCCGCCCCTTCCCTTCCGGGCAGAGCTGAACCTGCCGGGGTCCCGAGGTGAACCGGGCCTCTCTACCGGGAGCAGGTGGCCCCAGCTCCAGATCCCATCCCTGTCTGGTCTCCAGCCAACAGAGGGCTGGGGCCAGGTCTGGGCCAGGCCAGAGCCTTGTGGTTCCGGGGCTGGGGCTGGGGGAGTGCGGTCCCATCTGGGTCATCAGCCTTGGTTTGATGGGATGTGGACCCAGCCCAGCCTCTGGCTCTTCTCTGCCCCGGTCTTTATTAAGGGCCTGGGCTGGCGCCAGGTCACTGTGGTGAGTACAGCACCCTCCCCGTCTCACTCGGGGCTTCCTGCAGCCTTAGCCGGCCACGCCATCCTCATCATGTCTCAGAGATGAGGAGGCCGAGGCATGGGGAAAGGTGACGTGGGTGGACGCTGGCCTCTCTGGCTGTTGGCCCTGCGCCCTGAAAGGCCCCGCGCTGTCTCCTGCAGGCCCCGAGGGCCGGGCCCTGCGTCTGCCGCCGCTCCTGGGCTTTGCCTGCCAGGTGGCTGAGGGCATGAACTACCTGGAGGGGCAGCGCATCGTGCATCGGGACTTGGCCGCCAGGAACGTGCTTGTGGACGATGGCCTGGCTTGCAAGGTGGCTGACTTTGGCCTGGCCCGGCTGCTCAAGGTCAGCGGAGGCTCTGGGCCCCTGACTGCTCGAGGGGGTGGGTGAGGGGGGCCCCAGTCCACCTGTCCTACCAGGGGCCTTCCCTGCCCCCAGGACGACATCTACTCCCCGAGCAGCGGCTCCAAGATCCCGGTGAAGTGGACAGCACCTGAGGCGGCCAGTTATCGTGTCTTCTCCCAGAAGTCGGACGTCTGGTCCTTCGGCGTCCTGCTGTATGAGGTTTTCACCTATGGCCAGTGTCCCTACGAAGGTGCATCCCCAGGCAGCCGCAGGGAGGAGGCAGGCTCTGCCCTGGAGTTACTGGCCCCGGGCCTGGACGCTGTTAGCAGGGGATTGGAGGGTCTGGCCAAGGGCAGGCAGGTGACACGGGGGGCTATGGGAGGCCTCCATTGGGACCCCCAGGCAGAATCAAGGCAGCTCTTGCCCCACGCCTCCCAGGGATGACCAACCACGAGACGCTGCAGCAGATCATGCGAGGGTACCGGCTGCCGCGCCCGGCTGCCTGCCCGGCAGAGGTCTACGTGCTCATGCTGGAGTGCTGGAGAAGCAGCCCCGAGGAACGGCCCTCCTTCGCCACGCTGTGGGAGAAGCTGCACGCCATCCACAGATGCCTTCCCCGAGTCCTCACGTGACTCAGGGCTCCGGGCTCCACCAGGCCAGCCCCTCCTCCCTGCAGAGCGTCCACTCGAAGGGATGCTGGTCGGCCGGACCGAGGAGCCTCTGGCTATGGGCCTCAGGCACCAGCGTGCACATGCATTTGTGCACCAGGCAGACACGTGGCTGTGGGCCTCAGGTCCTGGCGTGCACACGTGTTTGTGCACCAGGCAAACATGTGCAGACGGTGGAGGGCTCACGTTCTCTGTGCAGTGTGACACGTGTCCCTGGCGTCTCAAGAGAGACAACAGCACAGGAAGGTGGGGAGAAGCCTCGGAGGCTCTAGGCGGGGAACCCGAGCCCAGCGTGTCTCTTGTCCGGGTCCCCTGGACTCCCTCCCAGGGTCAAGAGCCAAAGGCCCAGTTCTCTCCCCAGTCCCAGCTTGGGTCTGTGGAAGTGACCAGTGCTGGCTCCCAGGCAGACCATGGTGTTGACCCCACTGGGTGCGTGGTGTGTAGGCACGGGGAGGCACCATCACCTGCCCCTCACAGACACGCTGGCAGGCTGTGCACAGACTCACTCATGCACCCGGCACTCAGTAAGCTGCGACTGACCCACGCAGACACGTGCACAGGCTCACATCACACACAGGCTCAGCCCCCAAACGCAGACCCAGGAGCTGGAGCACGGGAGTCCACGTGGCTAGAAAATGCAGGTTGGAGCGGCCCCCGTGCGGCTCAGACCCCCAGCCCAGGACATCACGCTGCCCAGACAGTGTGAACCCCAAGGTCATTGGCGGGAGCTGCCTGAGCTCCCAATTCCATCTCCCTGGGCGGGTTCCAGGGGGCACAGGAAGGGGGGGCCGGGAGGCTTGGTGGCCTGGGAGCTGCCCTTGGAGGCTATTTCCAGGGGCCTCAGGTTGGGCCCTGGGGGACTTGGAGTCTTCTGGCTGTTCAGGATCAGGCAGGGTCGGCCGGGGGGTCAGAGGTAGATGCCGTGGTGTGCTGGGCAGCAGCTGGCTCAGGAAGCCTCTGGGTGTGAGTCCTCGGGGGCCACCGAGGCAGGAGGGGCAGGGACGTGCAGGGTCGGCCCTCGCTCACCCCATGTCTGGCTCAGGGAAGCTTCTGCTCAGGTCTTTGTGAAATCAGAAGCAAGGGGCCCGGCGGGGTCTGTTTGGGGTCCCCGGAGACCCTGCCCCCCACCCTCCTGGGAGCCCAGGTTGGCAGCTGTGCCCCAGAAGGCTTTGGAGACAAGTTCAGGCCTGACTGAGTTCCTTGTTCCCTAGAGTTAGGGTCAGCTTTGCACCTGCCGAGCCAATGCGCTGATGGCCACTGTCCACAGGCCAAAGCCTGACTCGGGAGGGAGCTAAGAGATGAGACTCCCATGCGCAAGGGTCAGTGGCCCCGGGGAGGGAAGAGGCCACTCGGAGGCTCAGAGAACGGAGGCAGTGCAGGGGCTTCCTGGGGCCCGTGAGCAGGAAGAACAAGGCCAAGCAGAGGGAAGCAGCAGGAACCAGAACCCCTGCAGATGGTGGGGGCCAGAGGCTTTCTCTGAGCCGTTTGGGACCCTGGCCAGCTGCCCAGTTCCATCTGCATGGGAGAACCTAGGGGAAGGGCTGGCTCTGGTACCTGGGCCCACTGAGGCCTTGAGCTGAGCTTCGGATTTTGGCATGTCCCCAGCGCCACAGCCTGGGGGCTCCTCTGGCACAGAAGGCCTTGCTCTCTGTGCTTTCTGTGGCCGCCACTGGGATTAAGGGGACCAGGTGTGTCTGTGGCATCCGTGCCCTCCCAGGCATCTCACCAGCCACCAGCTGAACAAGTTTGGTGCTCCTGGATATCGGGGAGGGGCCAGGGACGTTCCTGCCTCCTGGTGTGGCTTAGACTGAACGTCCTGCACATCCAAACTCAGGGACACTCGAGGCTTCCTGGACACAGACTCACGGCCCAGAGGCCCAAGGCTGGAGGACACCGGGGTGGTGGCAGAGCTGGTGGGCTCTGAGGGACGCTGCCTGGGCAGATGCCCCAGCGCCCTCCTCCGGCATGCCCCACCTCCATCCCTCCCCCTGCATCTCTCCCGACTGACCCCCGGCAGAGCTGGCAGGGCCTGAGGGACACTGCCCAGCCCAGCACCCCGCTGCCCCTCCCTACCTTGGTCAGCCCTGAGCTGGGCTGCCCAGAAATCTATGAACCTGTTAAATAATTATAGTTCTTAATCTCCAAACAATGAGCGGAAGGTTCCATTATTTCTCTTTGCAATAAAAATAAAAGTTCAAATACGCAGAGTTTAGGACTTTCCCTGCCATTCCTTGCAGACTTTGAATTTCCCTCCTCACCCCTTCCTGCCCCCTGAGGCTGCCGATCCAGGCCCCTGCGTTGAAGCCCCTGGTGGACACAGGAGGGTCAGCGGAGGGTGGGGCGGGCAGGGGCTCCTGGGGAGGGGGTGTCTTGAGTCTCAGGGGCTGGGGGACAGGCGGCCTTTGGGTGCAGGTGGGGGTCACGCCAGGGCTCACTCAGGCATGGGTGGGGAGAGGGGAGGTGAGCTGGAAGGGAGCAAGGGTCACGGGGCTGGGCAGGAGGTGGCAGAGGCTGGAGGCTGGAGGAGCTGGCTGGGAGGGAGCTGCGCCCCGGGCCCCAGCGCTGTGGGCGCCTCCAGGCCACACTCACGGTCCTTCCCTGCCCCCTGGCGTCCGTGTGGAGGAAGGCAATGCCCGTTTCTTCAGCTGCGGGTGCCCCTGGCTCTGCCTCCCCAGGGATCCCCAAAACCCTCGGGCCCTCCTCTTCTGGGAAGTCCTCCCGGCCGACCCACACAGCTGTCACCGCCCTGACTCCAATCCCTCTTCCCTGCTTGGCCCTTACCTGAGGGCGGGCCTGCCCATGAGGCGGCTCTCAGGATGCCCGCCCACAGCAGCTCCTGGCATTGGGCCCCGTGCTCAGGGGTGGAGTCTGGGTCTGGGTGAGGGGAGGCACCAACGGGTGGAGGAGAAGCTTCCAGAAGTGGGGAGAGAAGCCCCCACCTGTGCCCCCACAGCTCTGAGGGTTGGGAGGCAGCACCTGCAGCCCTCACCGTCCTGCCCTCAGGCTGCAAGGCTCATTCCCAAGGGGGCCCTTGGGTTCCCTGAGTGCCTGAGTGTCCACAGGTTGGACCCCCGAGAAGCCCCAGCTGGGGAGTACTCCTCCCTCCCTCTCCTGTGCTCAGGCCGGCCCTGTGGCTGCTTGCCCAGCAGGTTCCCGTGGCGGGGGCACTAAGTGCCCAGATGGGCCCCAGGGGGCGTGAGGACTCGTGGGGCCGGCTGGGCCCTCAGGAGGAGCTGGGGTGCTCTCGAGCGCCTGTGGGTGCTGGGTGTGGCTGCTTCCCTGCCTGTCACGAGGAAGTGGGACCGCCCGCCTGCCACGCCCAGCCCTAGGTGCTCCAGCTGCCACAGCCTGGTCCTGCCACTGCGCCAGCCATGGTGTCCCGGGACCAGGCTCACCTGGGCCCCAAGTATGTGGGCCTCTGGGACTTCAAGGCCCGGACGGACGAGGAGCTGAGCTTCCGAGCGGGGGACGTCTTCCATGTGGCCAGGAAGGAGGAGCAGTGGTGGTGGGCCACGCTGCTGGATGAGGCGGGTGGGGCCGTGGCCCAGGGCTATGTGCCCCACAGCTACCTGGCCGAGAGGGAGACCGTGGAGTCGGAACCGTGCGTGTCCTGAGCTCCTGGGAGCTTTGGCGCAGGCCACCCTCTAGGCACAAGGGAGGGACAGGGCTCTGGGCTAGCCCCAGGGAGGCCCAGGAAGGTAGGGACCCCGGGTCCATCTTCCTGTACCCCGAAGTCCAGGCTGGGCATCCCGCTTGGTCCTCGCTCCAGGCCCCATGCGCTGGCACCTGGGAGTGCCCACAGGACTGTCGCTACAGGAGTTGGAGCAGGGGGCTCAGAGGGCATGGCCCCTCCCTTGGGCTCATCCTTGTCACAGCTCGGTGGTGGACACAGCTCTGGTGGAGGACAGAGGTCCAGGGTGGACTTCTGGGGGTCCGGTGGCCAGTGACAAGGTCTGCTGGGGCGTTCCAGGGCCTTTGGGGGAACGAAGCTTGCTCAGTTTCCAAACTGCCAGAACCAGACACACGAGCTAGGTAGGGGAGCAGGCCGGCTGCCAGGCAAGCTTCCTGCCTGTTGTGCCCTGCGAGGAACCAGACGGCAGCTGGTGTGGTCCAGCCTCGGCTTCCATGGCTGCTCGGAGCTCAGGCTGGGGAGGGTCTGGGGGAGGGATTTCTACGACTCACACTCCTGAGATCCCGCTTTTCTCATCATTGATTGGGTACCTACTGTGTGCGTGCATGAATCACGGGCTGTGTAGGGTTAATTCCTGGGGGACCCAAGCAACAAGCAGGGGAGGCTGTAAAGAGGCCATTGGGCAGGGGCCCATGGTGGAGACTCCTGTGTCACATCCAGACCCACCACCTCGTTAGGGAGCAGGGGTGCAGGGATAGGGTCTGGCCAGAGGCTGGTCAGCTCCCAGATGCAAAGACCCTGAGGCCCTGAGAACTCGCCCAGGTGAGGAGTGGGAAGGAGGCCAGGTGATTGGAGGGGTGAGTGGGGCAGTGCTCCCAGCTGTGCAGAAGCAGAGGGGGTAGACCCCAGGGGTTCCATGCTGGGCGGTGGTCTTCATGTGGGGTCTGTGTTCCAGTGGCCCCAGGGAGTCAGAGACACAAAGGGCTGGGCACAGGTCACCTGGAGCTTCTGTGAGCTCCACCTGGAAGTCCACAGTCCAGGGCTGGCCCACACCCTGCAGCCGGGAGTTAGTGTGTGTGAGTGACTGTGTGTGTGTGTGACTGTGGGCAAGTGAGCCCGCATGCGTGTGTGTGTGTTCGGTGTGCAGGTGAACTGTGTGCCTGTGTGGGGGAGCCCGCATGCATGTGTGTGTGTGTGTTCAGGTGTGCGGATGAACCATGCGCATGTGTGGGGGTATGCAACTGTGTGAGTGCATGTGTGTACGTGTCACACGTGGGTGTGTGTGCAGGCAGCTCTGGGCAGCCCTACTGCTCAGGTGCCCTCCCCAACTCCACCCTAGGCCTCTGACCCTTAGACATGGGCCTCTCAGGGCAGGGTGTGGTCAAGCCTGCCCCTCCCCCCGCTGGGTCCTCAGGGGCCTGTCCTGGCCATTTGGGACATTCAGGGCGTCTGGGTCAGCGACAGCTCCCAATAGCAGCTGTGGTCAGGGCTGGGAGCTTGAGGTGGCAGGCAAGGGTGGCTGTGGTTCCAGGTGGGCAGACTGGGGCCCGCAGCGGGTCCATGTGGGGTGGGCCCAGGTCCGCGCGGGCTCAGACTACTCCTCCCCTGCAGGTGGTTCTTTGGCTGCATCTCCCGCTCAGAAGCTGTGCATCGGCTGCAGGCCGAGGGTAACGCCACCGGCACCTTCCTGATCAGGGTCAGCGAGAAGCCAGGCGCCGACTACGTCCTGTCGGGTGCGGCCGGCCTCCGAGCCTGCGGGGGCTCCTTGCCCTAAGTCCTCCCATCCACGTGGTGAACCGGCTCCCTCGGGCTGTGACTGGGGACATGGGCTCCTCTCCAGGGAGCCCCCATCCCGTCCGCCCACCTGGCCCGCTCCTCCCTGGGGCCTGGGGCAGTCGTGGGGCAGGGCCCCTCCCTGGGAGGGCAGGGGCTTCTCCGGCCAGCCCTGCCTGAGGCACTCATGGGAAGTCCTGGCACCTGTGGGAACCTGGTCCAGCATGAGACCCTGAGTCCGGGGTGCACGAGGCGCGAAGAAACCCCATTCCTGCCCCTGAGGATCTCAGTGTGGCTGGGATTTCAGGCAGCTGCCATCCAGGCAGAGGCCATGGGCTGCCTGGCACGGGGGCAGGAGGGGCCAGAGAGCTTGGCCAGAGCAGGCAGGGCAGGAGGGAGCTGTTTCAAGGGAGGGGACGCAGGGATGGGTACTGAGGAAGCACCAACAGCAACTATGGGGACCCAGAAGCTCTGAGCAGGTGTGGCCAGCAGGGCTGGGGACGCACAGGGAGGCGTTGGAGCGGGATGGTGACACCGCTCACGCTCTCCCTCCCAGTGCGGGACGTGCAGGCTGTGCGGCACTACAAGATCTGGTGGCGAGCCGGGGGCCAGCTGCACCTGAACGAGGCGGTGTCCTTCCCCAGCCTGTCCGAGCTTGTGAACTACCACAGGGCCCAGAGCCTGTCCCACGGCCTGCGGCTGGCCGCGCCCTGCCGGAAGGTAGCCGCTCCGCCCTGACTTGGTCGTACAGGGTCAGGCTGGGGGGTCACAGGCTGGCGTTTCCTACTGGGAGAGGTTGGCCAGGCAGCATGGGAGGGGTCCTGACTCACTGAGCTGTGGCCGGCTGGAGGCAAGCCCGTGGTTCTGCAGAACACAGGTGTTTGCCTGAGTTGGGGGTGGGGCCAGGAGACCACCCCTGGGCCTGGCCACTCTCGGAGAGGCCAGCTGCACTCTGCAGGGTCCTGGCTTCAGTCTCTCCGGGTGTTTTGTGCTGGGCTTGGGGCAGCCACCGGGAGAGTCCAGCCTCATGTCAGACACTCAGAAACCCCCAACCCAAGCTGAACGTGGCCCTAAATCTGAGGCTAGATCCAGGCTCCCTGCGCTGGCTTCAGACTGGCAGTTCCTGAAGGATGAGCCCCTGCCCTGTGTCCCCGACTCTCCCTCCAGCATGAGCCTGAGCCCCTGCCCCACTGGGATGACTGGGAGAGGCCGAGGGAGGAGTTCACGCTCTGCAGGAAGCTGGGGTCCGGCTACTTTGGGGAGGTCTTCGAGGGGCTCTGGAAAGACCGGGTCCAGGTGGCCATTAAGGTGATTTCTCGAGGTGAGTGAGCCCCGGTCAGGGCTCTGTGTGGCCCCGTGCCCGCCCTGGGCCACCCTCCCGCTCCGCCAACAGGGACCTCCGGCCTCGAGCCCCACGCAGCACCCACAGCACCCATGCAGGAGTGGTTCCCTTTCAACTGCACCTGTTTTTACCTAAATACATTTATTGTAAAAGAAAATTTCAGGCCCGGCACAGTGGCTCACACCTGTAATCCCAGCACTTTGGGAGGCCGAGGTGGGCGAATCACGAGGTCAGGAGTTTGAGACCAGCCTGGCCAACATGGGGAAACCCTGTCTCTATTAAAAATACAAAAAAATTAGCCGGGCGAGGTGGCGGGCGCCTGTAGTCCCAGCTACTTGGGAGGCTGAGCCAGGAGAATGGCGTGAACCCGGGAGGCAGAGCTTGCAGTGAGCCGAGATGGCGCCCACTCCAGCCTGGGCGACAGAGCGAGACTCCGCCTCAAAAAGAAAAGCTTCCCTGGAAATTGCCTGGGCCCCAGCAGAGGTCTGGCCTCCACGTCAGAGGTCTGGGCCGGGCGCAGGAAGACATTGGGGGGCCACCACGGCCCCATGGGTACGCCAGGCTGGGGGCTTGTGGGGCCAGCTGTGTCCACCATTTCGTGGCCTTGGGAGCCAGGTGCCCTGTCGGGGGCAGGAGGTCCGGTGTTCTGCACAGCTGCTGAGTGTGTGGCCAGAGCCTTGCCTTGGCCTCTTCCTTGGGGCCAGGGGAGGGTCAGGGGCTGCACCTGCCAAGGCCACCCATCCCCGCAGACAACCTCCTGCACCAGCAGACGCTGCAGTCGGAGATCCAGGCCATGAAGAAGCTGCGGCACAAACACATCCTGGCACTGTACGCCGTGGTGTCCGTGGGGGACCCTGTGTACATCATCACGGAGCTCATGGTCAAGGGCAGCCTGCTGGAGCTGCTTCGTGGTGAGTGGCACGGGCCGGGGCTCTCGCTGGAGGTAGAGGGGGTGCACGAGGAAATAAAGTGCACACACACCCCCACGTCTGCACGCACACACATACAGACACACACAGACACACACACGCAGACACATAGACAAACGCGCACACACACAGAGACACATGCACACAGACACAGACACACGCACACACACAGACACACGCACACACACAGAGACACATGCAGACACAGACACAGACACACGCACACACATGCACACACAGACACACAAACAAGACACACAGATCACACGGACACAGATCACACGGACACACCAGGCACACACAGACACACACAGACACACACACACACAGATCACATTGGCTCAAAGACTTCATCGTCTCTAAGTTCCATTATTTCCTTTATCACCAAAATCAAAGACAATCACTGCCAGGGAATTGAGATGCCCTTGCGTGAAGACGCAGTTTGGATTCCGATGTTAGAATGGGAGGGAACGTTGTGGTGGAGGAAAAATGCCGTGTGTGTCTGAGGAGAGCTACACTGAGGCACCACTCACGTTTGAGCTCTGAGTGAAAGGCTCCGTGATCATCTCAGACGGTCCCCACGCCCTTCAGGGTCCTCCGGGACGGAACGGGGGGTTAACAGGCACCACCAGGCCGCATGCTGCTGTCACTCAGCCATTATCCTGCTCAAGTTCCCGCTGCCTACATCACGCAGTCATGAGCTTCTTCGCTGGTCCTTCCGCGTCGAGCTTCTCCCGCGTCACAGCAAACTTCCAGAAAGGAAATCGCTGGGCTAGGCCACTAGGAACCACTCCTTGGTTCTTTTTTTTTTTTTTTTTTTCCTGAGACGGAGTCTCACTCTATCATCCAGGCTGGAGTGCAGGGGCTGGATCTCAGCTCACTGCAAGCTCCGCCTCCCAGGTTCACACCATTCTCCTGCCTCAGCCTCCCGAGCAGCTGGGACTACAGGCGCCACCACCACGCCCGGCTCATTTTTTGTATTTTTAGTACAGATGGAGTTTCACCGTGTTCACCAGGATGGTCTCGACCTCCTGACCTCGTGATCCACCCGCCTCAGCCTCCCAAAGTGCTGGGATTACAGGCGTGAGCCTCCGCGCCTGGCTTGCTCCTTGATTCTTGACACACAGTTGCCTTCCACAAGGGCGGTGGCTGACCTGCAGTTCCAATTTTCAACCAGGCCAGCTGCCCTTTGCCCCGGCCCCTCCTCTGAGGCCGCAGAGCCTGGAGGCAGATGAGACACAGCCCAGCCTCCCCACCCTGTCCCTACCGCAGCTGGCTCCGCTGAGCCCAGGCTCCACTCCCCTCTGCAGATTCTGACGAGAAAGTCCTGCCCGTTTCGGAGCTGCTGGACATCGCCTGGCAGGTGGCTGAGGGCATGTGTTACCTGGAGTCTCAGAATTACATCCACCGGGACCTGGCCGCCAGGAACATTCTTGTCGGGGAAAACACCCTCTGCAAAGTTGGGGACTTTGGGCTAGCCAGGCTCATCAAGGTAGGGCCCTCGGAGGGCGTGGCCGGAAGGCTCGGGGGCTTCCTGTGTGTGGAGCTGGGGACTCGGCTGGGAGCAGGATGTGGTCTCTGCCCTCGGGAGCCCAGGCTGAGCAGGGAGGTGGGAAGCCACCGTGTGTCCGGTGGGGACCCCATTCCGAATGGCGCACACAGCAGGGCCCACCACGCAACCGCTGCCTCGTTCACTGGCCCAGCCCTGGGCCCCTCTGACGGCCTGGCAGCCTCCCAGTTCCCTGACCCCAGGCCTTCTCATCCCCATGCACCTGGAATCCCAGGGGAAGCTGGGCTCCTGAAGGTGGTCAGACCCTGGCGCGGTCTTAGCTGCAGCGGCCGTGCGTGCGTGCTGGGGCAGTGCGGCCGCTGTGCCCGTCATGCTTCGGGGGCAGGGCACAGGCAGTCCCCCGCGGCCCACTCAGCGCAGCCTGATTGCAGGAGGACGTCTACCTCTCCCATGACCGCAACATCCCCTACAAGTGGACGGCCCCCGAAGCACTCTCCCGAGGCCATTACTCCACCAAATCCGACGTGTGGTCCTTTGGGGTTCTCCTGCACGAGATTTTCAGCAGGGGTCAGGTGCCCTACCCAGGTACTGCCCCCAGTGTCCCTGACTGGGCGTGGGAGACAGAGTGGGGAAGGTCCTGGGTGGCCAGCAGGGATGGTGGCGGGTGCTTCCCCCACGGGCTGCAGGGCCCTCCGCCGCCAGCCATCGCCTGAACTCCACACCTGCACCATTCTCTGAGCACCCAGGCCAGTGCCTGGAGCTGCCCGTTGGAGCCCCATCCAGAGGGAGGTGTTAGCAGCGGACAGTGTGCTGGGTGGCGCCAAGGCACGGCCGCTGAGGCTGCGGGGAAGGCCCCAGGGAGGTGCAGTGGGTGGCTGGTATGGCTTCCTGGGGAAGGTGGACAGGTGGGCCCCAGCTCTTCTCATCCCTGTCGGCCGCAGGCATGTCCAACCACGAGGCCTTCCTGAGGGTGGATGCCGGCTACCGCATGCCCTGCCCTCTGGAGTGCCCGCCTAGCGTGCACAAGCTGATGCTGACATGCTGGTGCAGGGACCCTGAGCAGAGACCCTGCTTCAAGGCCCTTCGGGAGAGGCTTTCCAGCTTCACCAGCTACGAGAACCCGACCTGAGCGGCTGTGGAGCGGGCACAGCCGGGCCCTGCTGAGGAGGGCCCTGGGCAGAGGGCCTGCACCTGGGGTCAAGGCCCACGCGCCACCCTAGGGTTTACTGAGGTGATGGGTGCAGGAAAGGTTCACAAACGTGGAGTGCCCGCGTCCCACACACGCGTGTGCTCTCGTTCCTCCGTCGTGTGAAACGTGGAGTGTCCGCGTCCCATACACGCGTGTGCTCTCGTTCCTCCGTCGTGTGAAACGTGGAGTGCCCGCGTCCCATACACGCGTGTGCTCTTGTTCCTCCGTCGTGTGTGCCTCGGGTCTCAGCTGCTGACAGGCAGCCTGCTCCGGAGCCTGCAGGTGAGATCCCAGGAGACTGACACGAAGCCAGCCGAGGTCAGAGGGGATTCCGACCACAGCCTGCTCTCTGGATGTCTGTCTGTAGTACCCGGCTGAGGGTGGGAGGCAAACACGTCTTGCCCCTGCTTTTCCCAGCTCAGCTTGGCAGGAGAAAGTCATTCGTACGGCTCGCGACTCTTGTGTAAATTTGGTTTTGGTGCCCACAGGTGCTTTCCTCCCAGGGACAGGTGTTTCTTTCCTGTTTGTCTTGTACCTCGAGAGCCTGGCTTTGTGACCAGGGAGAACTCTCTCCCTAGTTTCCGCCAGCCCGAGCATCACTGCCCAAGGCGCCAGCTCTTAGGGGGTTTGTAACAAGAGGTTCCCCATCCACGAGGGGCTTTTCCCGCCTCCACCTTTGTTGCTGGGTCAGTGCTGGAAAGCACTTCTGACTCCTGCCCTGAGAAGGACCCTTCTCTGCTGTCTGTGGGGCGGTTCCGGGCTGGGGGGCTGCCTCCTTTGCACCTGCTTTTGAAGGTGTCTCTTTCATCCATGATTAAGTCATAAAAAGCTGATTGGTTTTGGTTTTGACTCACCTGAAAGTCTTTTTTGTTTAAAAGAAGAACAGGCCGGGCGCGGT
>NW_012104365.1:5588031-5592791 GCF_000951045.1 Mandrillus leucophaeus | reverse complement strand
AAAAAAAAAAAAAAAAAAAGGATGGCCTCTGACCTTAAACATGTCCCTGACTTCTTCTGAGAACAC
Source organism: Mandrillus leucophaeus (assembly GCF_000951045.1). Lineage (NCBI taxonomy): Eukaryota > Metazoa > Chordata > Mammalia > Primates > Cercopithecidae > Mandrillus > Mandrillus leucophaeus. Next base: position 5,592,725 of record NW_012104365.1, on the reverse strand, counting down.
AGGTTTTTCTCCGTCCCTTCGAGATGTAAATTTTCTACCTCGTCTCTTCTAAAACCTGAATCATCTTTTTGAAAATACAAACTTCAGGGAGATGCCTGTCCTCGGGGGGAAAAAAACTTATTGAAAACTGGGCAAATAAAAAATCTTAGAAGTCTTTTCCACAAATATTAGTAAACAGCTTTAGCCATCTGAGTGAGGAATCTTAACTTGTCTCATTTTGGCCAGAAACACACCTTGGAGAGAAATATGAGGAAAGACCAGCTTGGGCAGCAGAGACAGACCCCATCTCTACCCCCCGCAAAAAAAAAAAAATTAGCCAGGCGTGGTGGCGTTCACCTGTAGTCCCAGCTACTCATGAGGCTGAGGCAGGAGGATCCCTTGAGCCCAGGAGGTCGAGGCTGCAGTGAGCTGTGATTGCACCACTGAACTCCAGCTTGGAGACCCTGTCTCAAAAAATAAAAAAAAATTGAAGAGACACCTATGTTTTACTGACTTGAGAATAAAAATTCTAAAATAATAGCTGTAAGATCTGTTTTGTATCTGTGTATTCTTTATGTATATATGTGTTTTTATTATGTATTTGTGATTTGCTCAGATGGTATTACCAAATTAATTTATAAAATATCTTTAAAAAGTTATATTCAGTTTGGCTTACAGATAAACAAGTACTTATGTAAACAAAATATTCCTAAAATCTGAGAAATATAGAAACTAAGCCAATTTTTTTTTTTTTTTTTTTTTTGAGACGGAGTCTCGCTTTGTCACCCAGGCTGGAGTGCAGTGGCCTGATCTCTGCTCACTGCAAGCTCCGCCTCCCAGGTTCATGCCATTCTCCTGCCTCAGCTGCCGAGTAGTTGGGACTACAGGCGCCCGCACCACCTTGCCCGGCTAGTTTTTTGTATTTTTTAGTAGAGATGGGGTTTCACCGTGTTAGCCAGGATGGTCTCGGATCTCCTGACCTCGTGATCCGCCCGCTTCGGCCTCCCAAAGTGCTGGGATTGCAGGCATGAGCCTCTGCACCTGGCCTACTGGAACTTTTTATAAGGAATCTGAGATTGGGCTTTTAAAAACCTCTTGAGGCTAGGAAGCCATCGCCAAGACTTGCCATCAGACTTTGCCTGCAATAAGTACACATTTAGGGGAATTCCTCTCTTCTTGAGGTCCCCAAAAGTATCTTAAGATTCTGGGAGCTGCCAAGGAATTGACATGCCTTACTCATCTGTAAGGGAACCACGTATGTGAGGTACCAGGCCAGCTTTTTTCCAAGGGGATTTATTGGACCATGCCGTCAACCCTAGCTCCTTTAGTCATATCTGAAAATAGGACATTCCAGTCAGAGCCTTGGTAATATAACCAATGTTTTCAATTGTGCCCTATTACAAGAACAGATTCTTACTGAACTTATGTAAATCTGCTAACAAGTTTCTGAATTCTGGAGGGATTAGGGAGGAAGAAAAAGATAAATATTTCACTGTTGAGGCCATTCTTGCCTCCCTGCCCTTCTTCCCTGAAGCAGGCCATAAAACCCAGGAAGGCCACTCCCTGGACTCTCACCCTGCAGACCGTCACATGGTGTCCCGCCCCTAACCAGAGGAAAGGGATGTCAGAGTCCAGAGTCACACCCTTCCGTCCTCCGTCCTCCGCTCACTCCTGCTCCATTGTGAAATACCCCCATTTCTTTGGTCTTTGTTTTGAAGGGGCCCACATCACATGGAACTTGCATTAAATATTTGTATGCTTTTTTTTTTTTTTTTAAAAAGACAGAGTCTTGCTCTCTGACACCCAGGCTGGAGTGCAGTAGCGCAATCTTGACTCACTGCAGCCTCTGCCTCCCAGGCTCAGGGGATCCTCCCACTTCAACCTCCCCAGTAGCTGGGACTATGGGCATGCACCACCACGTCTGGCTAATTTTTTTTGTGTTTGGTAGAAACGGGGTTTTGCCATGTTGGTCACTATGACCAGGCAGGTCTTGAAGTTCCTGCATCTAGTGATCCAACCGCCTCAGCCTCCCATAGTGCTGGGAATATAGGTGTGAGCCACCGCCCCCAGCTTAATCTGTCTTTTGTTCAAGGGTCTGTTGGATACAGTAAGTTCTAGATGTCTCTCTGAGGAATTAGCGTGTCAGTATCTGCAGTTCTTTGTTCTCCATTTTAAAGTTTAACTTCCACGTGGTTTCAGTAAACAACCTTTTCCACCAGTTTTAATCAATAGTTCACATCTGTTCCCCTGGTCACCTGCTTCGTCCTGACCCATCCTGGTCACCGTTTTTTTTTGAGATGGAGTGTCACTCTGTCGTCCAGGCTGGAGTGCCGTGGCGTGATCTCGGCTCACTGCAAGCTCCGCCTCCTGGGTTCAGGCCATTCTCCTGCCTCAGCCTCCCGAGTAGCTGGGACTACAGGCGCCCGCCACCACGCCCGACTAATTTTTTGTATTTTTAGTAGAGACGGGGTTTCACTGTGTTAGCCAGGATGGTCTCGATCTCCTGACCTCGTGATCCGCCCGTCTCGGCCTCCCAAATAATTTTTTGTATTTTTAGTAGAGACGGGGTTTCACTGTGTTCACCAAGATGGTCTCGATCTTCTGACCTTGTGATCCTCCCAAAGTGCTGGGATTACAGGCGTGAGCCACCACACCCGGCCCTTGGTCACCTGCTTTGACCTGAGTCACCCCTGGTCACCTGCTCTGACCTAAGTCATCTTTAGCTAACTGTTCCTAACTGTCCTTCCTACCAAACTACTCACCCCACCACTCTGGCTCACACCCCTGCTCTCTTTAAAATAGCCAATCAGAATTAGCTTAGAGTGTGCGGTCCAACCCCACCCAATAGGGGAACGATACAGCAATATAGGATCTGCGTCAGGAATAAGAACCCCTTCCCCTCCTTTGTCTAGGTGTGCTCTCGCCATTGCTCCATCCGCGAGTTGCACCCTTCTATAGAAGTAAAAATGGCCTTGCTGAGAAAATTAATGTTCAAGTGCTATTTCTTTGTGGCACTGAGGAAGCATTTTGCTTCTAACAGGTCTCAGCCATGAAGCTTGTGATGGGTGAGGAAAAGATGTGACTTCTCCCCCTACAGAGAATCTGATGAGGATGCAGCTCCCAGGAGCAGGCCATGGACACTCCCAGGGTCGTGAGGTCCTCCAGCCAAGGGGTCCCCTGACTTGAGGCAGGGGACGATGCCCTGGGCAGCCTGGGGCTTGACTGCTCCCTCCTCCCAGCTGCCCCATCCAAGACACCAGCTCCTGGGCAGTGCCCCTGCCCCGCTAACTCCAAAAACCAGGCACAGCTTCTTTCTAACTAAGCAGGGTGGACCCACCCTTGGTTCTGACCCCAAGTCCTCCAGCTCAGCCAAGGGCAGAGCCCCCCCAGGCCACATGACCTGAGCGTGGCTGGGCTCTCTCTTCAACACCAACTCCTGCTACCCTCACAGCTGTGTGTGCATGGAGAGGATCTCTGTGGGCTTCATCTGGACACTGCAAAACAAAAGACTGCAGGGAGCTCAACTGCCATTGGGAGCAGCCTCCCACTCCTGGGTCCATCAGAGGCTCCCCACCCAGCCTCACACTGACCACTGGCTTGGATGGCTGGGTGAGGCTGCCCCCACCCTGCAGACAGGACAAAGGCTGAGCCATCAGAGGCTATAAGCCAGATGCCTTCCCACCAACTGGTGCAGCTATTTATAGTGCAGTGAAGCAGGGTACCAGGCGGGGCGCACCCACTGGTCCCCACCTCTCCCCACAGAGCCCCTCCCCTCCCCCCCTGAATCCCACCCCTTCTCAGAGAGGTCCCTCCACTCCTGAGCCCTACCCTTCCCCACCCCACGGCGGCCCCTCCCCTCACCATGTCCCTGGCCACACACCGAGTCTCCAGCTATTTGACTGACTCCCACCTGCTCACTAAGCTGCCTCTCAACAGAACTGAGTCAATCCCTGTGGGTCCCTGGAGGTGCGGTGACACCACCCACCTTGGTTATGGAGGAGTCTACTGAGCTCACAGCCCACGAGCTCCTGTGTGTGGACCCCCACCCCTGCTGGACTGCAGCACTCCTGGGCTCCAGCACTCCATGCCTGTGCTAGGCCAGAAAGACGCAGCCATCCTCCCAGTTCCTGCGCCCTCTGACCTTTAAGCTGGGCTACCTGCGACAGGAAGACCCCTCCAGGGTGCCTGCAGCTGCTACCCCTCAGCCTGTCTTGGGGCAACATCCCCGTGGGAGGCCCTTGGGAGACAGCCCTGAAGCTGCCCAAACCCCACCAGCAGGTCCCTCCAGAGTGAGGGTTTTCCAGCTCACAGCCAGAGGCTACTCCCCCCGCAGCTCCCTCAGAGGACCAGCCCTCCCTGCTCCCTTCCCCCCGGCTGAAGGTGACACAGGGGCCCACCTCAGTGGCTGCCCTGGGGCCTGCTTGTCCAAGGGTCCCCGGAAGCAGCGGCGAATCCCGTCCTTCTCAGTCCCAGCAGCGACCTCACAGAGTGAGGAGGCCCAGGAAGGCCTGGGAGCAGGGCCAGCCCCCATCAGGGAGTGAGGTCAGGAGGGATTCAGCCATTTCTCACACTCAAACGGAACCTCAGGCCGCACAGTTCAGGAACACACCATCGGGGTACTGGCTGCTTGGAGTTTATTTTCCGCTTGGTGCCAGGTGCACAGTTCCAGATGTCAGGAAAGCTAGCGAGTGCCAGGGCCGGGCGGTAGAGAGCGG
>NW_012104365.1:5586527-5587306 GCF_000951045.1 Mandrillus leucophaeus | reverse complement strand
CGGGGAGGGGCTCTGGTGGACTGGCGCCTCCGCAGGCCTCGGGCTGGTGGTAACCGCTCAGGTCAGGACGGGGGTCCAGCGCTGGCTGTGCTGGACTGACCGCCGGGCTGCTTCCTCGGGGCGTCCCGAGCCAGGCCACCGGTGGTCATGCTGCTGGAGGCCTGGGGGGGTTCCGGGTGCTCTGCGGACTCCAACACCGTGGCCATGAACGGGAGGGTGGACTTCCCGAAAAAGAAGCTGGCCCACCAGTGACCCGGGTCAGCCTTGGGGAGACCTGAGAGAAGCAAAGTGGGGTCTTGATGCTGCCAGCTCCTGGGGGCAGGGGCGGAGGGAGAGAGGAGCGGTCCTGCACTCACCTGGGGGGTGGGGAATGGCTTCCCCGGGGCACTCGGTACTGCCGCAGGAGCTGTTGCTGGAAGTGGAACCCAGGCGGCCTGGAGAGGAGAGGTCCCGTCAGCAACGCGGGGCACAGAGCCCCCCCCAGCCCACCGGCCTTCAGGCCGAGCGCTGGTTCCGCAGGCTGCACGGGGGCGGCACTGGCGCTAACGGAGCATCTACGTGGGTGGGGGGCAGAGGCTACTCACGCCGGTAGTAGTCGTGGGTGGCCACGAGCGAGCCGCTGGAGGGGATGGCCGCCATGCTCTGGCTTGCTGGCTGGTGGGACCTGCGCATGGGGGTCGGGGAGCCCCTCGGATCAGCGGGATTCCCTCAGGAAGGGCGCTCCCCAGCGGGTGGAGCCGCCACGCTGGGTTCTTTACCGAGGCGGGGCTCCCCAGCTC
>NW_012104365.1:5577000-5580177 GCF_000951045.1 Mandrillus leucophaeus | reverse complement strand
CCAGCCTGGTCCAGCCCGCCCCGTCCTCTTCAGCCCCTGTGGAGGCAACGGGGGCGCCGGGCGGGCCAAAAAGTGCTGTGTGCGCGGAGCTCCCCGGCCCGGCCTCCAGGAACTTCGCAGCCAGAGGAACCTGGATCCCTCCCGAGCCCGCCTCGCAACTCTGGCAGCTCCGGAACCTGCACCCCGGTTCCCCAGCCCCAGGCCGCGCCTGCTGCCCGCAGGGGGCGGTGAAAGGGTGTGCGGATGGAGGGGCAGTGGGAGGCGGGGCCCAGACGGAGAGCGCGGCGGATTTGGGTGGGTGAGGTGAGTCTCCAGTCGCTGGAGGCAGAGGCTGGGCCCCGCTGCTCAGAGACCCCATGTTTGGGGAACCCAGAGCGTTCCTGGCAGGGCCCTGGGGACGGTCCGCCATGCCCTGCTGTCAACTGTCAATCAGGAGGGGGCGCGCTTTCCCTTCCCAGGTAGAAAGGCGTCCGTCCCCCCTCTGCCCCCCCCAACCCCCCGCCCGGCCCAGCTGAATCCTCCCCACACCTCCCTCGGCCCCGCAGGGGAAGTCGGCCTGCCCCTACGGAAGTCCCGTTTCTTTACACACCTGGTCCTGGCTGGGCGGTGTCTTCCCCGTGGCAGAGAGGGTCCGGGAGGTCCGTGGGGCGGCGCAGTCCGAGGGCTTCGGGAGTCAGCCTGGGTGGATTTGTTTCGTGGCTGTCGTTGCTGGCTGAGACGGCCGTGTGCCTGTGTTCCGGAGATCGAGGCCAACGGATGTTGGACTCTGCCCTCGCCAGGTGCTCAGTGAGGACCCAGAGCTGGGCAGGGACCCTGGGAGGCCCCTGAGCAAGACTTGGAGGGACGCCCTTGTGTCCCCGAGCACCTGGGGAAGGCGCTGTCCTGGGCCCTGCGCCGCTGTGTGTGTTCATTGCAGGAGTGTGTTAAGCACCTACTATGTGCTCATGGCCAAGCCAAGCGCAGGGAACGGTGAACCAGGGAGAACGGCCTTCCCGCGGGGAGCACTGCAGAGGCTGCGGGGCGTGGGAGGGGAGGGGGGTTCAGGTTTCAGCTGAGGTCTGCGGAAGGCTGCCGAAGGAGGGCAGGGAACCGCCCGAGCCCCACCTGGGATGGGGAGCTCTGTGCTGGGGAGCAGTGCCAGGACCTGCAATGGGAGAGATGTGCAGCCCCGAGGGGTCACTTATGAGGCAGATGGGTCAGTCGGGTTGACACTGGGAGGGTGGAAGTTTCTGGCAAGACCTGGGCTTGTCTCTGGAGGCTTGCACTGCCGGCCCAAGGACCCACAGCCCAGGGCTCGCCCACCACAGCCTCCTGCATCCGTGTGGGCCACGGGTGCTTCCCCAGACAGCCCCTCACATAGGCCTCAAACTGACTGCACCTTCAGGGTCAAGACAGTGCATCGGCGTGGGCAGGGGCTGGGAGACACTTAAAGCCCAGGAAGTGGGGATGGGGCCTGGGAAGCAGGACACCCCATCTCTGAAGCTGTGACTGCCCCTGCTGAACCTAGGGCATCGTGGTTACCTGAGCCGGGGTACAGCTGGGTGGGGTGAGGGCTGATGCCAAACCTTGGGGTCCTGGCCAGGACTCTCGGAGCAGCACTGCCCCAGTGTGGGCAAAGGGAGTGGGACCGCCGAGTCAGATCTCCTGTGGCTGACCCATCCCATGGGGGCTCTGAGCACAGAGGGCTGGGCCTTGAGGAGTTCCCTGGAGAAGGGGGCTGGCTTAGGGCCCTCACAGGGGTCCGGAGACCTCTCCTAGTCGGGCTGGGGGCTGCTTTTGGCCTTGTCTAGACAGGGCACAGTACCTGTGGGCAGAGATGGGGTTGCCAGGGGGCCCCACCCTTGCCCGTGGCAGCTCAGGAACTAAGGCTGGGTAAATGCAGTGTGAGCACTAGAGCAGCGAGGGGCTCCGGGCGGCAGGGCCGGCGTGTGTGAAGGCCTCGGGGCCTGAAGGAGCTGTGGTAGTGGTGGGTTTGGGGAGGCTGGAGCCAGGTTCTGCCCGGACAGCATCTGCTCCCCAGTGGGACTGAGGCTCTGTTCCTCCCTGTGGCCTCCCCAGGCTGGCTCAGGCCTGGGCAGCTGTCAGGGGGCAGTGAAGGGAAAGGGGCCAGGCAGAGTGCTAACTCACCGCTTTGCTTGGGGTCCTGAGACCCACCCCTCTGGCCTTCAAGAAGCCACAGAACTCCCATCCCCGACACAGAGCTGTGCCCACCCTAAGGATGGAGGCACCTGGACCATCGCAGAAGAGGGCCAGGGCTGCCAAGGGGCTGTGAGACTAGGGGGACACTCAGGACGCCCCTCTCTCAGGTTGGAGTTGCAACTCCCTCGAGTGGGGGCTGGGAGACCTGCTGTTCTATCTTCAAGAGCCAATCATTGGCAGTTAGTGGGGAGCCGTTTGGTGCTGTTGGATTAGATGGGGCTCCATTCACACTGACCCTGCAGCTCTAGCCAGCAGAGCCTCCCACGGCCAGCTCCGGACGCCAACACCTTGTCTTACTGGGGGCAGGCCTATGCTGGGCAGGGACACCAGGCAGGGTCACAGGCTACGGCCTGTCTCTAGCCGAGGGCAAGGCTAGCTGTGCGCTGGGGTCAGCCTGTGCCAGGCCAGGTCTGGGACCCTGCAGGGAGCAAGGTACTCAGTCGGCCGCATTGTGGTCACCTCCTGACAGGGGCTCTGTCCTGTTAGACCTGTACCAGGCCAGTCCTCAGGGGCAGACACTGAGACGGGGTTTGGGGTGCAGGGTGAGTACTGGGGATCAGCACCTGGGAAGGGGTGGGGAGGGTGCAGCGCCGGGCAGGGACTGTTGGGGTGGCCTGCGTTGGGCTCGGCTGGCATGGCCTTTGTGGCTTGCTTGGACCTAGATTCGGCTGCCCAGGGACGGGAGACCCTGGTGAGGTGTCTGTGGCCCAAGCCCACCCTGAAGGAGCCATGGGGCCATCTGCCGATCACGCTGGACAGCAAGGCCTTCTCGGGTCTCCCGCTTCCCTCTAGGCCGGCCTGACCCAGCTCACCTCATTCTCAACCTCACCAACCAACATCAGTCACAGAGTCGGAAAGGAGGGATTTTCATTTTCCTTTAAAGGGAAAAGGTGAAAACTGCATTTAATAAGCCGGGCCAGTGGGGGCTCTGTGAGCCCCTCTGCACAGTAAGCCTCAGAGACGCCGCATGGTGGTCCC
>NW_012104365.1:5572336-5576070 GCF_000951045.1 Mandrillus leucophaeus | reverse complement strand
TGGGCAGGGGCTGGGAGACACTTAAAGCCCAGGAAGTGGGGATGGGGCCTGGGAAGCAGGACACCCCATCTCTGAAGCTGTGACTGCCCCTGCTGAACCTAGGGCATCGTGGTTACCTGAGCCGGGGTACAGCTGGGTGGGGTGAGGGCTGATGCCAAACCTTGGGGTCCTGGCCAGGACTCTCGGAGCAGCACTGCCCCAGTGTGGGCAAAGGGAGTGGGACCGCCGAGTCAGATCTCCTGTGGCTGACCCATCCCATGGGGGCTCTGAGCACAGAGGGCTGGGCCTTGAGGAGTTCCCTGGAGAAGGGGGCTGGCTTAGGGCCCTCACAGGGGTCCGGAGACCTCTCCTAGTCGGGCTGGGGGCTGCTTTTGGCCTTGTCTAGACAGGGCACAGTACCTGTGGGCAGAGATGGGGTTGCCAGGGGGCCCCACCCTTGCCCGTGGCAGCTCAGGAACTAAGGCTGGGTAAATGCAGTGTGAGCACTAGAGCAGCGAGGGGCTCCGGGCGGCAGGGCCGGCGTGTGTGAAGGCCTCGGGGCCTGAAGGAGCTGTGGTAGTGGTGGGTTTGGGGAGGCTGGAGCCAGGTTCTGCCCGGACAGCATCTGCTCCCCAGTGGGACTGAGGCTCTGTTCCTCCCTGTGGCCTCCCCAGGCTGGCTCAGGCCTGGGCAGCTGTCAGGGGGCAGTGAAGGGAAAGGGGCCAGGCAGAGTGCTAACTCACCGCTTTGCTTGGGGTCCTGAGACCCACCCCTCTGGCCTTCAAGAAGCCACAGAACTCCCATCCCCGACACAGAGCTGTGCCCACCCTAAGGATGGAGGCACCTGGACCATCGCAGAAGAGGGCCAGGGCTGCCAAGGGGCTGTGAGACTAGGGGGACACTCAGGACGCCCCTCTCTCAGGTTGGAGTTGCAACTCCCTCGAGTGGGGGCTGGGAGACCTGCTGTTCTATCTTCAAGAGCCAATCATTGGCAGTTAGTGGGGAGCCGTTTGGTGCTGTTGGATTAGATGGGGCTCCATTCACACTGACCCTGCAGCTCTAGCCAGCAGAGCCTCCCACGGCCAGCTCCGGACGCCAACACCTTGTCTTACTGGGGGCAGGCCTATGCTGGGCAGGGACACCAGGCAGGGTCACAGGCTACGGCCTGTCTCTAGCCGAGGGCAAGGCTAGCTGTGCGCTGGGGTCAGCCTGTGCCAGGCCAGGTCTGGGACCCTGCAGGGAGCAAGGTACTCAGTCGGCCGCATTGTGGTCACCTCCTGACAGGGGCTCTGTCCTGTTAGACCTGTACCAGGCCAGTCCTCAGGGGCAGACACTGAGACGGGGTTTGGGGTGCAGGGTGAGTACTGGGGATCAGCACCTGGGAAGGGGTGGGGAGGGTGCAGCGCCGGGCAGGGACTGTTGGGGTGGCCTGCGTTGGGCTCGGCTGGCATGGCCTTTGTGGCTTGCTTGGACCTAGATTCGGCTGCCCAGGGACGGGAGACCCTGGTGAGGTGTCTGTGGCCCAAGCCCACCCTGAAGGAGCCATGGGGCCATCTGCCGATCACGCTGGACAGCAAGGCCTTCTCGGGTCTCCCGCTTCCCTCTAGGCCGGCCTGACCCAGCTCACCTCATTCTCAACCTCACCAACCAACATCAGTCACAGAGTCGGAAAGGAGGGATTTTCATTTTCCTTTAAAGGGAAAAGGTGAAAACTGCATTTAATAAGCCGGGCCAGTGGGGGCTCTGTGAGCCCCTCTGCACAGTAAGCCTCAGAGACGCCGCATGGTGGTCCCAGGGCATCCTGGCCAAGGTGGGAGAACGCTGCCGGGCCCGTTGGGATCCCCAGCCTCTGTGAGGACCCGCGGGATGCCCTCAGGGGCTGCCCCCTGGATCTTGTCTCCTCTGAGGTGCAGTGGAGGCGGCAGACGACGCTGGCCCACATCCTTGTCAGGCGGAGGACCTGCCGACTGGCCGCTGGCCGTGGCTCTTGCTGGGAGCCGCGTGGCCTGGGCTTGGACCCGCGTCCACCTCTCTCAGGCTGCCTGCTCTTGCCAGTGGCTGAGCCTGGCTTTTCCCATGACAGTGGCTGCAGACCGAGGGGACCCGTGCCACCAGGAAGGGTGAGCTCAGGAAACGCCAGCTCTCCTCTCCCCTGGCTCTGAGGGGTTCGGTGGTGCCCTTGGTGTGTCTGGGGGCTTTGGGGAGGTCCCAGGTCTTCACAGATGGGCGCTGGTTCAGGAAGCAGGAGGAGGGAGAGACACTGCACCTGACCTCCCCAGCTGCAGGAAATGGGTACAGAAAAACTAGGCGGACGGAAGATGCCTTGTACACAGGCTACAGGAGGCTGGTCCAGCCTCAGTTGCTGCCGGGATGTGATCATTGGCAGGGATGAGATTGACGGGGACAGTCAGCTGGGGAGGACGGCCACAGGCTTCCCGCAGGGCAGGAGGGAAAGGCGTCCAGTCTTCCTCATAAGGGCTGCCTGCTACTCGGTAGCCACTGTCTCCTTCCTTGTGGACGGGATGATGGAGGCACCTTGTCAACCAGTGTGTGGGGAGGACTAGATGGGAGAGGCCCCAGCTCGGAGGCTCACAGCCTTGCTCGGCCCATGGGAGCCGTCGCCACCTGCACTGTGCTCCTCCCACAGGTGTCTGGGGTGAGGTGAGAGTTCTGCCAAAGCCAGAGCCAGGGTTGGACCCCCCGAGCTCCTTCGTCGGCCCCTGGAGGGAGAGTGGTGTGTTCGGACCACGGCCCCAGTGGTCCAGCTCTGCCCATCTTCATCCCGGGTGGCAGCTGCTGTCCAGCCCTCTGGCTGGTGCCTTTTAGCTGGTGTCCCCATCTGCAGAAGAAAACAGAAGTGCTGACTAATATTTGATGAAGGCCTGCTATGCTGGCGGCACCTGATGCGGCAGGTGGAGTCCGGGGGGCAGCGGTTGAGGCTCCCTGTTCCTCAGTGTCCCTGCCCGTGGGACAGACATAGCTAACTCCTGGGGCCACCTTGAGGGTAAGATGCTTCCTGCAGGTGCTTGGACCAGTATGTGGCACAGGGCAGGTGCTCAGTGACAGTTCCATATTAATCCCTGCACTTTTCACTATTGGAAGTAACTCAGGACATTGGCTTGGTGATTACACAAGCACTGTGGGAGAAGGTGGCCTATTTGTTCACCCTGGGTCCCGGTGGTTGAGACAGAGCCAGCCCTGCAGGAGGCAGGCGTCCAGTATGTATAATGGATGGAAGATTGAATTTCATAATAAAATATAGCAGAGATTTCTAGAGTAGAGGGGTGAGGAGGTCTACAAACCCTCTCCCCAGAATGTACCTGTAAATCTGAACAAAAGTCAGAAACAACTCTTTCAGTTCTTTGGATTTTAACCAAAGGCAAACAGCAAACCAAGGAGTGTTTATTCGTCAAAGAGCCAGGCGCTGTGGTTCCAGCCACTCGGGAAGCTGAGGCGGGAGGGTCACTGGAGCCCAGGAGCTCGAAGCTGCAATGAATTACGATCGCACCACTGCTCTCCAGCCTGGGTGACAGAGAGAGACTCCATCTCTAAAAAGAATAAAACCCTGGACTTTAGGACAAAATCCAAAATTACTTGGCATAAGTGAACCAGGAAAATCTCAACTTAAATGGAAAACGAGGCTGGGCGCGGTAGCTCACGCCTGTAATCCCAGCATTTTTTTTTTTTTGAGATGGAGTCTCGCTCTGTCACCCAGGCTGGAGTGCAGTGGCCGGATCTCAGCTCACTGCAAGCTC
>NW_012104365.1:5569018-5571901 GCF_000951045.1 Mandrillus leucophaeus | reverse complement strand
TCACGAGGTCAGGAGATTGAGACCATCCTGGCTAACACGGTGAAACCCTGTCTCTACTAAAAAAATACAAAAAAATTAGCCGGGCATGGTGGTAGGTGCCTGTAGTCTTAGATATTTGGGAGGCTGAGGCAGGAAAATGGTGCGAACCCAGGAGGCAAGGCTTGCAGTGAACCGAGATCGCGCCGCTGCACTCCAGCCTGGGCGACAGAGCAAGACTCCATCTCAAAAATAAATAAAAATAAGAATAAAACCCTGGACTTTAGGATTGTGGGGTCCAGCCCCACAGGGCCAGTGGGTTTCTCTTCCTGTGTGCGGAGATGAGATTGTAGAAATAAAGACACAAGACAGATAAAAGACAGCTGGGCCTGGGGGACCCCTACCACCAAGATGTGGAGACCGGTAGTGGCCCCAAATGCCTGGCTGTGCTGATATTTATTGGATACAAGACAAAGGGGCAGGGCAAGGAGTGTGAGCCATCTCCAATGATAGGTAAGGTCATGTGGGTCACGTGTCCACTGGACAGGGGGCCCTTCCCTGCCTGGCAGCCGAGGCAGAGAGAGAGGGAGAGAGAGACGGCTTATGCCATTATTTCTGCATATCAGAGACTTTTAGTACTTTCACTAATTTACTACTGTTATCTAAAAAGCGGAGCCACGTGTACAGGATGGAACATGAAGGTGGACCAGGAGCGTGACCACTAAAGCACAGCATCACAGGGAGACGGTTAGGCCTCCGGATAACTGCGGGCGGGTCTGACCGATGTCAAGCCTCCCACGAGAGGTGGAGGGGTAGGGTCTTCTCTGAACTCCTCCGAGGAAAGGAAAGGGAGATTCCCTTTCCCAGTCTGCTAAGGAACAGGTGTTTTTCCTTGACACTGACGCTATGGCTAGACCATGGTCTGCTTGGCAACGGGCGTCTTCCCAGACGCTGGCGTCACTTCTAGACCAAGGAGCCCTCTGGTGGCCCTGCCCGGGCATAACAGAAGGCCCTTCTCACTATGTCCCCTCAGCTCCTGTCTCTGTATGACCTGGCTTTTCCTAGGCTATGATTGTAGAGTGAGGATTATTATAATATTGGAATAAAGAGTAATTGCTACAAACTAATGATTAATGATATTCATGTATAATCGTACCTATGATGTATATCTAGTCTAACTGTTCTTATTCTATGTATTGTATCAGACTGGCGCAGCTCGTGCCCTCCGTCTCTCACCTTGGCACCTGGGTGGCTTGCTGCCCACAGGTTAAGATCCACAATTACTTGGCATAAGTGAACCAGGAAAATCTCAATTTAAATGGAAAATGAGGCTGGGCGTGGTGGCTCATGCCTGTAATCCCAGCACTTTGGGAGGCTGAGGCAGGCAGATCACCTGAAATCGGGAGTTTGAGACCAGCCTGACCAACATAGCAAAATCCCATCTCTATTAAAAATACCAAAATTAGCTGGGCATGGTGTCAGGCACCTGTAATCCCAGCTACTTGGGAGGCTGAGGCAGGAGAATCTCTTGAACCCAGGAGGTGGAGGTTGCAGTGAGCCGAGATCGTACCATTCCAGCCTGGGTGACAGACCAAGACTCCATCTCCGAAAAAAAAATAATAATAATACAAAATTAGCCAGGTGTGGTGGCGCATGCCTGTAATCCCAGCTACTTAGGAGGCTGAGGCAGGAGAATTGCTTGAAACCGGGAGGTGGAGGTTGTAGTGAGCTGAGATCGTGCCATTGCACTCCAGCCTGGGTGACAAGAGTGAAACTCCATCTCAAAAAACCCCCAATAAACAAACAAATGGAAAACGAGAGTCAGCAAATGCTAACACTGAGATAGCACAGACGCTGGGATTTGTAAAAATGCACCAATATGCAGTTGTAAGCCCCTCACATCCAGTGATGGGCAGTGAGCATTTGACAACATGTAGCTTGCGTTCACCGTGGACATCTGAGCAAAGCAGGAGGAGAAAACAACTCCTTCAATCTAAGAAAGAGCTCTGACGAAGTATTTACAGCCAGCGCTGTACTGAGGTGAGAGACTCCTTTCCCAGGACCCGGAGCAGGACGAGCACATCCACTCCTGCCCCTATTATCAACATTTACCCACCGGGCACGGTGGCTCACACCTGTAATCCCAGCACTTTGGGAGGCCAAGGCGGGTGGATCATTGGAAGTCATGAGTTTAAGACCAGCCTGGCCGAGGTGGTGAAACCCCATCTCTACTAAAAAACAAACAAACAAACAATGCTGGGCGTGGTGGTGTGTGCCAGTAGTCCCAGCTCCTCAGGAGATTGAGGCAGGATTGCTTGAACCCAGAAGGTGGAGGTTGCAGTGAGCCGAGATCATGCCACTGCACGCCAGCCTGGGTGACACAGTGAGACCCTGTTTCAAAAAACAAAAACAATAACAACAACAACAAAAAATCTATTGGAAGTATTAGCCAGTAAAATAAAACAAGAGATTTATTTGCATACAGATTGAAAATGAAATAAACGTCCCGATTCCCAGACAACATGATTGTCTATATAGAAATCCCAAGGAATCTACAAAAAAGCAAATTCAATGAATAAGTGAGGTTAGTCAGATAGCAATATACAAAGTCAACGTGCAAAAATCCACTGTGTTTGACATGACTTGGCTCTGAGTCCCCACCCAAGTCGCATGTTGAGTTGTGGTCCCCAGTGTTGGAGGTGGGGCCGGGTGGGGGTGATTGATCATGGGGGTGGTTTCTTTTTTCTTTTTCTTTTTTGTTTTTTTGAGAGAAAAATCTCGCTCTGTCTCTGAGGCTGGAGTGCAGTGGCCCGATCTCAGCTCACTGCAACCTCCGCCTCCTGGGTTCAAGCAATTCTCCTGCCTCAGCCTCCTGAGTAGCTGGGACTATAGGCGTCCGCCACTACA
>NW_012104365.1:5566244-5567918 GCF_000951045.1 Mandrillus leucophaeus | reverse complement strand
TGAGGTAAAATTCCCATATCATAAAATGAAGCATTTTAAAATATGCATTTCAGTAGCATCATGGAACACTCACAATGCAGTGCACCCACCGTGGAACACCCACAATGCAGTGCACCCACCGTGGAACACCCACAATGCAGTGCACCCACCGTGGAACACCCACAATGCAGTGCTCCCACCGTAGGACACTCACAGTGCAGTGCACCCATCGTGGAACATTCACAATGCAGTGCACACACCACCTCTGACTAGTTCCAAAACATTTCATCTCCCCAAAAGGAAACCATACCCATTAAACAGTCCCTTTCCCTGTCCCCATCCCCAGCCCCTAGCAATCACTAATATGTTTTCTGTGTCTCTGAATTTACCTATTCTGAACACATCATACAAATGGAATCATACAAATTGTGCCTTTTTGTTTCTGGTTTCTTTCACCCAGTTTTCTAGATTCATTTTTTATGGCTGAATAGCATTCCTTTGTGTGGATAGATCACATTTGTCTCTCCATTCATCCACTGATGGACACGTGAGTTGTTTCCACCCTTTGGATATTATAGATAGTGCCATTGCAAACATTCCATGTACAAATTTTTGTTTGAATACCTATTTTCAACTCTTTTGGTGTGTACTTAGGAGTGGAATTGCTGGCTCAGACACTGCTGTCTATGTTTAACTTACTGAGGAATCGCCAGACTGTTTTCCGCAGTGGCTGGAACATTTTACATTGCTACCAGCAATGGAGGAGGCTTCCCATTTCTCTACATTTTTGCCAACACTTGATATTTTTCTTATTTCTGATTATAGCCACCTTAGAGAGTGTGAAGTGGTGTCTTACTGTGGTTTTGATTTGCATGTTCCTCGTGACTAATGGTATTGAGTACTAAATGGTATTGACCATTTGGGCATCTTCTTTGGATAAAGGTTTATTCGGAACCATTTTACATTGAGTTTTTGTCTTTGTGTTGTTGAGTTGTTAGAGTCCTTTGTATATTCAGAACGCTGGACCCTTATCTGCTGTGATTTGCAAATATTTTCCCCCATTCTGTAGATTGTCTTTTCATCCTCTTACAGTGTCCTTTGATGCACAAAAGTTTTTAATTTTGGCAAAGTCCAGTTACCTACTTTTTCTTACTTTGCTTGTGGTTTCAGTGTCTTATCTAAGAAGGTCATGAACGTTTACCTATTTTTTTTTTTTTGAGACAGGGTCTTCCTCTGTTGCCCAGACTGGAGGGCAGTGACACATTCTCAGCTCACTGCAGCCTTGACCTCCTATGCTCAAGGGATACTTCCATCTCATCCTCCCTGGTAGCTGGGACTACAGGTGCACACAACCACTCTTGGCTAATTTCTTACTTTTTTGTAGAGATGTGGTCTTTCTATGTTGCCCAAGCTGGTCTTGAACTCCTGGGCTCAAATGATCCTCCCACCTTAGCCTCCCAAACTGGTGGGGGATTATAGACATGAGCCACTACGTCCAGCCTATACCTATGGTTTCTTCAAATAGTTTTATACTTTTATTAGGTTGCATGTTGATGTACAGGTTAGGGAAGAGCCGGCTTCATCATATTGATACACAGGTGAGAGAAGAGCCCAGTTTCATCATATTGATTGACAGGTGAGAGAAGAGCCGGCTTCATCGTATTGATTGACAGGTGAGAGAAGAGCCGGCTTCAT
>NW_012104365.1:5551802-5565732 GCF_000951045.1 Mandrillus leucophaeus | reverse complement strand
ATCGTATTGATTGACAGGTGAGGGAAGAGATGGCTTCCTTCATTGTATTGATTGACAGGTGAGGGAAGAGCCCGCGTCATCATATTGATTGACAGGTGAGGGAAGAGCCCAGCTTCATCATATTGATCGACAGATGAGGGAAGAGCCGGCTTCATTGTATTGATTGATAGGTGAGGGAAGAGCCTGGCTTCATCATATTGATTGACAGGTGAGGGAAGAGCTGGTTTCATTATATTGCAGGTGGATATGAAGATTTCCCAACATCGTTTGTTGAAAAGACTATTCTTTCCATATACGACCTCATTTTATTTTATTTTACTTTTTATTTTATTTTATTTTTTTGAGATAGAGTCTCACTCTATTGCCCAGGCTGGAGTGTGGTGGCACGATCTCGGCTTACTGCAACCTCCTGGGTACAAGTGATTCTTGTGCCTCAGCCTCCCGAGTAGCTGGGATTACAGGTGTGCACCACCATGCCTGGCTAATTTTTGTAGTTTTAGTAGAGATGGGCTTTCACCATGTTGGCCAGGCTGGTCTTGAACTCCTGGGCTCAGGAATCTGCCCACCTCAGGCTCCCAAAATGCTGGGATTACAGGCATAAACCACTGCACCCAGCCACGACCTCATTTTAGAAATTGCTGTAAAATCACAATAATCAAGACAGTGTGCTATAACAAGATGTCTTAGAAAAACAAAAATAACAGAAGAAAACAAAACAAGACAGTGAGGTCTTGGTGAGGAGCCAGACACAGACATCAGGGTAACAGGATAGAGTGCAGAGACAGCCTGACACAGATGCGACCAAATGTTCTCTGAGAAAAGGCACCTCAGTGATTTGACAGAGCAAGTATAATCTTTTCTGCCAGGCACAGTGGCTCACGCCTGCAATCCCAGTACTTTGGGAAGCTGAGGCAGGCGGATCACTTGAGCCCAGGGGTTAGAGACCAGCTGGGGCAACATGGCGAGACCTTGTTTCTACAAAAAGTAGCTGGGCTTCATGGCATGTGCCTATAGTCCCTGTTACTCAGGAGGCTGAGGTGGGAGGATCGCTTGAGCCCAGGAGGCAGAGGTTGCAGTGAGCTGAGATCATGCCACCTCACTCCAGCTTGGGCAACAGGGTGAGTCCTTATTTCAAAAAAAAAAAAAGTATAATCTTTTCAATAAATGGTGCTGGAAGCATTTGACATTCACATGCAAAACAAACAAACAAACAAACAAAAACCTTGACCCAAATCTCACATATTATACAAAGATTAACTATACAAATGGATAATGTATCTAAATATAAAATGTAAACTATAAAACATCTAGAAGAAAGTACAAGAGATCATCTTTGTGACCTGAGTAGCCAATACTAAAAGCATGATCCATTTAAGAAAAATATGGATAAACTGGGCTTCACTGAAATAAAAAACTTGTATTGTGAATGATCCTGTTAAGAGATTAAAAAGATAAGCCACAGACTTGGAGAAAATATTTGCAAATCACATAACTGACAAAGGACTTGTATCCACCATACATAAAAAACTCTCAAGACTCAACACCAAAACATAAAAATAAACAATTCAATTTAAAACCTGGCCAAGGGGCTGGGCACCGTGGCTCATGCCTGTAATCCCAGCACTTTGGGAGGCTGAGGTGGGCGGATCACAAGGTCAGGAATTCGAAACCAGCCTGACTAACATGGCGAAACCCCGTCTCTACAAAAAATACAAAATTTAGCCAGGTGTGGTGGTGTGCACCTGTAATCCCAGCTACTCAGGAGGGTGAGGCAGGAGAATCACTTGAATCTGGGAGATAGAGGTTGCAGTGAGCCGAGATTGCGCCACTGCACTTCAGCCTGGTGACAGAGTGAGACTCCATCTCAAAAAAAAAAAAAAAAAAAAAAAGAAAAGAAAAGGGTCAAGGATTTCTTTTTTTGTTTGTTTGTTTGTTTTTGTTTTTTGAGACGGAGTCTTGCTCTGTCGCCCAGGCTGAGTGCAGTGGCGCAATCTCGGCTCACTGCAAGCTCCGCCTCCTGGGTTCCCGCCATTCTCCTGCCTCAGCCTCCCGAGTAGCTGGGACCACAGGCGCCCGCCACCTTGCCCGGCTAGTTTTTTTGTATTTTTTAGTAGAGACGGGGTTTCACCGTGTTAGCCAGGATGGTCTCGATCTCCTGACCTCGTGATCCGCCCGTCTCGGCCTCCCAAAGTGCTGGGATTACAGGCTTGAGCCACCGCGCCCGGCCAGGGTCAAGGATTTGAATAGACATTTCTGCAAAGAACACATGCAAATGGCTAAAAGGTACACAAAAAGATCCATAGGGTTAGTCGTTAGGGAAATGCAAATCCAAACCCCAATGAGACAGCACTTCACACCCAGCAGAGCTCTGATGAAAAGACACACAATAATAAAAGCAGAGGAACGGAAACCCGGCTACACAGCTGCTGGGAATGTGAAATGGTGTAACCACTTCGGAAAACATTTTGGCAGTTCCTCAAAAGGTTAAATATAGTCACAGGATTTTGCTCTTCAATATCTACCTGGGATAAATGAAAACATGTGTCCACACAAAAAAACTTGTACGCCCATAAAGCATTATTCATGTTAGCTAAAAAGTGGAAACAGGCTGGGCGAGGTGGCTCACGCCTGTAATCCCAGCACTTTGGGAGGCCGAGGTAGGCAGATCACCTGAGGTCAGGAGATCGAGACCAGCCTGGCCAACATGGCAAAACCCTGTCTCTAATAAAAATACAAAAATTAGCCAGATGTGGTGGTGGATGCCTGTAATCCCAGCTACTTGGGAGGCTGAGGCAGAAGAATCACTTGAACCTGGGAGGTGGAGGTTGCACTGAGCCAAGATCATGCCATTGCACTCCAGCCTGGGCCACAGAGCAAGACTGTCTCAAAAAAAAAAAAGGGAAATAACCCAAATGTCCATCAACAGATGAATGATGGACAAAACGTGGCCCATCCCTACAGCGGAGGATTGTTTGGCAACTAGAAAGAATAAGGCACTGATGCAGGCTGCGAGGCCCAGAAACCAAACCCGGAAGCAGCCAGTCAGCAAAGACCACACAGTGGGCGCGGCTCCGTTCGCACGAAGCGCCCAGAACAGGCAAATGCGTGGAGTCAGAAAGCAGATGAGTGGTTGCCCAGGGCTTGGTTGGAGGTGGGAGGGGAGCATGGACTGATGACTAAATGGTACAAGGTTTCTTTTCGGGGTGATGAAATGTTCTGAAATTAGACTATGGTGAGGTTGCACAGCTCTGTAAAGATGCGAAGAGCCATTGCATCATGCACTTTAAATGGGTGGATATTATGGCGTGTAAATGATATCTGAATAAAGCTGTTTTTAAAAAAGATAACAGGCCGGGTGCGGTGGCTCACACCTGTAATCCCAGCACTTTGGGAGGCCGAGGCAGGCGGATCACCTGAGATTGGGAGTTTGAGACCAGTCTGACCAACATGGAGAAACCTCGTCTCTACTGGAAAAAAAAAAGTTAGCGGGGCGTGGTGGTGGCGCCTGTAGTCCCAGCTACTCAGGAGGCTGAGACAGGAGAATCGCTTGAACCCGGGAGGTGGAGGTTACAGTGAGCCGAGATCGCGCCACTGCCCTCCAGCCTGGGCGACAAGAGCAAAACTCCGTCTCAAAAATAAATAAATAAAAGGATAAAAGATTTAATGGGAGCTTCACCAAAGACCATGTACTAACCAGCCCATGACATGTTCTTCAACATTAGGGAAATGCAAATTAAAAGCACCGTGAGAGGCTACCTGTGAGAGCAGCTAAAAAAAAAAAAAAAAAAATTCCAAACACCAAGGACGCCAAGTGCTGCTGCGGGTGGAGGCTGTGAGGCTCCGGGAACTCCCCTGGGGGTGCAGACGGCCGGGTTTCCCTCCCGAGGCCAGGTCGGTGGCTTCTGGCGAAGGGAAACCTGCGCCTGGCACGTGACCCAGCGATTCCGCTTCTGAGCATTTATCCAAGACAAACTCAAACAGGTTTACATTAACAGACGGTACGCAGACGTGTGGGAGCTCTATTCATAGCTGTCCAACCTGGAACCGTTGCAGGTGTCCTCCTGCGGGTGAGGGGATAGACTGGTGCGTCGTGCACGAGATACTGCTCAGTGATAGGAGGAATGAGCCCTCGATCTGTGAAACCCCCGGGTGGGTCTCCACAGCGCTGTGCTAACTGAGAAAAGCCAGACCCCAGCGCAACCCGGTGCGTCTGTGTCCTGGGCCGCGTCCAACCTTCTTAGAGCAAATGGGGTTTCCATGGGGAAGAGGAGGGGTGACCGCAAATGGCGTGTCTGGGGAGATTTCCGAGTCGTGGGATGTCCTGCTTCCTGACCACGGCGGTGGCGATATGTGTGTGTGTGAATATCCATAGAGTCATATATGTTCCAAAAAAGTCAACTTCCAAAAAAAAATAACGACAGATAAAACGGTGATTTAAAACCCACAGCCGTCGTAGTAAACGCTGATCCAGGTTCGAATCATCCACGAATGCTAAGTCCAGAGATGGATTCTGACGAGGGACAGGACATTTACCTAATCCAAAGTGAGACAGGACTATGACAGGGTGGCCACAGGAGAACAGAAGATTCCAGGCAGCCGTTTCATGACTATCAAAAGGGAGCTGTTGAAAAAGCTGCAGAGGCCAGGGGGTGATCACACCCTGAAAACCAGGACATGGGCCAAGCCGGCCGGGACAGCCAGACCCACTGGGCCAGGCCGGCTGAGACGACTGCACGACTGGACCCACATGGCAGCAGACTTGACCTGGGTTGCACCAATGACCTAATTATATGCTCATCAACACACAATCACACTCAGCAGCACCATGACAGTTCCAGGAACACACATATTTGGTATAAAAATGGGTGGCACCACAGTTCCTAGAAATCTTCATCTTCTTCCAGAAATCTTCACTAATATTCCACTCCTCGGTTAAAGAAACCCGTTCAAGGGAGGGGCCCCAAACCCTGCCTCACGACTCGCTCTCTTGAGAACACCCGCACTCCCCTTTCTTTTTGACGTTTTGTTTTTCTATTTACTTATTTATTTTTGTGAGGCGGGGTCTCACTGTGTTGCCCAGGCTGGTCTCGAACTCCTGGGTTAAGTGATCCTCCTGCCTCGGCCTCCCAATGTGTTAGGATTACAGGGGTGAGCCTTCACACCCGGCCACACTCTGCTTTCTTGAGGGTGTACTTTTTGCTTTGCAATAAATCTCTACTTTCATTATTTTTTAACTCGTCCTTGAATTCCTTTTATGATGGTGTTAAGAGGCGGACACTGGCCTGGGTCAAGGTCTCATTGGCATCTGGGGACCTCCCCTGGCCACCGGTATCAAAAGTACTTCCTTGTTAATTTTTGGGTTTTTTTGAGACGGATTCTCTCTCACTCTGTCACCCATGCTGGAGTGCAGCGGCGTGATCTCAGCTACTGCAACCTCTGCCTCCTGGGATCCAGCGATTCTCGTGACTCGGCCTCCTGAGCAGCTGGGACTACAGGCATGTGCTACCACATACCACACCTGACTAATTTTTTAGTAGAGATGGGGTTTCCCCACTTTAGCTGGGCTGGTCTCGAACTCCTGGGCTCAAGTGATCCCCCCGCCTCAGCCTCCCAGAGTGCTGGGATTACAGGTGTGAGCCACCATGCCCGGCTTACTTATCAGTTACAAAGGGAAAGTGGTAACTCTGCTGTGAGAAACTTGTGGATGCCAGTTTACCCAGAGGATCAAAGGTACCATTGCCGCTTGTGGGCAGCCAGTGTCCCATGCGCTGGGAAGGATGCCTGGCTCTTGTGCCAATCTGTTCATGCAGAAATGTCGGGAACACTCAACGCAGGGACCATCTACAAAACACCCGGTTTGCATTCCTCAAAAGTTTCAGTGTCATAAGAGACTTTTTTTTTTTTTTTTTTTTGAGATGGACTCTCGCTCTGTTGCCCAGGCTGGAGTGCAGTGGCCGGATCTCAGCTCACTGCAACCTCCGCCTCCCAGGTTTACGCCATTCTCCTGCCTCAGCCTCCCGAATAGCTGGGATTACAGGCACCCGCCACCTCGCCCGGCTCATAAGAGATTTTTTAAAAAGACAGGCCCAATGTCTATAGCATGAAAATACTAAAACAATAAAATAATATAAAAATAAAAAGACTGAGCTGGGCGTGGTGGCTCACACCTGCAATCCCAGCACTTTGGGAGACTGAGGTGGGAGGATCACTTGAGGTCAGGAGTTTGAGACCAGCTTGGCTAATATGGTGAAACCCTGTCTCTACTAAAAACATAAAAATTAGCTGTCTGTGGTGGCGGGCACCTGTAATTTCAGCTAATCGGGAGGCTGAGGCAGGAGAATGGTTTGAGCCTGGGAGGTGGAGGTTGCAGTGAACTAAGATCGTGCCACTGCACTCCAGCCTGGGCGACAGAGCTAGACTGTCTCAAAAAATAAATAAATAAATAAATAAATAAAAAGACTGAGGAACTGATAAGCTATCTGAGATTGAGGGAGGCTACGAGCCTTGATCAGCGATCCCAACAGACAGCTCTGCTGGGTTAACGGCGGCAATCGGAACGTGGACTGTAGGCAATCGGAATGTGGACTGTAGGCAATCGGAATGTGGACTGTAGGAGTACTTACTGTATCTGCCAGAAGTACACACAGAAGCATGGAGGACTAAAGGCAGTGATTTATGCAACCTTTTCTCATGTGCTTCAGAAAAAAAGAGTCCGCGTGTGAAAGACAGAGAAAGAATGAGAAAGCAAATGGGCAAAATGTGAACAATTAGAGACCCTGGGCGAAGCATGTCGGGGAGTTCTTGGTACCAGTTTTGCAACTTTTCTGTAAGTTTGAAATCATTGCAAAATAAAAAATTATCTTTATATTGGTGTGGAGTCAACCGGTGCTTCCAGTTGTGGAGGAGCAGCTGCTGCCAGGTACGTCTCCCTCCGGAAACCACTCTGAGACCGGACAAAATTTGTGCACAGCTCTCTCCAGGCAGCAGGGTACGGACGGCACAAGACCGAGAGGGTGCTTGGAGGTGCCCACGTGCCCGGTTCTCCTCGGCCACCCCACAAGCAGAGCTCCAGGCAGAGCACGGTGGTCCCCCTGGGATGAGAGGCAGAGACTGGAGCGAGGGGCTTAAGCGTGCATGTTGCTGGTAGGGAGTGCTTGGGACCCCTGCAAGCCTGTGGCTGATGGTGAGGAGGCACTGGAGGTTCACCAGAGAGCAGTGATTATAGGCCCCGTGCTGTTATCTGTCACTGCATAACCAATCAACACCAATTTAGTAGCTTTAAAAAACATGCATTTGAGGCTGGGCACGGTGGCTCAAGCCTGTAATCCCAGCACTTTGGGAGGCCGAGACGGGCGGATCATGAGGTCAGGAGATCGAGACCATCCTGGCTAACACAGTGAAACCCCGTCTCTACTAAAAAATACAAAAAAACTAGCCGGGCGAGGTGGCGGGCGCCTGTAGTCCCAGCTACTCAGGAGGCTGAGGCAGGAGAATGGCGTGAACCCGGGAGGCGGAGCTTGCAGTGAGCTGAGATCCGGCCACTGCACTCCAGCCTGGGCGACAGAGCGAGACTCTGTCTCAAAAAAACCCAAAAAAACAAAAAAACAAAAAAAGCCCATGCATTTATTCTCGGTTTTGGGAGGTCAGGAGCTCACACACAATTCCACTGGGTGGTTTGGGGTTTCAAGAGTGCCACCAAGGTGTTGGTGTTTCTTTCTGAAGCTTGAGGTCCTCTTTGAAGGCCACGTGGTTGTTGGCAGAACTCAGTTCCCTGTGGCGGTAGGACTGAGGTCCCCGCTTGCTTGTTGGCTGGCAGCCTGGGGTCACTCACTGGTTCCCTGATACAAGCCCCCTCCCAGGCCTTCCAGCAGCTGTATCTTCACAGACAGCAGGGGCGTCCCCCAGGACAGAGCCTTGAATGATGCAGCCAATCACAGAGTGATTTATCACCTTTCTGTGGCCTACGGGCTGGACACAAACCATAGTGTTTCTCAGAGGAAAGTATTCAAGGCTGCAACTCACCAGGGATCACCTGAGGTTGAGTCCACCCCAAGTTAGAGCGGGACAAAGATATTAGAGGACAAGCTGTGTTGGGTCGCATTTTGGCATTTTGGCATTTGGACCTGGCCAGAGTGGAGAGACCTTACTGTTTTTTTTTTTTTTTTTTTTTTTAGGAGAAAGGACTACAATGTACAGTAATGCCTACTCCACACTCATCTAATGAAAGCTCAGACCAAGCCCCAGAGAGATCTGCAGGAGAGACTGAGATTGAGGGTTGAATCTTACCCAGGTAGCAGGACTTGGGAAGCACACTTTGGGCTTTCCACAGATTGACACCAACAAAGCATGAGAACAAGCCCACAAGGGCCCAGCAATGAAACGACCTGCAAAGCAAACACTGACAGCTTCAGAGGAGGAAGCAGAACAGACTCTCCACACAATATCCAGTATTCAGTCAAAAATCACTAGACACATGAAGAAACAGGACAATGCAACCCACGGTCAAGGGAAAAGGCCAATTATCAACTGATTTTTTCTCAGCTGCAAATTCACCCTTTATTGCCTTCCTCAAAAAAGTGAATCTCAGCTGGGTGTGGTGGTTCGCGTCTGTAATCCCAGGGCTTTGGGAGACCAAGGCGGGTGGATCACTTGAGTTCATGAGTTGGAGACCAGCCTGGGCAACGTGGTGAGACCCCATCTCTATAAAAAATACAAAAATTAGCTGGGTGTGGTGGTGTGTACCTGCAGTCCCAAATACTTGTGAGGCTGAGGTAGGACCTTGAGTAGGCATTATTGTACATTATTGTACATTGAGTTGGGACCTTGGATGGGGCCACTTGCTTGAGCCTGGAAGGCCGAAGCTGCAGTGAACCATGATTGTGCCACTGCACTACAGCCTGGGGGACAGAGTGAGACCCTGTTTCAGAAAAAAAGAAAAGAAAAAAATGAATCTGCCCAGTATAAAGGAGAAATGCTTAAAGTAATTCTGTCCATTGCTGGGCAGCAGGTGTTGAAGGTTCAATTTCAAGCCAAGAGACAACAAACTAGTGGTTGGCATAATGCACCTATCGTGTGGCTGGAACATCCTGGGATGCGTACTAAGCAGGCACACCCACACAAGAGACACGCACACAAGTGTTCGTAGCAGCTTTATTTGTAGTCGTTCAGAACTGGAAGTGGAATGCGGTACAGTAATGAAAATGAACACATGCCTACTGCATGGGACGGCATGGATGCATCTCACAGGCGCAGTCGTGGGTGAAAGAAACCAGACAAAATGATACACACCGTGCATTGCGTTCCCTTTACATAAAGTTTAAAAACAGGCAGACGTGATCGGTGGCGTCAGAAGTCACCTTTACCGAGGGGCGGGAGGGAATGCTGTTTCTTGGTCTGGGTGTGTTCTCCTGGTGGTAACTCATCAGGCACATTTGCAGTGTACCACTTTTCTCTGTGTGTGCTCACACTCATGTCTTTAAAAAGGCAGACGTCCCTCTGTGTTCTCCCTGCCCTTCCTCCTGCCCTGGCCCGGCTGCTCGGTTCCTGGCAGTGCGGGGAGGTCCCTCCAGGGTGGGGAGGCTCTGAGTCTCTGTGGGAGGTGATGATGGGCGGTGGCCCCTGGGAGGCTCGTCCCCAAGGTGCGGGCAGGGTCCTGTTATTCTCTTCATAAGACCCCCAGCTGCCTAATTGAGGGAAGGGCTATTCAAAGGGGTGAAAACAGGGCCTCCAGAGCTGCTAATGGACTTCAGGTTCCCCAGGGCAATTTCCCCACCTCGAGAGATCCCCCTTGAACCTGGTGCCGGGTACATAGGACGGGAGTTGGGACCTTGGGTGGGGCCACAGGAAGGGAGCTCTGCTTTCAGTGGGCCCTTGAGGGGGCCCTGACCACAGACACTGGACCCCCCCTTCTCTCCGGACCTGACCGCAGACGCCGGACCCCCCATTCTCTTCAGACCTGACCATAGACACTGGACCCCCCATTCTCTCTGGACCTGACCACAGACGTCGGACCCCCCATTCTCTCCAGACCTGACCACAGACGTCGGACCCCCCATTCTCTCTGGACCAGCTACAGAGTGAGACACAATTGATGGGTCCCTTTTCCTCCAGGGCCCAGAGGAGGCAGCTGTGGGGTTAATGGCCTGCAGACCCTACCCAGGCTCCCCCTCCACCTCTGGGCACTGGAGGGCACAGTGCCCCTGGGCTGGCACCAGGGGCTGCCCTTCTTGGGTCCAAGAGGTGACCCCACCCAGCTCGGTGACCCTGGCCTCCTGTTTAGCCTCCCAGCCTGCAATGGGCTGTAACAGCCAGGAGCCGGGAGGGGCTGGGGGGGACTGCAGCTGGAAGCCCAGAAGCCCAGAAAGTGCTGCTTGCGGCAGGAGCACGTGCTGTCTGCTCCCCACCAGGGTGGGTGCTGGGCTCCCGGGCAGCAGGGCCTGGAGGGAGGGGCCTCCTGCTGCTGCTGCCTCTCACCATGGCAACGCTCCTGCTGGGGCCTGCAGGTGGGGGTGGCAGGCCAGGCCGCCCTTCCCCCTCTCCGAGGGGCTACATCCCTCCTGGGCCTGCCTGGTAGACTAGGTCTGCCTCAGCCACACCCAGACACCGGGTTGGAGGGTGGGCTGTCGGGCCGTGGCTGGCCCAGGTCTGTGGCGTGACCCTCAGGCATGTTTGTCCGCTGCCAGCCCAGCCCCAGCTTCTCTGATCTGGGGGGACATGAGCTGCTCCTCTAAGGGAGGCTCCAGAGGCAGGAGCTCTCTGCTGCCATGGAGACTGTTTAATTCACTGCCTCAAGGGCATGTTCAGTCCCCAGGGAGCCAGCCCCAAGGCATGGCCGCGGGGGAGGACCTTGTCCTGGTGGCCGTCCAGGGGGCCCAGGTGGGCCAGCAGATGAGATGCTCCTTGACTGGGAACCGAATCCGCACCTGCTCTGGGGCCAGGCCAGGGCTGAGGTCATCCTGAGACACTGGGGGCCAGAGAGCCGTCTTGGCCCTGCTCCCCACTCTGCCTCCAAGCCCCTGTCTGCCTCTGGGCTGCCAGCCTCCACCTGCCTGCGGCGGTGGCCCCAGGGTGATGGCCTGGCTGTGCCCCATGCACAGGTGGTTCGTTAGGCACTCGGAGGCTATTATTAACCCGGCAGTGACGTCACCAGCAGCCAATGGGAGGCAGGTTTATTTCCGGGGCTGACAGCTTGATAGCGGTTAATTTTAGCTGCATCTTCTTCCCCGAGGCTCGTGAAACCCTAGCCAGCCAAAGAAGGGGTTGCCTGTGTCTCCCCAAACAGCTCAGGGATGGGTCCTGGGGGCTCTGGGAGGGGGCAAGGAGGGGCGGGGCCTGGGGGCTCTGGGAGGGGTCGAAGAGGGGCGGGGCCTGCCCTCAGGGGAGCCCTGATTGGCTGGTGCCCTCTTGACTCACCATCCCCCCTCCTACCCCCCCCAGGTTGTTGGTAAGGGGGGCACTATGACCAGGGACTCAGATGCAGGAAGAGGGGCCCAAGTCCTGACCTGGGGGAGGCCAGGGAAAGCACAGGCCACAGGCCCCCTACTTGCTGTGTGTCCTTGGACAGGAATCTTGGCCTTTCTGTGCCCAGTTGCCTCACGGTTCTCGAGGTCCTCCGGCCAGCCTTGGGGGGCCTACCTTGTAGCATCTGTCCCCGCAGCCCCCATCCCCGCACACTGTGCACGTGCATGGGTGGCCCCCTGTCCCCCGTCCCCCACACTGTGAACTCACACAGCTGGGCGACGTGGCTGTGGCTAATTTGCTTGGTACTCAAAGTCATTTGGCGCTACCTGTCCGTTGACAAGTAGCTTGCTTGACAAGTAGCACAACCTGCTTGTTGTGCTATGTCAGAATACCTGAGACTGGGTAATTATACATTACTTAAATTTAAAAATTTACTTTATAAAGTTTGCTTTATATATTTATAAGTTATGTTTATTACAAGTAAACAGAAGTTTGTTTCTCACAGTCGGGAGGCCGGGAAGTCGAGGATCAAGGTGCTGGCATCTGGCAGGACCTTCTTGCTGTGTCCTCATGTGGGAGAAGGTGGAGGAGCAAGAGAGAACCCACTGCCATGAGTCCTGTTTATAGGGCACGAGTCCATTCAGAAGGGCAAACCCCTTATGACCCAGACACCCTCCTGAAAGCCCCAGCCCCCAGCACTGTTGCATTAGGGATTAAGTTACAGCTCGTGCACTTTGGGGACGTGGTCAGGCCACTGCTGTTATTCAGCAGTTAACATTCAGTAGTTAGTAGTCATTCAGTACTATTCAGTCTCGCAGGGCTCGGAACCATCGGTGTCTTAGTGTTTAGCCTTGTGACCGCAGCCCCATTAGCTGTGTGTTCCCAGTGTCTCCGGATACTGAGTCAGCAGCTCCCAGGGCCCCAAAGGGCCACACCGTGGACCCAAAGAGCCCAGGAGACTCTTTGGAGGAGTCACCGACACCCTTGCCCAGGGTCAGCACACAGGTGCTTTGGGGAGGATGCCACATTCCACTGACTCTCAGGGGCCACTCCTGTGGGTGGCAAGGGCCCCCGGCATATGTGAGCCCCTGGCACCGCTGTGGGCGAGCCGGGAGCTGAGGGGGAAGGGGTGTCTGGAAAAGGTAGCCCAGAGTCCTGGTGGTCCCCAGGAGTGGGGTGGGCATGCCAGGGACCCCAGCCTGGGCCACTGGAGCCCCTGCAGCAAGCCCACTTCCCAAATCCCTGCCTAACCTTCGGGCTGCAGGGGAGGCGTTAAATATAGAGACCAGCTGGGTGGGGTGGGGCGGGACTTGCTTTCTCGCCAGGCGGATATTTTTATTCCTGGCTCCTGTTTGATGGCATCAGCAGCACTCGGAAGTGCCGGGGCACCTGGCAGGCCCTCCCTGCCTCCTCTCCTGCCTGTGGCTCAGGAGCTCAAGTCCCTGGACTCCTATGGGGCAGACGCAGCCACAGACCAGTGTCCTCCTGAGAGACCCTCTCCATGGGCTGGGGAGAACTGTTTGGCCCCGACCCTGGGCCCCCACCTTTCCTTCCTCCTCACACCTGCCAGGGGGCCTGGTAGGGGTCCAGTCTCCGGGGATCCCCATGGCTTTACCCAGTGGCAGGTGCCGGTCCCGACCCAGGCCCTCCATATCAACACTCAGTGGGCACTCAGGGCTGACAGGACAGGTGCCAGGGCTCTGCCCCCACTCAGCACACACCCCCCGAGACCCTGCTGGCAGGCACACACCCCCCGAGACCCTGCTGGCAGGAAGATCCGAGTAGGGGGGGCAGCGTGGGAGGGAAGATGTGAATACCTGGGTGAGACGACAGGATCTTGGGGTCTGGGAGGAAGCCCCTGACCTTGGTCTTTACGCAACACATGGCCGCCACATCCCCTTCCTCACATCCCACGTTGGTCATTACCCGCGGGTGCCCAGGACCTCAGGGACTCCCCACTTCCTACAGAGCGTGGCCCGGTCTTTGGCTTGGCATCCTGACCCCATGTGAGGACAGCCGCAAGGCGCTGAGGTGCAGCGGGGTGGGCGCTGGGCGGGGGCCTGGGTCTGTCTGGATCTGGCTCGCCCTTGGCTGGCGCTGTTTCCCAGCAGCAGCCGGCGGTAGCGCACCCGGAGGGCAGGGTCCCTGGAAGATGTCAGTGGGTCTGGGAGCGGGCTTCCGGCGTTCCCTGCACCGTGGGGCCAGCCTCTCCGGGGAGGGTGGTTCTGCGCCGGATCCTGGGGGCCTGTCATGGTGCGCCCAGGAGGGCAGGCACGTGAGGACAGGGGCTGGAAACCAGCAGATTCCGGGGTTCCACCCTGAGACCTGCACCCCCGGGCCTCACTAGGGAGAGCCCCTCAGGGCCGGGCTTCGGGGGTTCTTGGGCGTCCCTCGTGAGCCGCCGGGGAGGGGCCGGTAGACCCAGGCTCGTCTCCCAGGCTGCAGCGCAGCTGTTCCCCTCCCCCGCCTG